>NC_091126.1:141170203-141511453 GCF_040183065.1 Periplaneta americana | reverse complement strand
CTCGTTGAGCGCTGTTTGTGCAGGCCTGCTTTAGGCTTTGGAAAAATTTCATTTAGAAGTTCTCTCATAGTGTTTTGTTACTTGACACGAATATTATATTTAATCAGAGAGATTATGTGATAAAATTGCATTCCTTAACGCATAAACAGCTTTCATCTCCTAAATATGTAAATACGTTTAAATATGTTTAGCACGGTTTTACTCAATCCCTCGCTATGTAAAAGGAGACATATAATATAATATAATATAATATAATATAATATATAATATAATATATAATATAATATAATATAATATAATATAATATAATATAATTGCACGCTTTGTATTCTTCACCTAAAATAATTAGAAACATTAAATCTAGACGTTTGAGATGGGCAGGGCATGTAGCACAAGTGGGTGAATCTAGAAGTGCATATAGAATGTTAGTTGGAAGACCTGAGGTGGAAAGATCTTTGGGAGGCCAAAGTGTAAATGGGAGGATAATGCTAAAATGGATTTGAGGGAGATAGGTTATGATGGTAGGGACTGGATTAATCTTGCCCAGGATAGAGACCGATGGAGAGCTTATGTGAGGGCGGCAATGAACCTGCGGGTTCCTTGAAAGTCATTCGTAAATAAGTAAATAATATAATACTTACTTGCTTTTAAGGAACCCGGAGGTTCATTGCCGCCCTCACATAAGCCCGCCATTGGTCCCTATCCTGAGCAAGATTAATCCAGTCTCTATCATCATATCCCACCTCCATCAAATCTATTTTAATATTATCCTCCCATCTACGTCTCGGTCTCCCCAAAGGTCTTTTTCCCTCCGGCGTCCCAACTAACACTCTATATGCATTTCTAGATTCGCCCATCTTATTTGAAGATTTCGTAACAAGCTGTTTTTTACGGTCATGGGCTGTTAGCCCTTCGCCCAACCCCCAAGCAGGAGGACCACCCCTCATCGACTGTCTGCGACTGGTTATTCAGTACATTCACAGCTACCCTCCATATCTGGAGGCCGTCTCCTCGATCCCCAACTAATTCATTCATTCATTCATTCATTCATTATCTTCCATATATCTTATATGAGCAATGAAGCTTTGAGATGTGGAACAAATCAAAATTTTACAATATTACAATTACAATTTTTACAATTTTACAATGTAGTAATTTTTGACACTGATGAGGTGAGGTCCGAGGATTCACCAAAACGTAATATAATATATAATATAATGTAATGTGATATATAATATAATATAATATAATATAATATAATATAATATAATATAATATAATATAATATAATATAATATAATATAATATAATATAATATAACATAACATAATATATAATATAAGCTTAATATAACATAATAATGTACAAGGCTACTGGAATATAGATAATAGGTGAACTAGAAAACTGTGAATTGAGAGCCGACGAAACAAACTGTCCTAATATTGGTAGTGACGATAAAGTATGTACTTATTTTTTCACTGTATTTTGTAGTAAGTGAATATCTCGATATCAAATTTTTAAAGCAATACACTAACGCCTCCATCTTTTTGGCCATTGCGAAAGAAAACGAAGCCGCTACATAATTTTCTTAATCACAACATAAATTTTCACGCCGTGGATGAGTCAGTGTATATAAGTAATCGTAATGGCAATGTTATGAAGTGAACTTGTACGGGGCATAATTTACATTGATGTTATTTGGTAGGAGAAATAAGAAACACTAATCGAATTCTTATACAGTATTGTGCGAGTGAAATGAGGTGCGGCTGGTCCACGCACATCCCTAAGCGAGCCGGCTGTTGGGGTAAATGTGATACGAAAGATTTGCAGAAGGGCGGAAAGTTGAGTGGATTGCTCCCTGTGGTTACTTCAGTTCTTTGGACCAGCGAGCGCGGCGGGAAGGAACTTCGTTCGTTAGGCCAGTCTAATGGGCTGTCTCGGAGCAAGTGGGCGAAATATTGCCGTCATTAACTTTAAAAAAGCTCTCCGGAAGAAAAATTACCAAGTCAACAAAACCACCTTCTTAGGGGCCTCTTTTCAAGCATAAAATAATTTTAAAATGGAGTAAAAATGCATACATTGCACATTAGTCCGAAACCAATAATTATAGGGAATTAATATGCATGTCTCTAACTTTAATACGGGGAGCAGTCAATCTAAAAGTTGCCTAAGAAGAAGGGAGGGAAAAGTTCCTGAAAAGTTGGCATGCGGGACCGTAGTTAATAAAGCCGCATTAAGGGGAACCAAAGAGTTCTTTTCTGATTTGGGAAGGGAGGCAGGAGCAGACGTGCCGGTGGGCGGGGGGGGGAGACGTAGCCGCAATCTATCACTGCTTTGATTTTTGCTGAGAGCGGTGGTTGTTAGGCGCTTGACAGGTATTCCGTAAGCCTCTCTCTGACTTAATTCTCCTCCTTGCCGAGATGGAATTGTTGCAGCTGACATTTCTGCTGTTTCAGCACCAGATCTCGGCGCTAATTATTTATCATATACCGATGCTATTTATCTATCGCCTGCCCGAGATGTCTTTCCTTGCAAGAACTCAAACTTTAATTACTTGACGTTAACCTTGAGCCTGGCTCGGCAGACGATTCGTTCAGCCTCTTTCTGCTGGCTTTAATTAAACTCTGTCAATTCATACTTCCAGAAGTATTTAATTAGCTACAATCCTAACCTTTCTGTAGTAAATATATTAATATTACCTATAACGTGGAACGCTTTTCTGCGTACCACTCGAGAAAAATTGTAACAAAAATTTCAACATTACTACGTATGAGAGTTGTTTCGATGCCACTCGCAATGCATTCGTTAATTAAGGAACTTCATTTGTTCATCCGTGGCCCATATTATTCACCTACTACAATATTCATCACATTGAATGCGTAAACTAGCCTATACTTATTTATTATAGATGAACAAAACTAATTGCCGCTCTCGCTCGCTATGTTCGTTGCATTTGTCTTTCTCGTCTCGTCTCGTCTCGTCTCGTCTCGTCTCGTCTCGTCTCGTCTCGTCTCGTCTCGTCTCGTCTCGTCTCGTCTCGTCTCGTCTCGTAACTCTCGTGCGCTTCGAGTCTCGCTCATCATTCTCGAAATAGCATTTGGTCGGCGTGGAAAGATTTCGTAACTTTGAATAACATACAAAATTGAAACAAATAACATTATAAATGTTTAATTGAGACAAAAGGAACAAAACAGTATCTTAGTTATCAAAACGTTCTGGTTCTATTATATGATATTACCTATGGTTATATAAATAGAGAAAAATAAACAGTTCTCAAATAGTTTTGCATTTCTAAGAAACATAAAACATAACGTTAAATAAAGTGTTAATATTTCTTTTACTTGAGATTGTATACTTGATCTCAAACATACGAAAAGAAAATTCCTAGCCTTTTAATAAGGGCGTGGTATTTAAATAAAGATTGGGGAACGAATTATTATACACTGAAAGTTAGAGATGATGTTTTAAATAGGCTACGTGATTGTTTATACCAGTCATGTCAACTGATGCCCATAGGCGCAAGCGCGCGCTTTAGAGCTCGGGAGAGCCTGAGCGCTTTACAGCGGAAAGGAAGTCGACAGACGAGAGAGGCAGTATATGCCGCTTGGTCGAGCTATATACAGGGATGGCTAGCACTGATTCAATGGATGAAGGGAAGAGAACTTGTTAAAACTGTATTTATGTTAATTTTGAGATTTGTCTGAGAAGCATAAGTGCATTATAAGAATTTAAGTTTTAATTTTAATGCTCATTTTTCACAAGCTTGCTTCTTTATTGAAAAGGAATATTTTCTCAACTTTTTACAGAAAAGTGAAAATTTCAAATATGTTTATTTAGTAGCCTTACAGGTACTGAAACATTGTTTTTGTAAATCTATTATATAGCGTAAATATTTAGCCTATTACTAAAGATAGTGTATTGAAAATATTCGCATGGAAAATGTTTGTAAAAAAATTAATAAAATTAACAAAGCAACTACTTCTACATCATAAATAAAAGTTGTGTGTCCATGTCTATAAAATCATCAGCTCTATAGCTTCAACAGATTTCGAGAAAATAATATAATATTCTGATGATAGGAAGTTGCACACCAATATCACCTTAAAAGCATAATGCGATAAGAATTTCATTATGTAATAATAATATTAGTTATAGTTAAAACATATAGGCCTACCTAGGTAACTTTGCTTTGTACTATAATATTGTTTTGATTAGTTTGATTACTTTTATAAGGCTTAAGATACCATCAATATAAATTCCAACTTGTCATGTCATATTCAGTCTCTTTCTTTGGGATACCACTTTCTTTATGAATGACGTGTTTCAATCACTTAGCACAGTATAGTTGTATTTGTATGGAATTTATGTGAATAGCCCTATTCCTTCTTAATTCTTTATTATGTTATTAACGTTTAAAACACAACAGCAACATTAAAAAATTCATATACTTAATCCTTCCTCCTTCCATACCTAGCGCTTGATGCCCGCGCACGACGTCAAGGTCAGAAAAATGCGCTTGCTTTGAAATCACTGCATTAGAGCATTGACATTTATAACGGTGACACCGGTTCGAATCTCACAGAGAACATGTATTTTTTGTGCAGGGTTTGCATAAGAGTGTGCCTACTCTAGCATTATTTTTTCTCAGTGTTACTAATATTGTGATAGACAGCAGGTGTAGTAAGACCAATTAATTATGTCGAGGGAGAAGATATATATGAAAACAATAACTAAATAAACAGAAGTATGATCGCAACATCACCTATTCTACACGTTCACAGATCAATGTAACCAAAGACGCTTTAGTTGAATCTTGTCTTTTGGTTTAAAATAAAAATAAATATAGATCGCAGTGCTGGCAATTTCCGGACGCCGACTTTGAAGACGTCGCCGAGCCGCCTATAGACTGAGATTCCCGGTTCATTATATGGATTGGGGCGACCACCTTGTCCTTTCTAATTTCCTTTAATCGGAATTTACTTGTTCAGCAACTTCTTTTCTTTGAATACAAATTACGAATATGCTACATCACGAATCGGAAACAGAAACAAAGCCAAATTCTGCGATCTCCTTCTCTTCTCAATAAGAATTTTCTTCCTGCAAGATGGGAAAACCGTGGCTCGCAGACCACACGCGATTCACTTAGATGTTAATAAGTTGTGATGAAAGTGCAAAGTGTAACTGTGATTTCGCAAGTGTAATTTTGATTTCGCAGGTTCTTTTAAGTTATCAATGCTGTAGACTGAATGATTTTATCTAAAATCGAAAATAACACAAGTGAAAAATAGTTGGCAAGTTTCTTTCGGCAGGCCTACTAAATGCCATCTTCTACAGGTAGTATACTTTTAAGAATGGAAAAATTTTCTCATATTTATTAATATTAATGATTTTCCAGACTTAAAATAAAATTGAAGGCAATTATGTTAGCTACATCACGTCATCATTGAAGGGAAAATAACTAAAATCATCCCGAAAGGAAATATCACATCAAAATTGATATTATGGCAATGCGAAAGTGATCTCAGCCTTAGGGCGTCCATGTGTGTGTGTTCGTGCGTGCTTGTGTAGATACGTACCTTCAGCTCTTGGTTATATGAAAGTTTCAAAGCAACAGTGACATAAGACAGATTTTTCGACATTTCAACTTATGAAAGTCGGTTGAACATTGTGAACTTTTCTCTTATATTTAAGGGTACTGAGACATAACGACTTGTCCATTTTAGTTCTTGAACTTGCAAATGACATAATATAGGCCCTTCTGAAACATTCCTATGTTACATGTTTACGAAATTCATACCATGCATTAAACAATGCTTATAGTAGGCTATCTTTTGAATATTTATAGGGTGCCCTCAAATACAGAAATTGGAAAATAAATTGTTACTCATGGTTCATCAGTTAGGTACACATATCTCATAGAATTTTAGTGAAACCTGTCATTTTTTCTGGTATAACTTAATGAGAATATATCATATGACAAAATGAATGCACTATTTTCTTACCTAAACACTACATATGTAATGTAGAAAATTAGAAAAAAAAATGAATATTATTTTTTTTTCCAAAATTTTCCTTAATTTTGAATTTTAAAAAGTTGAATGATGAAATTTAAAAGTAAACCACTCCATTCATGTTAAAGAGCTAATTAATATGTACCTTCCACAAAAATTTCATGGAAAAGTTTTGAAAATGAAGGTTACGCGAAATTCTAATTACCGTATTTGGGGGCACCCTATAAATATTCTATTGGGAATAAGTGGCTTAATTTTCCTTCAAAAGATACTGTAAACATTGTTTAATACATGGTATAAATTTCGTAAACCTGTGACATAGGAATGATCAGTTAGTGCCAATATGCCATTTGAAAGTTAAAGAGCTAAAATAGACGGTCATGTCTCAGTAGCCTTAAAATATCAAACTACATTATACTTGCGCAAATTGCCCCTTAAATTATATTTCAACACATTTGCCAAATGCTTAGAGCGCAAACGTTGAAATATCTCCTGTCTTTCAATTCCTGACTTACGCTAATATTGCTTTTAACTCATATCTAAGGGATGTTTCTAAAGTATCGTCTGAAAATAACAGAATTTGATAGAGAACATAAAGTTATATAAATTAAATATAGCCCCTAGTCAAATGGGGCACAGCATATTTGTGTTAATCAACGTAGGCCTAGTCATATCCAAGCTTGTATGATGTTATTCTCTTCAAATCAGAGGTCTGCATCGGACATTTTCGCTCGAGCGCCAAGTAGTTCATAGCATATTCCGATAGGTAGCGCACATGCATGATGGGTAAAATTGTCACGAGCGATAAATCCTCGAACGGATAAGCCGAGCGTTAAACATTCGTTCTTGTTACAGTGATGAACTGTGTAGTAACATCATAGATGTTTATCATTTCAAAACTTTGCAGTGTTTAACTAACCTCTCCATAGTACAACTGCAAAACTTGCTTTAAAATGTAATATAAATGTTGTAGGTAAATGATTTTTTTCCCACACAGGAGTGATTTTGCTTTTGCCACATCTGATAGATGTTATCGGATGTAAATGTAATTATTATAAATGGAGAAAGCAGTCACGATAATGCAAGAACTGTATCAAGTTTTCTAGTAATAATAATAGTAATAATAATAATAATAATAATAATAATAATAATAATAGTAATAGTAATAGTAGTAATAATCTCTAATAAATAATCAGTGTATCAATCTTTGCGTCTGTAACAGTTGTGCAGCATGTGTTATTATATTTTCTGTGACGTTATCTCTGTACTAATATTGTTATTAATCTACTGATGTATCAATAATATTTTGTAAAACGTTTCTACATTGTCGCAGTATATAGGCGGAACACTATGTATGAACCTATCATATTATATATGTGGTAAATCAAATATTGAATAATTATTAATTAGGAATAATAATTGTATATCGAAGTTCTTCATACTATTTTATTTATAACTTCATGTTCCTGTTTTAGTACGTTCCATTGACTGTTCCATTAAACGTTTGTCATAAACGCAGAAAATAAAGCCTTATTTTTTTACAGTGTGAGCAAAACATATGTGTATCTTATCTGTCGCCTTCCATACAAGGTAAGACATGTCGGTGAGATGACCTTGTACTGTGCTTCTATTTATTACGAGCGTATCACGACCGATCGTATCTCACTCGAGGGTGCGACACTCGACCGAGTTCAAGCGAGCGATTTAACTCCAATGCAGCACTCAGCTTCAAATACTTTGAATGTATAGGGAATATTAAATTATGTGAATCACTGGACACAATGTTTTAATGTGTACAATAACCTGTTGAAAATTGTTGTAACGGTACTCATCATTTGTCTAGGACGTAAAAGTGCAAGTTGCAGGTAGGGTCCTTGTAATTATTTCACAAAAGTTGATATTCCTTAACGAATGCTTTTGTTTTCAGGAAACATATTATAAACACTTGACTTCGTATATAATAATAATAATAATAATAATAATAATAATAATAATAATAATAATAATAATAATAATAAATAGTATTTTAATATAAACTTGTAGTTCAAAATGACACCATATTCCTATATTCAAATATTGTGATATCGCACAGCACGATAGTTTAAAACGGGTGAAATAATATTCTGATTGATTCATCGTAAATCAAAGTATAAAATACGAATTATAAATATTGATACTGCTTCCAATGCTGACTAAAATAAAAGAACCGGCATTTAAGTTTTAAATACCAGAAGCTGATTTATAAAATTTACAGAATCTGGGAACAGAAGGCATTAAAGCAAAAACCACTTCAAACGCATTCATTACAACTCTTTCAGAACATGTTATCGAAATTCAGAAGGTAGTAATATTAAAATATTTCACTGTACAGTGCATTTAACGTTCCTACTCTATGTTCGGTATGATGCAAGGCTCGCTCTCAAAATAATATAGGACAGATGTAAGGCTACGAACACACGTCTAGATGGAGAAAAATCACTAAGTACCTACCTGTGGGAGTCGAAATTGGATCTGCGAGATTGGTAGCCTACAAACGATATTCCTTACACTACTGCCGCGTAAAATGTATGGTTTCGAGGGGAGATGTCAATGAAAGCGGAATACATTTGCTAAAAATTTTTATAATTTCTTAGTTTTTGCCATAGCGTTACGAAAATTCAACAAGTATTTTGCGCAAGGATGACTTTAAGGATTTCAGTAATTTTCGTTTTTCTGGTGTATCATTTTTACAAAAAGAAATGAAGAATGAAATTTAAAGAGTTCAGAGCCATAGTGGGCCAAGCGCTATTTATTAAAAACGGAAAAAGTAAGGGTTAAAGTTAAGTGAATACCATAGTTTAATGAAAATTGACATATCATGTAGTTTTAATGTATATACAGGGTGCGTCAGAAAGAACGGATGGATTTCACATGGCAAGAAAATTGTAAAGATTCATCAAATCAAACATTTATTGTTATCAACATATTCACCAATACATGCAGTTTATTTATGGAAAACAATATTATCCATATGATGTCCTTGGCTTTCAATACAGGCATCGAGGCGTTTTCTGATGTTCGCCATCACTTTCACAGTCATAGCTGGTGCAATTGCCACGATTTCTTCACGAATCGCTGTCTTCGGTTCGTCCAGTGTATGTGATCGATGTTTACAAACTTACGCCTTCAAATGGTCCCAAAGAAAGAAGTCGAAGGGCGCGAGATCTTACCGTAGCCTCGGACAATCTCAGTGCAATAGAATTTCGTCCAGGTGATTTCTTCTTTAATGTTGAACCTGTGATACGAAATTAAGCCACCCACCGCAAAATTGTATTCCGAGTTGGAATCCTAGCGTGACGTCCGATGTCGAAATGAGTCCTGAATGGCGATCACAGACTCTTCATTTTTCAAAAATGTCTCTACGATGAAAGCACGTTGTACACCAGACCAACACCATATTCTCAACTGAAACTGCATTCTATGGCTGACCCAACAGTCGTGGTCCCCCTCTCTATATCTCTCTCCTCGTTGCGTATCGATAGTTTGAAATCCATCCGTTCTTTCTGACGCACCCTTTACTTTATATTACTTGCATAGGTTTCCATTGAGTTATGGTAATAACTCCATTTTAACTCTTGTTTTCTACGGTTTTAGTAAATGGTGCTTGGCCCACTATGGTTCTGAACCCTTCATTTCGCACATTTTTACTTCATTTTAGGCAAGCAATAACTTTGTCAGGTTTTTTCTATGATACTTGAATTTGCTTAAATGATTTTAAATATTTTTCCAAAATTTATTTCTCTGTGCAACAATTAATTAAAAAATATATAAGGTGTGAAGATTTTCCTGACATTTAAATAAATCACTTACGAAGTTGAGCAAATGTGCAAAATTTCATCAAAATCCACCAGTTAGTGTCTGAGTTACAGGTATATTAAAAAAAAAAGGTAACTTGGAAAATGAAGTGTAAAATTTAGGATTATAAAGAATAGTTTCGTGGCACCACGAAATTTGAATTTAGTAATAATTATTTTGGGACACTTACTGATAGAATTTCGAAATAACATTTTGGCCACCAGATGATTAAACACAGAGAATAAAATGAAAATGTAATTAAATATCTAATTTTTCACCATTTTCGAAAAATGAAACGACGATTTTAGGAGAATAGAGAAGAGTGGCGTGGTACCATGACATTTAGTAATTGTTGTGGGGCATTTCCTGATGCAATTTGAAAATAAAATTAAACAGATTTTTTTTTTTTATTTTTCACGTTATTCACGATAAAAATTCTGATAATTTTAAAACACGAGATTTTGCGTCAGTAATTATTTTCGAATTATCTAGTCAAAGTGAGAATTCTAAGTGAACCCAACATTACGTAGAAGTTGACGGAGGTGCCCATGCTGCTGGGAAAATGCTGAGGGGCGTTAGTAGAGGTTATAAGGGCACTAACTCGATCTTTGTTTTCGGAGGAGGTTTAGCAATCTGGTTTCTGAAGAGGACACATCTGTGATTGCTTGCTCTGTCAATCATACCCAGTACTGCAAACCGTGGGTCGAGGCCCGGTCCTGACTTCTTCAGCGTAACGCAATCAGAGACGAATGGCTGGCGTGGAACTAATGTATGTTGGCTTCAGACAATTTATTTTTGAGGGAAATACACCCGACCCTACAAACTGATTGTAATACCTTCCCAGATGATGTTTACCTGCATCTTGGCAGCAGACGTATGTACGCAAGCAGAGAATAAATGTTGTTGGTGATGGTGGGAGGAGTGGGGCGGGAGACGGGAGGAAGGGTTAGCAACATTCTCTCTCTGTATGGATGGATGTTGAGAAAGCGGATGTATTTCATGCGTTAAATTTTTAAGCGTTTCTAATTAAAAGGCTAGTTAAACAAACGCACATTGCCCGTGGGGGCTGTTTCTAGAGCAAGCCGTTTGGCTGGATGGATGGATGGGGGCTGTCTGAACAGGACGGCACTAGGAAAGCGAAGGACGAGGAGGAACAGCTTAGAGCTAGAACACAGCAGAAAACAAACAAAGTGAGCCCAGCGAATCAGCGAGGATTGAATGAAGAGAAAGAGATGTGATATATAGGCTAAAATTCAAACTGGATTAAGCTTTTGAAGTGGGCTCGGTTCTTGTACCTCTGTGAGCTTAGCGGCCATGTTGCACAAAGGCTTCGTGAACCAAGGAGACCCTCTTCTCGCGGCGCGGCGTCCGAAGGCCTGCTGCATGCCCCAGCACCTTCGACGAGACGATCCACTTCTGCTGCGACTGACTTTCGGAAAGCAGTTCAAAATTCGGTATCTTACAATTATTTTGAACATAAGATATTACAGGCTGTGCCTTCTGAACTTCCTTGAACATTTTTCTTCTCCAAATTCAAGTATTGACATCTATCAGCTAACTGCTCCTTTGACCGTCATGATAACAAGAGTACTCGAAAATTGCGGTTGCAATAAAGACTCGCTCACAAGTGCTCTGTGGTAGACTATTTCAAATGTTTTAGCCCTATATTCTAGTAAGTTATGGATTTCTTGCCTTCAAAATCAGCCAGAACTCTTTTTTCGATGGCTTATCACGGAATGATACAAGGACATCATTTAATTTTTAATAACATTTCTAATATTAACCTGGCTATACCTTTGGATCAACGGTTTAGAACCGGAAACACCGTTTGCTACCCCCTTCCACGACTGGAGTTCGATGATACTGGCGTAAAATACAAACAAATCACTTTACTAGGTATAAGATGGCAGAAAAGTAGTTCATCCATTTAGATAAACTAGGAAATATCGCGATTTTCAGTTTGATAATTTTCATTGTTTAATCAAAATACAGTACCTACCATATTAACAATGAGTGCTTTTACTCACGAACTGAGCTATCCATTCGGAATTATTCATTATGCAGTGTATATTATACTTTCTACAGCACATTAGCGTACAATATAGAGAATGAAGTTAAATTGAAAAGTATTATAATATGGATATTTAAATACATTTTTGAAAATGGTGGCCGTTCATTTCGGTACAGGCTTCAGTCCTCTTGCGCATATTATCGCACTATAGACTATTGTACCTAATTCCAATTACCAGTTTCGTTCTTCGTACTAGTAACTCATGTTGAAATAATTCTGTACCTATTCTATAAAAGAGTACCTTACGTACTGTAAATTCAGTCTTCAATTCTGCCCGATCCGAAAAGATAAAATTACTCAGGCATGCTATGTACTGTCCGTCCAAGTGGTTTTGTCACATGGTCGTAGAAATGTTAAATGTTATGTTTTATTTAACAACGTTCGCAACTGCAGAGGTTATATCAGCGTCGCCGAATGTGCCGGAATTTAGACCCGCCGGAGTTCTTTTACATGCCAATAAATCTACTGACATGAGCCTATTGCATTTAAGCACACTTAAATGCCATTGACTTGGCCCGGGATGGAACCCGTAACCTTAGACATAGGTCAGCGCTATACGAACTCGCCAACCAGGTCGACAGGGTCGTAGAAAGGGGGGAAATCACGTTACAGTTAATTACTTAACGAGGCCCTTTTATTTAAATTATTTTAAACAGTTGTATATTATTACGTAGAAGTCCAATTCCTAACAGAAATTAATGTTTTCAGAAAAGAGCTAAGATAGCCCAGCCACTAGCGTTTACAGAGGGGCGAGCAGAAGCGGGTGGGGGAAACCGGGATGTGACGTAGGCAAACGGACGACAGCACCTGTGCGAAATAAGATTCAATATTGAAAGCTCTTTCGTGACTGAAACATGCGAACATATTTCTGGAACGTACTATACTCACTAACTCAGTACTGTTTTAAGACGACTTTCACTGCATACGCGGTCTTGGTTCTGTGTGGAGAACGATTGGAAGTTTACTAGTAAGGGGGGCTGGGAATGAAGTATATTAAAAAACTCGGGTACAATAAACATTGAAGTAAAAATAAAATGATGTCCCTGTACAAGTGACTAAGAATTTTTCAAGTTTATATAGATATTCCACCAGTCTCAATACACACGGATCTTGAAGTTTTCTCCATTTCAATTCGAACTCATCAAGGTGTAGCTTTGTTGTAAGCTCGTTATCTAAGACGTCTGCTTCACGAAAGAATAATTCATGCAGTTACAATGCTTGTAATATTTTCAAATCTGTGATCTATTGAATCTTTAATGGAATAAATATTATTTTATTGTATCATTGTGCGAAAAAGAAAGAGAAAAAATTGTGGTGTTGCACAAAGTCCATTTCAATAGACTATTTCTAATGCAAATTTAATTTCTCAGCTTCTCTTACGCCAAACTTGGTTTCTGGCATGTCGTCTGCATTTGTTCGCATGCAGTAAAATCGTACGAATATCTGTACTTATTTATTTATTTACTTATTTATTTATTTGTTTATTTATTTTCCTTCCTTTCTTTCTTTCTTTTTTTCTTTCTTTCTTCGTTTTATCTCCCTAGCAGTACCGACTTACTATATAAACCACTAGATATAGGGGAGGACCAAGAAACATCTACATATTGCGGGCCTCCCTGTATGTAGGACACAAGTAATATACGAGTAATTATATAATATGGATTTGTTCAGATTTAATGACATTAATTTAATTTATTTCATACATACAATAACTTAATTATAAATACAGATATGTTAGTTCTTAGTAGCTTTTTGTGTGTATTCCAGAAAAAAAAATTCTTCTTTTTCGGATAGGCCTACATATTAGATAATTTGTGTATGTATTTGAACTGGTATGATTCATGTGGGTGAAAAAGAGTGACATTTGTTTCCGAATTAATTTCGTCGGCGTTGAGATCAAAATGCATATTTCGTTTTTCCGAGAGTTTCCGCATTGCCTGTTTTGTCTTCAGACAGATGACAATGTCTTCATATATTTGATACGCTACTTCTCGGACAGATGGCTTGTCTGTCGCGGAAGATGACTAATATGTCGAAAGTTGGTGATTATGGGTTTGAGAATAGGTACGAAGCGGGTCGTGGCACTTTTGTAATTAGTACTATCCCGGAATTTTCTTTGAGAGCTCGGGGAACCACAGAAAGTCCTATTAAGGAGAGCCGGTCCTTAGGATCGAACTCTGGATCTTCCGAATAGAAGGCAATGGTTCTAACCATAACACCACTGGCACGGTTAATAATGATGATATAATAATAATCACCCTATAATATTAACATTTTTAAAATTATTATTATTATTATTATTATTATTATTATTATTATTATTAACCAAAAATATAGATTACCCAACGAATTTAATTTATACAGATTTTAAAGTATTACCTATTGAAGAAATTTATAAATATAGTTTACTAACTTACTACCAAAGAATTCAAATAAAACAAATCTAATCGCCATGAATATCGTACTCGAAGACAAAAGTCTACTTTCCCATTAATTGAGCCTAAACATTATACAAGTGCAGCTCTTAAACATGGTGCTAGTTTCGGCCCAACACTTTATAATAAAATTACAAACCATTTTCCAAATTTGAAATATTTTTAAATTGAAGCTTTTAAAAAAGAAATTTGAAAAATTATTCATAATATATAATATTAACAAATGTGTGTATTTTTTTAACTTTTATTTCTCTCGACTATACTCATGTTTTATTGAATATCACTCGCTTCTGTCCGATTGTCAATTTATATTAAATGTGTCTCTTTTTCTCTTTCTTCTTCTTTTTTTTTCCTTTTTGCTTTCGTGCGGACGTCAAAAAAAAAAAAAAAAACAAAAACAAAAATTACAAACCACTCCAGTCGATGCACAGCAGTTTCAAATATGACTCGCATTGGCATTCAAGAACAAGAATCAATAAAGATCACTAGTCATAGCTATGCATCTTCCCTGAAACCCTATTTGCAAATAAATGAAGAGCGCCATTCGGAAATCCTGAATACGTTGAGGAATACACCATATACATTAACGAGTTCTACTTCTTTTACACACACGTTCAATATAACATCTACTGAACCACCAACCTCTAAGACATTCAAATTTAAAAATTGTTCTTTCAATAATTGTTCCTTTTCAAATTATTCGTGTTTATTTTTTAATTCATCATCGTTAATTAAAACTTTTCTTATTTATTTCATCACCACTACTTAAAACTTTTGTAACACTTGTTTATAATAGGTTATGTTATAGCTTCTGCTATATGATATTATGAATAGTCACGTATCAGAGATTGTTTAATACTAAGATTTATTGAAAATCATCTGTCAAGTGACGTTGATTACTGGGATCCGGATAATTGAAGTGGAATGCAACTGTTTTAAGAAAAGTGAAACTGAATCAACAAAGCCTACTTCACTAGTAACCGTGCATAGAGTCCAATGAAGATTCCGTAGTTGGCAGATCTGATAACAAGAAAACGGCTAATCATAACACACAATTGCCATCTAGCGTAATATTTGTAATGTTGAGAAGGTACAATAATACATTTGAAGACAATTGTATTTTCGTAAGTCAATTAATATTTTATTGTATTGGAGTACTTCGTTACTTCTAATCTTTATATACTTTCTCCTAATCGTGTAATAGCCAATTAAATCTCACTCGAGTTTTGATTTTCTCTAGATAAATCAGAATCTCTAGTAAGATTACTGTTGATAAATTATTACGCGCTCCTTTGAGAAATAATATTAAAAATAATATTACTACTACTACTACCAATAATGATAATAATAATAATAATAATAATAATAATAATAATAATAATAATAATAATGTTTCTACCACGGATACCTGTAATACCGATCGGGCTATGTAATATGAGATGTAATTCCGAATTTCGCCACCATTGGCTTTAATATTTGCTTATAAATTTCAATAGTCTCTCGACCGTGTACATTGAGTTGGAGATATTTCTATGTTATTTGTTTATGCTAAGGACGCTCTTCTAATTTAGTTCATTGCTGCTATTGGTCGAAGGATATTCCATCAATTGTGTCATAATCGTGGAATCTCGCTGCCCTCCCAGGGTTCTGAATCCCAGACTGTAGATCTCGCCTCGATCCGTTGTTTTTAAACTAGCGCGCTCTGTGTACCGACGGACCCAGTCTCTCGGACTGAACTGTAATTATCAGTAAGTGTCCATCCCGTCCTCCTGTCCTTCCGGCCGACTGTCAACTCCCATTGCCCTACGTGTGTGTATGTGTGTGTGGGAGGGGGGAGCGATGGTGTGTGTGAGAGAGAATGCATTCGAACTGGAGGGTGAAAAAGAGGGTGTCTGGTTGATGTTAGGGTGAAGGGAAGCTTTCTGGTCCTTCACCCCAACTCCTAGTTGGATAGTCCTCACTTCTCCCGTTATTGGGTTGATCTTCGTTTTGCATCGTTAGTTACCCACCTTCACCTATTCCAGACTCGCTCCCCCATCGCATTTGAATTGCTACAACTCCAACCTGCAATTGTCGCCTGCGCGACTGTATCTGAATAATCGAAGTATATTTTACAAAAGTTTCGACTTGGGCGTATCGCGACGCCGACGCCGACCCCGACCCCGTTGCTCAGACTTTTGTATAATAGTTCTCTTTAGCTCTACCCTGGCTGAAAAGAGGCCCCGCTGCAGTTCAGCCTCCTCGCGGCTTCTCTCCGAATGAACCTGAGTTCGATTCCCGGAGTATTCTTTAAACCAGCCGTGGCGTGCGCCGAGCCACTGTGTAACCTGCAACGTGCGTAGCACCTATGGAGGGAGGCGGACACCCGAAGGGGAAGTAAAGCACCTGTCTGACTTATTAACGGATTTTCATTTTCCTTACGTCAAGCACTTAATGGGACAAGGTAGTCTAGATATTTTCATAGTGCGCAATATGATTTTAAGTGGTTATTTCTCCAAATGTATAAAAGGTGTTATTTTCAAATTTTTACATGTTATTCTACATGCTTTTAGGATTATATTGGTTGTTAGTTTGTTACATTAACTGCTATAAATGAGTTTAAAAATGTATTCAAATGAAAGAAAAAAAAAACAAAAAATTGTTAAATTCATGCACCTTTCTCTTGAAAACTGGTAAATGTACATGACTAAAATTTTTCATACATATTTTCAATATACTTATATACGTTTACTAGCAAAATTATATATCTAGTTAGATTTTATCAATTTAAAAAAGTAATGTACTTTTATAAGAATTCTACCGAGAAAAACCTGAAATTTTCAACACAAAAATATATATCTAAATCTTATAATACATATTATATCAATGTAAAAGTGCTACTATTAAGTAATTATATGATGTACAGTGAGCGTGCAAAATTTCAGCTCTGTAACATGAATAGTTTCTGAGATAAAGGTACATATACACATGAGTGTTGTTTTAAGAAAACCGCATTTTTAAAGATTAACATCAATTTCTGACTTACTTACAAATCTACACTAATTATAACATTACCAGTACTATTTAGGCCTACATCATCACTGTTAATTTACAACACTATCACTACTGGTATTTACATCCTGCACAACGTTTTTACTTTCACATTTCAGTGAAGGGGCTTGGCATTGCTGATTTAATGAGACACCCGCTTCAATTAAAAATGTTTTTTGTAGGTTAGGCACATCGCAACACTATAAAACTATATATACTCTTGATCAGGAAGATTCATAGAATTTATTTCCGCTAAAAACAAAATATTCAATTTTTTTATGATTCTGAGTACATTGTCCCCTTAAATATAATATTATACCGTATAAGTTTACAAACTAATGTTTAGTACGTGTAACGAAGATAGAAATGAACAAGAAAACATAGGACACATTATCACAATCTATTAACTGTATTCAGAATGTCTCTGCGTCAGATTTTCAAAATCAGGAATTATGTCATTTACTGCCAGTCGTAGTTGATCAGGAAGGTATTTGTCTGTCAGTCGTGATCTAAATATTTCGTTTTTACTATTTTCATTGTTGAAAATTCTTTTTCACGAACTAAGTTGTAGCGAACATGGCTTCAAAAGAGCAAGCAAAAGAACGAAGCTTCGGATATTTATTTTTTGGCAAAGATTTTAAAAGCTCAACATTTGTCAAGTCCTTACATCTAGCTTTCATTTAACATCACATTGTAAATCTGTGAGTTTAAATTGAAGATCTAACCGCATTATTCGTAGATCTGCTGAAAAAGGATCGATGCACAGATGATGATGATGATGATAATAATAATAATAATAATAATAATAATAATAATAATAATAATAATAACAACACTTAACAGTGTAATTTTTTATGAGTGACATGTAGTATAATGCCGTTTTGTGTTATGCAACCGTTTGCTCTTAATACTTGTGAAAAAATCATGCATTTAATATTCTCATCATATTGGCAGCAAAAAAATGCGTCCTCCCATGCTACATGAAACTTTCGTTTTTGTAGAGGTACATGGTTTCGAGAGAGAAATTACGACGCTTCGCCTCAGAGAGAAATACAAATGGAACGGGGTTTGACTCCAGTGAGTGAGAGGGTGGGGGTTAGGGGAGGTAGGAAGCAAGAGAAATGCACAGCTATCATTGCGAGCCACAATGTGTGGTCGTGAGTCACATTTTCGCCACGGCTGCTTTAAACAAGAACAAGCGGGTGTGACGTAGTATTCTTGAGTACTGCACTAACATATGCAGTTTCATTCAACCATTGTTCCATTATCGTTTTAACACTTCGTTGTCTTTGAAATACTAAACAGTCATTATTATAATAATTCATTAAAATGGTAGAGGTTTATAAGCAATGCGCTGTAGGGTTGACTGTTGTACCTTTGAACACTTTTCACACATTATTTACTTGTTTTAATTTTTGGAAATAACATTTTTAAAATGAAAAAATTTTGAAATAATTATTTAAGATTCCTTTACAACTTCCTATATGTATTTTCCTGTTTTACAGATCTATTAAGGATGGAAAAAATAAATTGAAGGGATATTTAGTTTGTTCAAACGTAAAACAGGTTCATGTACCTTGAAACATATCCTCTTGTAAGCTGGAGCACATGGAATATAGGTGGGAATATAGCTGTAAAAACTGGCATTTGTATTTAAAATGTATTTGCCATCATAAACAAGAGCAGGCTTCTCTGATTTAGATTTTATTTCCTGGAGGAGCAATAACTGCTTCAACAGCTTTGTTCAATGCATGCGGATCAATTGGAGGCTTCTTAACTCCAGACTTACTTCGTGACATGATCTTAAAATAAAAGGAAAAACAAAAACCGTTAGTATCGTGTACTTTGGAACATGTTCCATAGTGCAAGATGTTTTGTGTTCAAAGGTACAATAGGGTGCACATTTAAAGAAATATGGCTCCCAAAACTAGAGATTCGAATAAATCACGGAAATTAAAATATGTTATTGTTCACCAGATAATAGGTAACATTCTGGACTTGAATGATAATAACAAATGCAATCTGGTTTTGTGTTAAAAACTTATATCAATGGACGAAATATTTACTTTTGGTACTAAAAATATTCTTTTGTCCGCAGAACTCACACTTTGCAATAAATCAAACCAAAACTACGACCAGAGTTACTTAGCGGCTTTCTGTACAATCTACTTCAGTTTGAGTCCTCTAGGTAGCAGCAAAAAAAAAAAAATGTTCAAAGGTACACTATGCTGAAGATACAACAGTTTCCCCTACGTATAATCTATCCCACACTTTTACGTTATGTCAGAACTTGCGTTAGGGAATGCGCGCTGGTTCGCACTATACATTATGACTGATTGTAACTATTCACTGCCATTGTAAACCATAACTTCACTGACTCACCACGCTTCACTGATACAGCAGTTCAAATAAGAAAACAATCACACCCTTATTCATACTTATAAACAGTACTACGTTAATCTGAACATTTGTAGTCTAAGACCCTCTTACAAGCTATTTTAAAATAAGTTATAAGTCAAACTGAGGGAATTACTCGTCAGGTTACGTAAATACGTGTCCTCTTAAGTAATGTAACGTCTCCTTTTTTTAATTTACACTTTTACACAACTTTTTAATTCTTTTGCTGCGGTTATTTTAATTGTGCGTATTAAAATCACAAGAAAGTATTTACCATGTAACCTCTCCCAATGTTATTCAGAAATAAAGCACGAAAATACTTTTGTATCTCCGGAGGAGGAGAGTTGGTGTCAGCATTATGCCATGGTCAGGTTAAGTTCAGATAAAGAAGGAAACATGCTAGAGATCGAATGTGCTTTACTATAATTCTAGAAGCTATAATGAAAAAGTAAGTACAGCTCTTACTTCTGGCCTTCCGATCCGTTAGAGCCAACTCGACTCCTTTTCCCAATTTCGTGCATTTGTAATTAAGAATTAGTCTAACTAAAATCTTTGGGAACAAAATAGACTAATTGAAGCTAAAATGAAAATTTTTGCTCCGCACCGCGGCAGTCTCTTAAGCTGCTTGATGCACAAACAGATAGACACCATCTCCCCACAAGGCAATCTTCGTTTACGCTCAGGTGTGCGGAATGGCTAACTGAAAGAGAATTAACAAGCTGCCCGTATCAGCGGTCCCCAGACTGCCTAACAGCACATTTACACTCCCGTCGTAATGAACCTTGCTCAACACGGAATGAAATCCGAGCCACCATATTCGAAACAACGGGTTACACTGTTTAGATCCAGCCTGTGGACATCACTCACAACACTGAAACTCGTCCTCAATGAAGAATCATGCAGTGATAATTAGGTCCGTACTTTTCATTAGATCTAAGGGTCACGGGTTCAAATCCCGTGCTTATTATGGGAATGGAAGAAAGTAATGGAAAGAAATAACCTTTCTCTTGTTAAGTCTCGCCAAATAATTCTATCATCGGGAGCAATGAATTATGTTTTACAGGTGGTTCCCCCTTATATAGTTGTTCACATTAACGAACTTCGCAATTCAGAAAAGTTTTAAGGAGTTACATAGGCCTACACTTACGAAGGTTAAAAAAAATTGAAAATGAATTTTCATTTTTCTTAGAGTAATTTATCAAGAAATTTTATCTGTATGTCTGTGAAAAAAATTTAAGATATCTATAAAATTAACGAATTTATGCATTAAAATCCACTGTCATGAAAAATTAACAAATTTATGCATTAAAATCCCATGCCATGCAAATTTATTGCCTGCCAGCAATATGTAAGTTTATCGCTTATTTTCTCAAAACTATAATTTTATAATGATAATAATAATAATAATAATAATAATAATAATAATAATGATTTATTTTAGCTGGCAGAGTTAAGGCCGTAAGGTCTTCTCTTCCACTCAACCAGCAAAAAGTGTGTACATATGCATGAACTTGCGAAGAATTCAACAATTTGATTTAGATGAGAGTTACATGTATACGAGAGTTATTTAGGAATTAAACAACAAAATACTACGAACTATTAATTAAACACTGAAATAAACTGTGTAGCAGAATTAAACTAAAGTACATAGAATGTTAATATATTTCAAATAATATTAGATAATAGAAAGAGATTATTATGAGACAATTTTGAAAATACAGCACTATCAGGATGATGTCTAAAGAAAAAAGTAACAATGTAGTCAGTGATAGTTTAAATCAGTATGATTGGAGTGAAATGCTAATAAGGTTATCTTTTAAGCTGTTCTTAAAGGTGTTTGTTGTCTTGCAGCCCCTTATACTTTGTGACAAGGAATTCCATTGACGCGAGGTGGATATTGTAAAAGATGATGAATAACAAGATGTTCTATGAAGAGGTATACTTAGCGTGCCACAGATAAGTGATCTGGTATTTATGTCGTGGTTAGAGCATAGATAAGAGAAACGAGACGAAAGGTAATTTTCGAAACTTTTAAATCATATCTTCCACAATATTTTAGATAATGACATTAAATTATACATGACATTTTTATCAGTAAGATCAACAAACTGTAACTAATCTTAATCCTATCTATAACAGTAATTTGGAAACAAAAATGTTTTAAAAAAATCCTAGAAATTTAATTATATGAAGAAAATCCTTTTTCTTCCTCTTGCAGTGCAGGTAATCTTTCCATGGAACCAGAGCTTGTTAATGTGGGTGTTAGCTTTAAGGCAACAAAGAATTACTAAGGATATTAAAAATCTTAAGAGTAATATTTTAACCCTCAACACTTACCTGAGATCTTTTTTGAGTCCACACCTTATTTTGTTGTTAATATCTACATCCATACAGGTCTACTCATAAACGTTCCAGTAACCTAGATATTTTATTTTACAATTAAAATAATTATTTCGTAATAATTATATATTGATTATACTTGCAAATCAAACTTTCAGGTACAACTCCCTGTAAAGTTGATTTGAATAATTTCATCCACAGTACGAGTATGTGGCCGCATCATTTCGGAATGACAGTGTAATAGGTCATTTCCATATCTCGTGAAACCAATTAATGCTTGTGTGCGCCGTAGCTCATAGCAAGAACTTTATGGTGGGGGTAAGAGAGCTCCCTAGCTACAAGTAGAAGCGTAGCGAGAGAGGGAATCTTCTAAGCCCACTTTCTTCTTTCCCTGATGCGCATATAGGTTTCAGGAGATGAGGACTGCCTAGTTATGGTTATCGCACAGACAACGATGTTACGCATAAAGCGTAATGCAGTTGTGAGTGACCGCCGTGCAAAATGGATATGACCCGATGGGTGTTTAGGTTGGGTATGTGTGCTGTAATGCTTCTCCAGCTGCCGTAATTGACACAAGTAAAGGCTGATTCACAATAAATCGGGAACGGAAACGACAACGAGAACGAGAAAGGAAATAATGTTAAAATATATGTATTTAACAATTTTTCCGTTCTCGTTCTTGTTGTCGTTTCCGTTCCCGGTTTATTGTGGACCAGCCTTAACATGATATTGTGTCGTTTATGGATGTTTACTGACTACCTCACCCTATCCCACCCCACTAATACACATACTGCCCTTTGAAGTAGCATATACACGTACTCTGCCCTTTCAAGTATCATGATGCTGTGTCGTTTATTGATGTTTCACCCCTACCCTACTAGTACACATACCTTACCTTCTCATTTGCATATTCCAGAATTTCGAACCGCGCCGTTATCACACGAAAATAGTTCCACGATCTATGCCTGAGTCCTCTTATGTTTTCGTTAGACCTACTTGATCTTGAAGCTATAGATTGATGAACACGCTTTTTCTGCGTAAAGTTCCATCTGTAACCATAATAATAGGCCTATATGGGGGAGTGGTTAGAAGAATATTAAGGTGATGGTGGAAATATGGGCTAGGATTGGTAATATGGGCTACCTCGTTTTTTACTATACATGGTGTTGTTACCTAACGGGAAAACTCTAAAAGTACATCTCGTGTCCATCAGTCTGCGTGCACAGAGACAAACCAGTTGCCTTTGTGGTGTGGATGTGGTGTGTCCTTTGTGTTTTTCATCAAGTTCAAATTTTTTGCAGATATGTAGTTTCAGTTTTATTGAAAGAAATATGCTTCGTGTTTAGAAATCACGCTTGATGTGTTACACTGATTAAGACTAGCTCTATCACATGGCATGACTTAACACTTGCCATACATACATTAATCTCAGAAACCTTCATGAGTCGATGTTGCTAATATGGGCTACCGCTACGTCAAATATGGGATAGCTAGCCCATATTAGCAGCACGTTAACACGTCAGTATCACGATTTGCGTTATTTGTTACAGAATATTGCCATTGATGTGACACGGTTTTCCTACTTATGTTTCTTTGTTTTTTCCGATTTTATTTTCACATTTTTGTGGTAGCCCATAATTAGACCCTACTACCTATACTGTAGATGACTGGTTCGTAATTTTTTTAAAGTAATTATATACAAATATCTATTGCAACTGTTGACCTTTAAGACTGAAAAAAATTGTATCTGAATAACACTTTGTATGTTAATAAAGATTTCCAAGCACTATGCCACACCATTTTCCATTAGTATGAGGAAAACAAAATGGTAGCCCATATTTCCACTTTCTCCTTCTACTTTAAATAATAAAAAAAAAATGATAAGATTTCGATCCCGCAATCAAGACAAGAGGGTACGTCATATCCACATGAGAAGAAAATACGTGCAACAGACGGATTTCGAACTCACGATCTCGAATTCAAGTAGAGACTTTCGCATTATGATATCGGAAATAAATCTTCACTTGGCATGTCACTTATTCGCGGATCGAATATAAATTTTGCGTCACTCACTGATCAACTTTCCCTTTTACCTAACTATACCAATTCCCCTCTCCCATTTTTTCCCCGTTCTTCGATTATATATCACCGAAATTAAGGAGTGACGTTTCCATGATAAAAACAAGGAGGGTAGAAACGAAGGATTGGGGGCGGGATTTTTAAAGGGGGAGGTGAAATTCAAATAAAACTTCCTTAAAAATATCTGAAACCTGTATTTAAACAGTAGCACTTGATTGCCCAAGCTGTTGCCATAGCAACCCTGGTATATTTTGGCTCGGCGAGTGCACACGGGTGTAAAAGCAATTAAATGGGGCATTGTTTACCGAAAGTGTGGCGGATTCGATATGGAAAGTAAAAGCCATTGGTTGGTATTCATGTGCCGAATGGAGTCGAGGCAAGAATGGATCGAGTGAGAGGACGACTCAATGGGATTCCCATATCCTTCATTCGAGCCCAAGGAGACAAGGGCTGTTCGAATAAATTTCGTGCTCCGGGGCGAGAGCATACATCGCAGAGAGTAGAAATGAATAAAGTTAGCGGCACTCTTCCTTCCAGGGTCACGTCGCAATGACGTCTGTTAATTCAAAAGAAATAAATAAAATTCAAATTTCATGGATTAAAAGATAAACATACAGAAGTACAAAAACGTAATTTTGTCAAGAAATACACAAGAGAATAAATAGATATGTACATAAATACTACAACTGACAGATACCTGAAAGTGTGAATATAAACTCATAAATAATTATTAAATTAAGTTTAGTAATTAATAAATAACAATAAATACAGAAATGACTAAATTAATTATTAATATGTGAATATACAGGATGTTTCCGAGGTGGTGTTACAAACTTTCAGGGATGATGGCGAAGGGCACATGTATCAATTTGGTCCGGAAATGACCGAGTCGAAAGTTGCAAGCAAAAATAGCTGTGTGGAAATGAAATAATTTTATTCCTCTGTACACCTTATTTATGTGTATTTATCTGTACATCTTACACATACTGTATTCATCTGACGTTGTTTACGTTGTCTACTTACAGTATTCCATTCAGTGCACTGTCTGAGGGATGGGGACAGGAAACTGCAGTAAAGCAGTGCAGATAGCGTAATGTGTAAAGGACATGGTCGGTCCTGATATGCACGTCTGTAGGCAGCAGTGTATGTGTACAAGTTGCAGTGTCCAGCCGATCAGTCCTAGTGAAATGGAGGAGTACACGAGAGCGGAATAAACAGACCTGATTTTCGAATACGGATGACCCAATGGGAACAGTAGACAAGCTCACAGATTGTATCGGACAAGTACCCACGTAGGAGACATCCGGCCCATATAATTTTTCCACGACTGTTCCAAAAGTTACGGAAGAAGGGCACGTGGTGCGAAATTACAATTCCATTTCCACACAACTATTTTTGCTTATAACTTTCTACTCGGTCATTTCCGGACGATGGTTCCTTCTCAGATTGATACATGTGCCCTTCGCCATCATCCCTGAAAGTTTGTAACACCACCTCGGAAACACTCTGTATAAATACCTGATTTAATATGTGACTACGTAAATACAAACATTTTAAAATACGTTAATTATACAAATGTAAAACAACAATAAAAACATAATTAATATATCAATATATAAATGTCAAAAATGAGTAAAATTGATATAACCGGGGAAGTACGTTTGCGGTAATTTTCTAGAAACGTAAATTTTTCGTCAAAAAAAGGCAATCCGTTTGCAGCATGGTTCTGCTAGTTTCAAAGGCATATTTGCGGCAAGATTTAGCAACGCATGGTGACTGACTTAGGGGGTGTAAATTCTTGTTGTAACACATGGCAACATTTTCTTCCCAATTTTCACAACCTTAGGACTGTCCACGGCTTGATTAAAAATATGGCTATACTTCAGTGACAATAATTCCACCTCATTTGATGTTCATAAAAATCTACAACTTTTTGCATGAAATTTCATTCCCAACAGTTTAATGTGATGCAAGAGTCCAAAATCTCCATTCTGATATTCCTCCCATAGAGATAGGATGAAATTAATTTTGTTGGTCGTACTTTTTTCCTTCATATTGTCCGGAATTTAGAGTTTATCTCTGCGCGGGCAAGTGTTTGCATTTCCAGTAGAACATCGATGGTCTTGTAAATGTTGGGATGTGGCGAATAAAATTGAGAATTGTAGAATGAATGAAAGGATTCAGGCCCATTTGTTGTTCGTGGGCCATCAGATGGTTCCGCCGCCCAGAGAGGAGGAGGAGGAGGAAACAGAGCGTCTCCACCTACATGTGTTCAGCATATAGTCTGCAAACTCCATGACATTAGTGGGGGCGATTGACATAAGCTCTGCGAAAGCATCACCTACTTATGAAGAGGGGAGGAAACAAAGTTTACGTCCATGTTGCTGTAGAAAACGTTCGTGAGTAGATGTAGGTACTGATACAGACAAATGAGCATTACGATATCAGTGGTGCCAACTATAATTTATAAGCTTAGGTCAGAAATATCAACATTCTTTTCTTATCCATAGATTAAGTATTATTTTTTGCGTTAAACGAACATTACGATATCAGTGGTGCTGTTACTTTTTGGAAACATTTTCAGTTTAACAGGCTTAAAAGATGTTTTTCGATATACCGCAATCGGGTCCTCCAAAACCAACGCGAACTGGCTGTGATTTAAACCTCCTGATTAGCCATCCTACCGCAAAAATGCTGTCCCCAATATAACGTGCGTACGCCGTGAAACAGGTTTCGCATAATATGACGCCTTTCGAGAAGTGACACGGAACGTAACAGCCCGCTTAGCGGTGATTCAGCGCGTCAGCTTTCTGGAATATAACCTCGCTACTTATATATTATATTATTACAGATGTTATTTATTCACTTAACTTACAGTGCTGGAACTGTTGACTGCTGGAAACACGGAGGGTTGTTTCCGAATTTTAAATGACGTCATGTGCATCAGGAGTCACACAACAGTTGTTGAACTGTGGTGAGAGGTGATAGACCAGTAGTGAGCGATTTCATAGTCTGAGTGCACGGTGTCTCACAGCAGCAATGCCCAAGAAAATCGAACCTTTTTGGGAGGGGTACATTACAATTCTTTCCAATGTCAAGTACAGTTAAGTGAAATTAAAAGAAGTCTGCAATAAACTTGGTTTCGTTATTTCTAAGAAAGGCATCTTCTGTGTACTTAATCAGAATGTGGAATTTCTTTTTCTGCTGACATAACTGATATTTTACTATATTATTTAACGACGTTGTATCAGCTACAAGTTTATTTAGCATCGATGAAATTAATCATGGCGACATAGTATTTGGCGGGATAAGGCCGAAGATTCGCCTTAGATTACCTGATCTTCGCCTTATGGTTTGATAAATCTCGGTAAAAATATTAAATTATGTAATCAGCCCAAGTGACAATCGAACCCACGCCGATCGCAGCTTCGGAGCAGTAGCAAGCCCCTCTACCGACTGAGCTACGCCGGTGGCCAACTGATATTCCTCTCGATTAATTTTTATGCTCTTGTAATGAATTTATATATCGATCCACTTTCCATGCGCATTTTCTTGCTTTACTTGAACTTATGCATATTTTGTGTTTCTAGTTAACGGAATAATTTAGTAGACATGAACTTGTGAGTCATAATGTTTGCATTTAGCTCAAAATCGTGCGTTGCTTTGAAACTAGTAGACCTACATTGGATTCTTCAAAAGTCACGAAAGATTTGGAAGTTCTCTGATTTGTTAAGAAAGAAGCCTGCAGAAAAATAATATACTTTGCTCATAAAAGAAATAGGTTATTTTCACAGAAACTCCTTTTTCAAATTTGTTACTATTGTTGTTATCGTATTTATTGAAATAAATAAAAATTCAAGCTCTTCTTGAGTGGGTTAATGCGCGTTTTTTTTTTAACAAATTCATACCGTAAAGTAATGTATTTTGCTCTACAAATATCAATTGTCCTCATTCAGTGTTGTCCACACCTATGGAGTAACGGTTAGCGCATCTGGTCGCGAAACCAGCTGGCCCGGGTTCGATTCCCAGTCGGGGCAAGTTACCGGGTTGGGGTATTTCCGGGGTTTTCCCACAACCCAATATGAGCAAACGCTGGGTAACTATCGGTGCTGGACCCCGGACTCATTTTCCCGGCGTTATCACCTTCATCTCATTCAGACGCTAAATAACCTAAGTTGTTGATAAAGCGTCGTAAAATAACCTACTACAATATTTTCAGTGTTACAGGTACTATGAATGTTGTAGAAATTGTTCCAGGTGACTGAGAAGATTCGGAATTTTTATATGGATTCAGGTATGGTCCTTGTAATTTATCGTGATTGATGATATTTCCATTCAGGAATTCTGCATTACCATATGGATGGGTGGAGAGGAGAAAAATTCTCTCCGGCACCGGGACTCGAACCCGGGTTTTCAGCTCCACGTGCTAACGCTTTAACCACTAAGCCACACCGGAGTCACAAATGTTACAGTAACATTATCAGTAACGGGTCATTCACAATGAAAACTTAACGTTAACATAATGTAATGAAATACAGTATATCCATAAACAGATGACTGCAAACAATCAGGAATCACGACGTTACAGCAAATGAAAAGCTTGAAGTTTGCAAGCTTTTGCGTTCATGTTTTCTTTCACTTCTAATGTTAACGTTTGCGAAAATCATTGTGAATATTTATATTAAATAACCTGACCGCAAGCTGTGGCGCTCTCGTCGCTTTTGCGTTTACTTTTCACTGTGAACCGCCTTTAGGGAAGAGTATTCTCGCTTCCCTCGCTAACTTTCCAACAGTTACCCAATTACCTTATTATAATGACCACATGATACCAGCGCTGTAACATATTTTCTTGTACATAGAGAACGCTATTAACTTAGAAATAAAAGAATATAACAAGGTATATGAAAAAAATTATGATTTATGATAAAATTGATGATGTCGGCGGTAATATATTCTGCTATTATTAGTTGACCTCATTTCATATTCATTTTTACGTCGAAATTCAAGTCCTATCTCAACAGACTCAGTATTGTAAATTAGCTGAATAGTGTGATTTGTGCGTGTGATAAAATAGTTACCACATTTACAGTAACTTTCGATTGCCCCCATTTTTAAGGGGAAATATTGTCAGTCTCCTGCTGGACAGTGAGTATGTACAGTTTGATGTTTATACTTGGTTATGTTCTATATTAATAACGTAATAAAAATATGTAAATATAACAAAATATTACATCCAACGCTCTGGACCTTTTGTAGCAAAAAAAAAATTACCAGACCTAGTTTGGATTCCCGATAGAACATTTGGATTTATCTCTCCCCCATCGACACTGTGCGTGTCCCTTGTATTGTGTAAGCAGATCGCATGTTTAGGAAGTCCTTCTGTTTGTGAATGCCTAGAGTTAATTCATAATTCTATCACGAACTAGGACGAAAGAGCCCAGTTTTTAAATACATAACGATAGTGATCTATTTACATATTTCTCCAGTATTGTGTATTTTTGTAATTCTCTAATTTTCAATATATTCTATCTTTAATTTCAGTGTTTTTACATTTATCTACTTACGATTCAGATATACTGAAACTGTTTATTTAATTTAAAGTCTGTCACTTGAGATAAAAATCTAGCCTTGAACGTATAGACCAGGGCTGGGCACATTACGTGATTCTGAGAAATGAGCGCTGTGTGCTTTAAAGAGCTGGTCTTGCGAGCGCTGTGACCTATGCATACTGTACGTCATTCAGTGTCGGTGCAGTGGTAACTCTGCAGTATGATGGCGAACTTTGAAGACGGAGCTTCCGCTCATACACTAAAGCGTCCCGCTATTCCCAATGCTTTTAATGTATCATGGGAGGAGGAGTTCTTTTTGGTAGAGAGCAGTGGATTAGCAAAGTGTTTAATTTGGCATAAAACACTCCAACTGATTAAGAAGTTCAATATCCAACGACATTATTCTTTACAACATGCTAGTGAATATGACAAATATGTTGGCAATGAATGCCATAAATTAATACAACTTAAAGAAAATGTTTCTCAGGTACATTATATTAGAGTATCTATTTGATATTTTCATTGCATTAAGTTATTATATATTTATTAATATATAATTTTAAATTATACAAGTATTATGATATATCATAGTATAGTATATTATAGTTCATGATATATCATATATTATATATCATGAACTGTAATATACTATACTATGATATATCACAATATTTGTATAATTTAAAATTATATATTACTAAATGTACTATAATGACGTATAATGCAATATAAATATCGAATAGATACTCTAATATAATGTACCTGAGAAACATTTTCTTTAAGTTGTATTAATTTATGGTCATGTCATATATCATATATCATGTCATGTCATATATCGTATCGTGTCATATATTATATTATATATTATATTACATTACATTATATTATATTATATTATATTATATTATATTATATTATATTATATTATATTATATTATATTATATTATATTATATTACATATTAACAGGATGACAATAATGCACTTAATGAATCGGCTATGAGAATTAGCTACAAAATTTGCCACCAAATTGCAAAGGAATTGAAAACATTCAACGAAGGTGAATTCATCAAGCGATGTTTGATTATATTGGCAGTTGAACTCTGTCCACAGCAAGTAGGGGAAGTGGAAGCCATACGGGTGTCTCGTAGAACCGTGGTGAGGAGATTGCAGTATGTGCGTATGAGTTATGTAAATAAGTCTAATGATTTGTGTGTGTGTGTGTGTGTGCATAGAGCGAAGTTTATTTCATTAAATTAATAAGAGTGTTATAAATTCTGTAATGTACAATGGATTGATGTAATATCCTTATAAACTATTATGTACTGACAGACTGAATGACTAGAACAACCGTGGCTCTTGTTATGTTAATGCAGGAAAGGTAGCTGTAATGTGACTCCGCCACTGCGTGAGCGTTCTGCTCTGGCTTGGAATTGAAGTGCCTTGCGGAGCGAGAGCAGCTCTGCCGACTAAATAGAGCCGCCCTCATGCCCGGCCCTGGTATAGACCATTAATTATCTCGTGAAACCAAATGCATGCGTGCGCCGTAACTCTCAGAAAGACCCTCAGGGTGGGGGTAAGTGAACTAACTAGCTACAAGTGGAAGCGTAGGAATTGGGGGGAAGTTTCCCAGTCCACTTTCTTCTTCCCCTCCCTCCTAGAGGGCTTCCATGAGTTAACGAATGACTTATAACGTTGCCTTGCAAGATCTAAGGATTCCTTAAAGTAGTTGAGAATAATTTTTTATATTCGTCACAAATGAGTGCACGAAGGTGACTGGTCCTTGAGGAATGGTGATAGTGGAGGTAATAGTGGTCGTGGTGATAGTAGTGATACGTTTAAGGGTATATGTACGTGAACGACCAAAAATATTAGCCTATCAGAAAATGCAGGCTCTAAATTTCAAAAATTTTATAAGGAAATGAACTCACAATTTGACAAAAATTACAAGGTACCACAACAAGACTTGTTAGAATTTAAATATCTGATAAAAGTATAAAGAAGGGTACTAAAAATATCTTTAGAACATTTTTTTTAAATTTAAATTAAATTTTCCAAAATTTTACAATTTTCACACATTATTTCATAACTCCACAGCCATTACGGATAGAATTCTGAAATTTTGTATACTAATTTGACATGCATTTATGCAAAACACAGACTACAATAATGACCATTTCTTTGGACATAGAAAAATTAAGTCACAAAATATTATGTAAATTTTAATATATTTTATATGGAACAAAATAAGAATTAATTTTATTAAAATAAACAACTCTACATATCTGAGAGTAGTCTACTTTTCAGAAATAAGTGTTTATTACATGCAGGAAAAATATTAAAGATGTCGGAGAGACCATAACAATGTTATGGTTACCAAATGATGTAACTGCAGAATTTTTTCTTCATAATTTGATAAAACTGGTTTGAAAAATATTATTAGTAACCTTTTTAATACTTTTACCAGATATTTAAGTTCTAATAAGTCTTGTTGTTGTACCTTGTAATTTCTGTCCAATTGTGAGTTCATTTTCGTATAAAATTTTAGAAAGTTAGAGTCTGCATTTTCTGATAATATTTGTGGTCGTTCACGTACATATACCCTTAAAAAAACATTGCTGAGTTTGATGTAATTTGAATATACAGGCTTATTTAAAATTCACGAAAGATTTGAAAATGCTCTAACTTTGTTAAGAATTATGTAAGTTTGTAGAAAAATAACAATACAGTTTTGTCAATAAAAGAAAGGAGATTATTCATATGTAAAGCAATTTCTGAGCATAGGCCACACTGTTTATTAGCTCTTCTGCTGTCACCTCAAAAATTGATTCACACTGCATTTTCCATATTCTGAATGTGGTCTAATTTCCTGGACTTCTTGCCGCAACATTCATGTCGTTGTAGCCTATATGGACTTTGATTACCGAAACGTTTTTATATGTAACCGAACCGGTCTCTTTAATTCTTTTTAAAGCTTCTATAGTGACGACAAATTGCAGGGTCCATACCTCAATCCATACATAGAGTTCTGAATTTTCGAAGTCGTCGTGCTGGAACAATCTCTATTTCTCTTTTATTTCATTTGCCGTAGCTATAAATTGGAACGATTAGGGCCTAAACAGAAGTTTATGCGAAGATAAGCCCATTATTATTATTATTATTATTATTATTATTATTATTATTATTATTATTATTATTATTATTATTATTATTGCGTAATATGTGAGGCTCTTGATTGCCGATCCGGAGTTGCGCTTGAGCGCGGGTTCCATTCACCCTTGGACTAATTTCCTGGTTGTTTTTTTCTAGGTTTACCCCAACCGTAAGGCAAATGTCAAGTAATCTATGGTGAATTCTCGGCCTCATCTCGCCAAATATCATTTCGCTGTCACCAATTCCATTCCATAATCTCGTAGTTGATACAGCGTCGTTAAATAACCAAGTAAAAAATAATGTGAAAATAATGTTCCAACAACGTTTCAGTAATGTTTAATTAAAATTATGACGTAACAATATAATGAACCACGTTACGAGAAATAAGCTCGGAAATAAAATGGAAACCATTTTTCGTTTTATAATTTAAAAGTGGTAGTACGTAGGAAAGCCAGTGGTTGCATAATGTGACGAAATGCACATTTCTCTCAATCCCGTATGGTAGCCTTTATGATGTAAACTTAATTAGCAACAAAAGTACGGACTGAACACATGAAAGCAACCGCTTTTGCGCCGGAGCTGGAAAAGATCAGCTGTTTACATTTTTTGCTACAATATTCCAGCTGCACAAAGGCTATTTCCAGAGAATTACCTCCAGGTTCACCTGAACTGAATACATGTAAATAGGTTGAAGTCGAGAGGCAGAATAAGAGTGGACTATGGAGCTCTCCCTTGTTATGCATTCATAACCTATTCTTTTTGCACTCAGTCTCGCTTTATTTCACTACGCGCAGATTTAATTGAGAATTGTTTTTGCTTGCGCGACGTTCGCAGCGTTGCAATTGAAAGTAGCGAGTGTTTCAGTGATTTGTCATGTAGATTAGAGGTGATCATCCTTTTCAAATTCTTTAGATCAGCTGAAGAACTAAGCAAAACAATAAGTGTTCATTATTCCTCAGAAATCTGTGAGTCACAAAGAAAGTGGAGGAATAATATCTCCGAGGTATTTTGTTTCCATTGCTACTTTTACTTCATCTACCTCCGTATTCAAATTAAAAGCGAGAGAGACTTTGTTAAAGAGAATTTCGTACATGCAATCTCGCATCCTTACAAGATGTCTCGACATTGAGCTCAAACAACAATATTGTATCAAAGATAGTTGACTGTCTCAGTCCGGAGTTGGAGTAGATGTTACAGTGAAACTATCTTACACAGTAAAAGAGAGGATTAAACCTATCGGAATCTGTAACGAGTGATTGTGACTAATAACTAGAGTAATCGTCAGTTTAAAATGCCGTTCAGTTCGAAACACTTCTGCGCATACAGTTCTCAAATTATCTTTTGAATCAATAGATTTAATCTCTCATTTCTAGCCTTGTATCGTGAGGTCCAGCGTTCGTTCGTTTTGTTAAGTGACATAAGTTCTGAACTGTCAGTCAAGTTACAGCGAGCTCAGAATATGTGCTTCAGATACGTGTGCAACATCCGACGATATGATCACATATCACCGTCCTTCGCAAGTCTTTCGTAGCTCCGACTTAAAGAACGCATAACTTTAAACTCTTTGTCTTTACTCTTTCGAATTCTGCACACCTTAACACCAAATTACCTTTCGTCCCGTTTCTCTTATCTATACTCTAACCACGACGTAAATACCACATCACTTATCTGTGGCACGCTCAGTATACCTCTTCATAGAACATCTTGTTATTCATCATCTTTTACAGTATCCACCTCGCGTCAATGGAATTCCTTGTCACAAAGTATTAGGTGCTGCAAGACAATAAACACCTTTAAAAACAGCTTAAAAGATAACCTTATTAGCATTTCACTCCAATCATACTGATTTAAACTATAACTGACTACATTGTTACTTCTTTCTTCAGACATCATCCTGATAGTGCTGTATTTTCAAAATTGTCTCATAATAATCTCTTTCTATTATCTAATATTATTTGAAATACATTAACATTCTACGTATTTTAGCTTAATTCTGCTACACAGTTTATTTCAGTGTTTATTTAATAGTTCATAGTATTTTGTTGTTTAATTCGTAAATAACTCTTGTATACATGTAACTCTCATCTAAATCAAATTGTTGAATTCTTCGTAAGTTCATGCATATGTATATACACTTTTTGCTGGTTGAGTGGAAGAGAAGGCCTTACGGCCTTAACTCTGCCAGCTAAAATAAATCATTATTATTATTATTATTATTATTATTATTATTATTATTATTATTGAACGCCTATACAACCAGGAGATATTGCACGTCAAGCATCCTCTGCTAAGGTCAATAACTTTCCATATAAAATAGGAAAAACGACCTTAAAGAATATGCACTGCGGGTTGCTTACGCCAGGGGTTACCTCGTTCGAGTTACAATTTGGACATCTATGAGCTATCCTGACCTCGGTTTTTCTTTGTTTCCAAAAGTCCTAGACCAGGGGAAGACAGCTATATGCTCTGTCTTGTTGCAGTACCTTTCACTTCTTCTCACTGTAAGCTTTATGAACGAGTTAAGAGCATTGTAGGACCGGTGGTTGAAGGGGGGTTAACAAGATCATGAAGCAATGAGGGATGGTGATTGAAATAGGAGTAAGGTCAAGATCATGCATGGATCTAAAGAAGCATGAATGTAATAATTGAGAATACGACTTGCATTAGTGTTGTCCAGGAGGTTAAATTTATAACTGTAACTGTAAAACATGCACTCAAGTTAATCCAGACAGATCACAAATAAGGCTAATTGTAAAGAAACTGTTTGAAGTTGTGTAGCGAATAATTAATTCTTAGGATTAAATTATAATAATGATCTTTTTAAAAATGAACTGAAGTACACTTTTATTAAAGTAAATCTAAGCATGTACAGTACATGACATTATTCACAGCAATACTGAACCAAATTTTTCTTTGCAAAATTAAAATAAACATTGCTTTCCTGTTTCAAGAATGTGTGACCATTAAACATTAACACACCAGATGATTGTCTGGATTTTGTAATTCTCATTGTCTTTGAAGGCAAGCTTGTACTTTCAAAATTTTCTAGAGAATTTGAATATTTTTCTCCGCAGTCATCACAATAACAGCTTTAGCAAAATCTGCAACAGTAAATTACCTTAGATTTTTCGCTATACATGAGTATCGTAATTTTGAAGTTCAAGTGAACAAAATATTCGCTAATTTGATGATCAGCAGTCTCCTATAACTTTTATCATCTCATCACGTTCATCTCCCTGTTATTAATCATATTCACTTGCGTGGCATGAAGAATAGTGTCATTATAGATTAATATTTTTAACACAGTGCATTTCCTTGCCACAAACTGAACATTTGTGCCTCTTGACCACACGACACAAAAAGAAAAAGTTCTCCCATACTGACAAGAGACTAGGCACTGATTGATTAAAGCCATCAAAAATATATCTTTACTTTCGAAGCTTACAACGACTGAACACTCGCAATGCTTTTATACTGAATTCTCCATACCGTACCGCAACCAGCTACACACACACACAGAAGACATTACTAGCTGTACGAGCCTCGCACTCGCTGCACATACGTCACAACTAGTTTGAGTTGTCTAGGCCTGTCCTAGACCATGCCAAGGCAACTCAACTTACTTGTGACGTATGTGCAGCGAGTGCGATGCTCGTACAGCTGTAGGTATTCTACAAACAAAACTCAGCTCGGACTCTTCGCGGCGCGCATGCTATACCCCTCTTACTCCCCTGCAGTAGGGTTGAGAGGATGCTGGAAACGGGAGCATACGTCATCTGCGTTTTGTAGGTTAAGAACATGCAGTTTTGAATACGAATACTATGTAGAATAATTCTGAAAATGTGAAGTTAATGAACAATAATTAGCCTACATTAAAGGCATTATTCACGAAATGAGTTTTTGGAGTCCAGGTTCCCCTACTTTCTTATTTTATACGTAGACTATATTAATTATAAGCCTATATATATTTTTTTTTCACTACGGATCGTCCTGGATAATAAACATCCCAGTTAACCGAGAGTCCCATTGTAAAATGCAGACTCCTACAAGTAATAAATACAATTCTTGACCGGGATATAATCTAAGCTAACATAGCTTGCTGCTGAGTTTGCGTATGTTTTATTACAATTTTTCTTTACCATCTTCCAAAATGAAAGAGTAGCCAGCAATTCTGTACTTGAATTAGTTATTTTTGTTTAATAGCTATCACTTTTGAGGCGCAATTTAATTAGTTATATTTTTAATGTTGAAAGCATGCATTCTCATGGGATTTCATTGAAGGCAAAAAGCTTTTCTTGGTTTTTACATATAGAACACAAAAATATGACGTTTTCAGTTGTTTTAAAGAGTACTTAATATACTTATGCATTACGTAAATCCTCAATGTTTATATACTGGAAAACAAATGCACACGCAAAGCACAACCCTCAAAGTACACGCGCGCTATCTGTTGGTGCTAGTTCAGAATATTCCTATTACTAGACTAGTGAACAGCGTGACATGTATATCCTCCTGCATATAGTGCGCGCGTCATATGTATCCTCCTGCATATAGTGCGCGCGTCATATTCATCCCCCTGCATATAGTACGCGCATCATATGTATACTTCTGCATATAGTGCGCGCGTCATATGTATCCTCCTGCATATAGTGCGCGCGTCATTTCTGACCACCTACTTCAGCTGATAAGATGATTAAAATAAATAAATAAATAAATAAATAAATAAATAAATAAATAAATAAATGAAATGTAAGATCAACCTCATTACAGGCCAAATCAGCCCAGAAAATGGCGGGAGATAAGGATTCTACCTCTACAGACAATCGGTATTAATAGCAGTAGAGTCCACACATGTGGAGTAACTATCAGCGCGTCTGGCTGCGAAACTATGTGGCCCGGGTTCGAATCTCAGTTACCTGTTTAAGGTTTTTTCCGGTGTTTTCCCTCAACCCAATACGAGCAAATGCTGGGTAACTTTCGGTGCTGGACCCCGGACTCTTTTCACCGGCATTATCACCTTCATTTCATTCAGGCGCTAAATAACCTAGATGTTGATAAAGCGTCGTAAAATAACCCAATAAAAAATAGCAGTGGAGATGTCAGTACTAAGTGTCCGCCGCCTTTACCCCCTAAGAAATAGCCTATCCCTGTACTCATTTCTGTCAGAGGCTGGGTAAACTCCAAAATCATAGCGCGGCCGGGAAGGATTAGGTCAGTGGAAAAAATCCATGACTCCAACGGAATTGAAACCAAGACCTTTCGATCTTGTAGCTTTATGCCTAATCGCTACGCTACCTCGCGCCGCAGAAAATAAAGAAGTAGTCTACATAAAAATAAATATATGCGAACAAATTCGAGCATACGTCAAGCAAGTAGAAGCAATCTTTCATTGTTTCGAACCTGCGATCATTCGACCTTTAGGTTACGCAGCAGTTCTTAATTACTCCGAATTATTAACGGGAATAAGCATGAGAGTAATTTCGACTTTGTGAAAGAGCACCCATCAAGAGTAAATGTTTTAATATGTTTCCTCCACGTGTAAACGATTTTAATTTCTTGAAGCACGTACGTATTAAGTGATAAACCACCACGAAATTCTGGCCTCAGGGAGTTTGGACTTTGAACTGATACGCGCAACACCCGTTTCAGACGCCCAGCATCTCACAGCTCCACGCTACTTCTGCTGCTGTCCTGGAAGTGTTGCTTTCGCTCGTTAGAAAATTAGAGAAGAACTCTGTTGAAAACTTTTGCATTTTCCCTCGCTTGGAGAATTAAAATACGAGTAAATATTACTTTATACATAAATAATGGATTCGTCTCCAATAAAAATCTTATTCCTATACGTGATTTAATTTCAGAGCATAAAACTGAATAAGAAATTCAAGGATTTATGATACTGAACGTTTTTACTTATTTCAGCTTTTAGGCGACTTCCCACGCTATCAAACAGGATTAACCTTCTGGTAGCTCAGTTGGTAAAGCCTTGAACGCTGCTTGTTAACCCGAGTTCAAATCTCGACGGTGTCAGAGTTGAATTTTCTGTTGATAAAGCAAAATTATGAGGATTTTACTCGATACTCTTCCGTTTTTTTTCCCTATTATTCCCCAGTTTCCCTTTCATTATCATCTCCATTTCGAAAAAAATGGCGTCTGTGCTGCGATGTAATCGAATTCACGATCCGCCACAATGGATGTTCCTCGGAGTTTGTCCAAATATTAATAGATGGCAGTGGTGGTGAGTTCTACCACAGTCTAGTATATAGAGTTACGAAGCTTGGGATGATTTTTTGTATTTCTTACGATAGTCGCTAGCCGCTTGGAGCGCTGTGAGTACTAGAAACAATAGACTCGCTTAACCCGATCACGACGGGAGGCGTTTCAACCATTTAAATTAGCTGGAATGCATAAAGAGTAACATATATTTTCCTAAAAGTTAGTGTAATTGTATTAATCAAATTTAAAACAATGATTATGACACACTTCACACATAATTCACTTGCGAGTGAAGGTGTAATAATATTTTTGGTGTGAAAATTGCGTTGTTCGTATATGTAATACCTGCATTTATTTCTATTAAATATTGCAAAATTCTTGTACATTAATTTATTCACGATTCAATAATTTTCAGTTGCACCGCATGGATATTTAAATATGTTGAAATTATAGGTTATGTTTACTGTATCAGTTGCCCTTTTCTGTCTAATTTTAGTGGTCTCCAATGCCCTGCCATTACATATGTTATATGGAAATTATAGGTTATGTTTACTAAACTTAACTTATATTCCTATATTCGCAATTATACATTATAATTAAACATACTGCCATGTATCATATCTCGCACATTCAATTTGTCTGTATTTTAATACTACAATTGAGTACTGAGTTACTGTATTACTGTAATAATAATAATAATAATAATAATAATAATAATAATAATAATAATAATAATGATGATTTATTTAACCTGGCAGAGTTAAGGCCATACGGCCTTCTCTAACACTCAACCAGGAGTAAAAACTGCGTTACAGAAACACTACAAATTTACAAAGTACACACAAAACTGAATAAGATAATAATAATAAAATGTAAACAACAAGTAAGAATAAATCAGACATAATATATAACATAGAGAAGGAAAGAAAAAAGCATAATAAAATGTGAACAGCGGGTCAAAAATAAATGAGGCCTACAAAGTATAAAAAATAAGACAATTATTGATGATGATAATAATAATAATAATAATAATAATAATAATAATAATAATAATAAATAAGAATAGTAATGATAATAATAATAAAATAATAATAACAGGCCTAATAGTAATAATAATACTAATAGTAGTAATAAAATAGTGCAGTACAAAGCATACAATGAATACAATATTTTTAGTATACACAGTAAGGAAAATTATGTTTATATATAGCTCAACTTATCACATTAGAGATATGCCATTATCGGAAAATATGAAAACAAAAATATAAAATAAGTTAAATATATCTAGAAGATAAAAAAAATGTGAATACGTGGAAACATGCAGTACAACACTTGTCATAATAGTAAGTTAGTTTGACAACTCGTCATAAGATAATTTTCTAACACTAATTTCATTGGAGGGGTATAGTAAATTTTCTGCCCACATTTAAGGAAAGTAGATGTGATAAATTAAAATCACAATATAAATTCTTTTTTATTAAATCTCAAAATAGCTTCAATTCTAAACTCAAAATGTTGATGCGAACAGATTTAACATGTAACAGTTTTATGATTCATTCTTTTAACAAAATTCTTCATTGACGCTAACTTAATGTGTAAAGGGTGTAAAATTACTTTACTTGAAGGTACAAGGGGTTGATGTACAATATTTTTCCCTGGCTCTAGTGATTGTCGTTTTATTTTATAATGCTTATCTCGAGCGCGACACTCCCATTCGCACAGAAAGCAGCAAAATTTTGTGTAGCCTAATTGCGTTCCAAGAAGCAATGCTACAACCTTCAAATCCGCACATATTAACCATTCGTACTTTGAATATTGTCATTAAAGCACTCTTTAAAGAAATACACGTCTTACACAGAATACTAACACCACGGAAATCTCCTGGTAAACTGAAGCGATTTCATACGGTGAACCTGTTTCCCTCCCTCCAAATGGAACCGAAAAGGGCAATAAAACAATTTCCGCTTCTACAAGTGATTTTGACAGGGTGGTCTATTGCAAAATATGAACTACAGTAATGTAATTAAAGCTCACAGTCAAAGAAATACACATATCAAGTAAAATCAGGTAAACACAAGCGAATTCATACCGCGAATTTCCAAATAGACTCGTAAAAGGGCAATAAAATAATTTCCTTTTCTACAAGTGCTTCTGACATGGTGGCCTACTTATACTAATATTGTTTTCATATAACGCGTCTTCACATTTGTAAAACAAAATAGTTACACACGAAATACGGTGATTTTTTTTTAAATGAAATGCATAGAAAATGAATTATATTCTGCATCCCGAAAACCCGAACTGATGGAACGTTTTGCTTGTTATTTTTTAATTCAAGAGGTCGAAATTAGTAAGAATTTGTTAGTTTTATGTCTGGCGCAAATGACTGTTGACCAGTGTTATTTCTACGAAGAAATCAAGAATTCATCTTCCAATAACTCCTCCGCAAGTTTTGATTAGTTGTAAGTCACGTTTTTTCTAAGTATTTCAATATATCTTCCACTTTCATACCAAAAGTTACTAACCTCCGACAACGAATAATCTCTGCAGTTGGAAAGTGTCATCAGATTGAGTATCGTCGTGGCGTGAATGACATTGATATTACGACATTGTTTTCTATTAGTTGGCATGCATCTGTCGATGTGAAGGGTAGCATTCTGGGGCAACATCTGTAGCTCGCAGCTTTGCGCAGCCATGCCCAACTCTCAGTGCCCATCAAGCCGATATAACAGAACTGCTAATTGCCATTTGCAGCCTTGTCTCATGTTACTAAATAAAGCATTCAAGTAATGAACAGTTTTGAATTCAGAAGTTGATTACAAGAAACTACAACGTTTCAGTTCAGGTATTCTATAAACTTCATATAAAAATGTGTTAAAAGTAGATATGTTCGCATGGACGCCATTCAAATGCATGAGAAGCACGGAAGTACAGGATTGGCACAAAGTCTCGTTACTCCCTATAAATTCCTCAAATTTGCACACAATTTATGTAATTCCGATCATAATGCAGACATATACTGTTTTCGCTGCAAGAAAAATCCTAATGTAAACACAAGCACCTGACTGTCATACCCGTGATTGGCTCACAGTCGAAACACTCACACGACGCAGGAAAATATAGTCCGTGTTTGTAAACTATCATCTTGTATTATTTGAAAATAAAAAATTGATTCTAGTTGTTAAATACAATGAAACATATAACTTCACTCATATGTAAAACGCTATGTAAAAGAAAAGCTACTTTTATATATATTGTTATGTACTATGAACGCGGATGAATGCAAACAGTAATACCGAAGTAGTCTGTTTTTATAACAAGCTGGCGTCACTTGAACTCGTAGCTGTTCACGTAAGCACGTATGGCTTCTGCATCCTCGGTGTGTGTGGTTATTAAACATAAGAGTAGAAACCTTCTCAAAAGCGGAGAAAAACAAATAGTCTTAAATGTATATAATAAGTTATGTGAGTTTTAATTACAGTAATTATAAAGTAAATGTTTCCTAAGCAAACGAATGCATAGTAGTGAGGTTAGGCCTACTTGATGAGTAACGGGAAATGTTTAACATGAAACACAATGTACAACAGTAGGCGGGAACACGTACTGAAAATCTATGGCGCCAAACAGCGGCCAATGAAGCCTCACTTCAGTCACGTGCTATTGTTTATATTAGGATTTTTCTTACAGCGAAAATATTATACATCCACTTTACACTGACTGTGTGTCTTAAGTGTCCAGAGGTTCACTATGTCCCCATCATTCTCCTCACAAAAAATAAAATAATGCGTCGCCAGTTTCGGGGTGCCATTTGCCTCAGAATTGCTGGTGTAATCTATTGGAAAGCAAGTGGTACGGCGTCCTTCTATTCATCAGTGGTATCGTACATTCCTGTGCAACAATGCTCTTCATGAAACCTCGTAGCGCATTGTCACAGGTTGTGAGGTCAGGACTGCTAGGTGGCCAGTCGAGAGGAGCCGGTAAGATGGGTGACTCATGGCACCTGCCCATTATGCCATAACAGTTCGTGAATACCTCAATGAGGTGTTTGCACAACGTTGGATTGGCCGCACTGCAAAGGAATTTTATAATGTTACATTTGTTCGGATCAAATTTCTGCATATTTGAAAGACAAAACTAAAATTTTTCCACTCATTTGTTATCACAATACACAGGTATTTTTATAGAGCACTGTTCCTTGAACCTGAAAGCAACAAAAATGACAATATTAATATCTGTGCCATGTTTCTGACCATAACCCTAATTTCAAATAAATGCTTCTCGTTGACAGAACTAACAACGAGATCTTGTGACAATATAACATATTCTCATCAAAACTTCATACCGATAACATAAATTAAACAATCGTATTGTACTTACATACATGGATCTCCTTGCTTCCTTGCAACTATATTATTCCCTCTGTGAGAGACCCTTCCCTTTGCAATGCTTTATCCTCTCTTTTATACACATCTCTGATAAAGACACCTTTTTGCGTATTTTTTCTTCTACAGAACTCTTGGAAATACACTCACTGTCCAATATCTTGACAAAGAAGTGCATGGTAGCAAATGCATCACGGGTGCATCATGACGTTATTCGTTAAAACCATATTAGTCCGGGACTGATGTGGTTTTGAAAGGAACTCAATATTTTAATATTTTATAGACTGCTTAGTTGTTTCAACTGAAAATGATGCATCTACCCGTAGTGATTGCTATAGTACCAGTAACTCATTTTCGTAAAAATGTGGACTCGTATGGTTTTACAAATGACCGATTCAGTTGTATGGGCTGGCCAGACATAAAGGTTTCAAAAAAAAGTTGGCTACTCTTGCAAATGTTGTATGATGCGACCCTTAAGCTATAACCTGTAAGCAGTTCGAGATGTCTGAGGTTCTATAAACCAACACACGTTTCGAAAATCCAAATTATCTTTCTATATCGGCTCCTTTGAAACTTCATTACGTACGGAAATTAGGTTATATCACAGTAGAAACAAAAGAATCATACTTACACATTTTCTGCTTCTCTTTATACACTTCATAGAAGCACAATTTTAAATAAAGTACTTCCGCGCATGTAATCTATCCCGGCCTGTTTAATATTTCATTGCGCAAAGCTTTTATTTGATCACAGAAATGCCTTTATTTCTCTTTTGCCAGGAATATACAAATGTAGTCTGCACCCCGAAAGAGTAAAGGGCCCCTTCGCCGTCTGACGCTCGAAAGTGTGTTTATGTTAGCGTTTTGAAATGAAAAATCAGAAATGAATTCGCCTCCTTCGTGCTGTTGTGAAGTCGCTTCGCTCGAGCTCCCCTTTTCGGTGCCATATTATAGAGCAACGAACTTCTGTTTATTCTTCGAGAGAGCGTGTTTTCTGAAACAAACTAGCTATTCACAGTTTGTTTGATATCTTCATTTTTCATAAGAGTTCGCATAATTACAACGCATCAGGATATTTTAACTCACTTTTGTGAAAGGACTAGAAAGTTTCCTTTTTAATAATACATTATTTTTATTTTTATTAAAAACGTCATGTGTCTTACGTTGATATTAAAGTGATATAATGTGCCAGCTATCGATTTTCTTGAAGGTTCGATTACCGATAGGGAAGTAAAGATTTAATCCTCTGCCATGAATACTGGCTATTCTCTGTCCTATACCTATTTATAAAACCTTATCGCAATATTATGTATCAAATAACTTCGCAACTATTGAACATTTCTTAATTTTGTATAACATAATATCAAAAAATATTAATGGTTTGTTATACATTTTCCACACGTGCCCCATTTGTTGTTTTGATAATAATCGATACTCGATTTCGATCCATGTGAGCTCCAGTGTACAATATTAGACAAAATGGCCGATATCTTGAAGCGTGGATTTGTCTAAGTTCACCTTCTGCCAGCGCCTGGTCCACACGACTAGGGAAAGGATGTCATCATCATCACCACCATCACCATCATCATCACCACAATCGTCATAATATTAATTAGAATCATCATCACTGCAAGAGTATTATAATTGCTGACATTACCTTTATCAAAACTGCCACCACCGCCAATGCCGTGTCATTATTCTCCTATAATTCTGTTATTTGACAGTTAACCCGTGTAGTATGAATCTGTGTTATACTTTACCATTATACAATCATAAATATAGCATAATTGAAGGGGTCAGAGCCATAGTGGGCCAAGCGCCATACATTAAAAACGGAGAAAACAAGGGTTAAAATTAAGTGCTTACCATAATTTAATGAAACATATAGAAAATAATATGATGTATGCACATTGAAACTAAATTATATGTCAGTCTTCATTAAATTATGGTATTCACTTAACTTTAACCCTTGCTTTCTCCGTTTTTAATATATGAATATGGATATTTATTAATAACGGTTCAAAAAAAGTACATAAACTTAATAAATTACAATTTACACGATTATCAATTATACGCAATAAATATACATTTAATACCAAATTTTCCATTCTATGTCTATTTCAAATTATGTTGGCTTTAACTTGCACTTACATATAATTTTAGTGCAAGTTTCATCCAAGCGCGTTTATTTAAAACAAAAAAAAAAAACCTTAAAGCCTATTTACATATTAGGCCTATTTTTTTTACTCTACAATAAACAAGTGTAAATCAATCTTTCCTGTTGCTCTAATTATCCAGTATTTATGTTTTATTTCTAAGTCTTATTTTACATAATAACTTATTATTTCAAATAGGTGATCAGATGTCGACATACTGTAAAATCATGAGCCTGAAATAATTGAATCGGTACATTCCACTACGCTTTATGGCACTGAACCCTTCAATTGTTTGGTTATGTGGTGAAAAACCAGTGCTTGAAACATTACAGAATGGCCACAAGAAGTTGGCACAAGTAAATGGATAAATTTTAATTAACATTTTCCTCCTGTAATATTTAGCCGTATTGTAATCATAAATGATACAAAGAGGCCTTTTCTTGCCATGTAGCAATGAAGTACTCAGTTTTTTCTTTATCTTCTTGTTGAGATTTATGTTCATGTGTTTTCAGATGTTTAAAATTCAAATTTTCTCGCCTTTGAAGACCAATATTAAGACTGAATTTATAAATTTATATTTGTGAATATAAGTATCAGTAACAAGACTGATTCTCTTTATGAAATATTAGTTCTAATATTACAATAAATTGTCTTGGAAACGTTATGATTAAATGTTAACTTATATTAATTAGATCCTGGTATGCATATTGAGATAAAGTAGGAATGTTTATTGAAGGTATTGGGCTTTCTTGTATCCTAGTTTAATATCAATTATTTTAAACCCGTTACGTAAAACTGTGTAAATTCGATGGAAATCACTCCGACAGTGTGGCGAATCGTGGGTGAGAACTGAGAACTGGACGTGGTAGTTCCATATGCCGTCCTTCTCTTAAATAATTGTATTTTGCTCTTTGTTCCTCAGTACATGTTTAGCTGCTCGTATATAAACATCAGCACAATAATTAAGCGTTGTTTGTAAGTACAATTAGAAGCGGAAAGAATGGGATGAAAGCACGTAGAAATTTAAGTGTTATAGTAGCTACCCTTAAAATAAACGGGCAGTTTCCCTGCATTCATTGTGTTATGGGTTTTGCTTAGGTATTGTGATCATTATTGTTTCCTTCTTCAAGTTGGTTTGTGTTTACTACGTCTTACTGCTTGTTGCTAAAATTTCGGTATGCGTTTGTCCTTGAAAGAAACGTAATTCGGCATGCGCACTGGGGCTTGCGGCGACATATCCTGAGCGAGACAAGTGACCAACAGCCTTGGAGTTCACATTAATCATCCTATCAATCTCCAGTGCCTTGCAAGGACGAGAGATCGCGTGTAACTTTCTAGACTTACAGTTCGTAACATATCTGCGTTCCTGGCAGTTACAGAAAAGGAGACGGGGGAAAAAAAACACTCTTGAGTGAAACGGTGATGCTCATGATCCACCACTCAGACGTGCGTAGCAAGTAGCCTATCTGCCGACAACATTAGTTTTGCAGATTGATTATTGTTTAGTTGGTTGACATCAGCAGTAAATGAAATATTTTCAGTATTACAGTAAAGTAGCACATACTTTCTTTTGTTCATAACTACAATGGAGTGGGTGAGTTCACTTTCACTAACTTAAAAATTGCTCGTGTTTGGGGAACGTGTATCGCGGGACAATTACAACGAAATTTCGTGTTGCAATATTTGTTAGAATTTTAAAATAAAAATAAAAATAAATTAGTATTCTTTGCTCTAATTTATATCGAATTCTAACCATATTAAAAAGTATCACACAATGAACAACACACAGAGCAATAAACGTGTAAAACTATCACGGCACTCACAACTCAACTGCATACAAAAGCGGTTATGACTCTGCGGCGGCCAAACATTAGTACGATGGGAACACAGTTCGACCGTTTCGACTGTTCCCGATCAACGCGGAAGGCGGACACCTGATATATTTTAACATTCATACCAATATTAAATACCAATTTTTATTATTATAAAAATGATACCGCAAATTGTTAAAATATACATGTAGCTGTTATATGTTAATTTGCGAGAAAATAATTACACAACCTACAATCATAAAATTTATATACGAAGATATGCCATAAAGTTTAATAGTCTATAAAGAACGTCTTTTGTGTGTAATACAGAAATCGAATGGTCATCTTATATTAAATAATTTGTGTAGTATGTGTTTTCAGTAACAGTTTGAGGTAAAGAGCTATAAACAATAATATGTAGGCCTATAGATGAGGAGGCGAGACCTGGCATGTGAGCTGTGCGAGAAGGGAAAGAATGAGCTATCAGAAAGAGTGTTTGTTTAATTATGGTTAATATTGTACGGATCTACAGACACGGAAATCCATCTCAGAATACCTTCCTCTTCCATACCCGTTGACGATACAGCCACGGTAGGCCTATATGGTAAGGTCACAGGACAGGTCTTTCCTCCTCTACTGTAAAATATAAGTTATAATTCCAAAGTATGTATCACCTTTGTGACTTTCTTCTGTAATATAGAACGAATGCAAATGAAATTCAAGTCACTTATTAGTTAAATACTTTGTGTTCTCGCATGGTTATTGCTTTTTTAAGTCTTACGTAGAATTCTTGCATATTAACAAATTAATCATTAGATAATATTCCTTAATACTGTTTCTTCAGACCAAAATAAGTACATCCGTCACAACAATAGTTACGTCATCTGAAGTGACAGAATTCAGTGTATGTATTAGAGACGAACAAAACTAACTGCCGCTCTCGCTCGCTGTGTTCGTTGCATTTGTCTTTCGAGTCTCGTCTCGTCTCGCCTCGCCTCGTCTCGCCATTCTCGTGCGCTTCGAGTCTCGCTCATCATTCTCGAAATAGCATTTCGTCGGCGTGGAAACATTTCGTAACTTTGAATAACATACATCATTGAAATAAATAACATTATAAATATTTAAATGAGACAAAAAGACAAAACAGAACAGTATCTTAGTTATCAAAATGTTCTAGTTTTATTATAGATTACCTATGGTTATATAAATAGAAAAAAAAAAACAATTCTCAAATAAATTTGCATTTCTAAGAAACATAAAACATAACGTTAATATATTTTTACTTGAGATTGCACACTTCATCTCAAACATATGGAAAGAAAATTCCTAGCCTTTCAATAAGGGCCTAGTAATTAAATAAAGACGGGAGAACGGAATATTATACATTGAAAGGAAGAGATGATGTTTCAAAAAGGCTACTTGATTGTTTATACATTTATATAACAGTTGCCAAAGTAGATAAAAGTTCAGTCAGGTATAAACAACTATGGCGAGTCAAGGCTGCTTGACGTTCGGGACTTCGGGAGTGATCAATCTTGACGTCTAGAAACACTCACCAAGCAGTCTTTACGTCAACGACGCGACGTATACAACATTGTCGTGTGGGTTTTCGGCTTTTCGGGCGCTGTTAGTCTTGTTTTCTCGATCGTTGTTCATCTGTAGTATGTATGTACGTGTATGTCTGCGTCGTCCCTTGTAGAGCATTGCAGCTAGTAGCTACATTTCACGCTTCCAGCACTTATTCAACGAAGTTGAATAAAAAGGCATTGCGATTATACAAATTAATGTATTTGCCATACTAACTAGGTTTTCAAGCTTCATTACCTATTCCTGATCACTTCGAGGAAGGCATTATGCAAGAGATCAGGTTGCATCAGAATAGAGAAAAGTAAGGGAGAGCAAGAACTCGCAAGAGCTTTCCAGAACGTTCATTTAACACAGATCCTTGGTTGCGGTTCAGATTTCTTTAGCAATGTTTATACCGGAGAATTCATTAATAATATTTACGTATTTAAGTATAATTTTATCTCTGAAGATAAAGGTCCTCTTCGCAGCTTAGTTAGCAATAGGTCTACCTCTGGTATTCTGTCACAGAAGAGGCTACTTTTGTATTCTCGACAGATTCTCTTACATTTATTATCGGGAGGTTTCCTTCAATCATTTCATTTTGATCCCGAAGAAACTTTTGAAATTTTAAAGTTTGTGCAATATGACCCAGTGAATGGAAACTATAACCAAACGAAACATCGGGAACATTATATGTTTAACGTACCGTTACAAAATCCAAATATTTTCATGAAAATCTAATAGATATATACAGTAGATTTGGGCAGTCGCTTCTAAAACGCCTTTAAAGACTTCTATAATTAAATGTAGTGTTGAAAATTGTGAAGTATAATAAGATATATATGTTCAATTTTAGAATTTCTTGTTGGTAGAGTAATTACTGTAGATTCCTCACCATTGCGCCGTGGTTTAAGGCATCCTGTCTAGAAACCGCGCTACGGAATGCGCGCTGGTTTGAATCCTCATGAGGGAACAAATTTTCTCATGAAGTTTCGGCCGCTCTATAGGACCGGTATCCACCTAGCGTATAGATTCATTTGAGGAGCTACGATAAGTAGCGAAATTCAGTTACGAAAGCCAGCTGCAACGGCTGTACTAACCATACGTACTTCTATTCTGGTTGGATGATCGTTTACCTCTGCTTCGCCATGTAGACGTGAGGTCAGCAGCCGACTGGTCGGTCTGGGTCCTTCAAGGGCTGTAGCGCCTTACTTATTTACAAATGACTTTTAAGGAACCCGCAGGTTCATTGCCGCCCTCACATAAGCCCGACATCTGTCCTATCCTGACCAAGATCAATCCAGTCTCTACCATCATATCCCACCTCCCTCAAATCCATCTTTGTATTATCCTCCCATCTACGTCTTGGCCCCCCCCCCAAAGGTCTTTTTCCCTCCGGCCTCCCAGCTACCAAACTATATATGCATTTCTGGATTCATTCGTATGTAGGCCTACTACATGCCCTGCACATCTTAAACGTCTGGATTTAATATCTCTAATTATGTCAGGTGAAGAATACAATGCGTGCAGTTCGACGTTGTCTAACTTTTTCCATTATCCTGTAACTTCATCCTTCTTAGTCCCAAATATTTTCCTAAACACCTTTTCTCAAACACCTTTAACCTCTGTTCCTCTCTCAGTGTTAGAGTACAAGTTTCACAACAATACAGAACAACCGGTAATGTAACTCTTTTATAAATTCTAACTTTTGAGTTTTTTTTACAGCAGACTAGATGACAAAAGCTTCTCAGCCGAATAATAAAACGCATTTCCCATATTTATTCAGCGTTTAATTTCCTCCCAAGTGTTGCTGTTGCTGCAAGATATTTGAAATTTCCACATTTTCAAAGGATAAATTTCCAATTTTTATATCTCCATTTGGTAGTATGTTCTGGTCACGAGACATCACAGATTATTATTATTATTATTATTATTATTATTATTATTATTATTATTATTATTATTATGGGCGAATCCAGAAATGCATATATAGTGTCAGTTGGGATGCCGGCGGGAAAGAGACCTTTGGGGAGGCCGAGACGTAGATGGGAAGATAATATTAAGATGGATTTGAGGGAGGTGGGATATGATGGTACCGGTAGGACTGAATTAATCTTGCTCAGGATAGGGACCAATGGCGGGCTTATGTGAGAGCGGCAATGAACCTCTGTGTTCCTTAAAAGCCAGTAAGTAATTATTATTATTATTATTATTATTATTATTATTATTATTATTATTATTATTATTATTATTATTATTATTTAGATGGTTATTTAGTTTGTTATTTAACGACGCTTTATTAACTAATAGGTTATTTAGCGTCGATAGAATTGGTGATAGCGAGATGATATTTTGCGAGATTAGGTCCAGGGTTCGTCATATATTACCTCACGTTCGCTTTAGGTTGGAGAAAACCTCAGAAAAATCCAACCAAGTAATTAACCCAAGCAGGAATCGTACCCACGAGCGAACGCAACTTCGGACCGGCAGGCAAGCTCTTCACGCGACTTAGCTACGATGGTAGCTATTATTATTATTATTATTATTATTATTATTATTATTATTATTATTATTATTATTATTATCATAAAAGTTACGTTGAGGTTCTAGTAAATATATTATTGGAGAATTTTTACGGCACGACATAGAACTTAACAAGATCAAGGAAAAAAATCTTTTCAGAGGGAACTGTTCAGGGAAAGGCTCTCAGTTATCTTGCAGAATTTGGATTTCTTCAGCCATGCTGAAAGTGGCCGAAAATCCGCGATTACAGTGAAGTGGATATAGTGATTCAGTTGTGTTCCAAGTTCCTTGAAAAATGAACTAGAAGACTACTCTGTCTTCCTTATTATGCGCAATGATAGTCAAGTTAGAAATTGTACGTCCATCTGTCTGCATAAAGCGAAGTGCTAAATACGTATCGTTTCGACAATCCCTCCCTTCAGATTAGAGCGAAGCGGGCCCCCACGTGGAGACGTTTGCGGCATTTATCTGCCGAACTAATGATAGCAACAAAGATTTTTCTGCTTCCAATTATCGATTCCCACAAAAGACGTTTAGCTCTGACGCGATGAGGGGTGGATTTAGTGGGACTGCTGCACATAAAACTCGGTTCCCGAGCAATCACCACTTGATTTTAACTCTGCACGTGTGAATGTCATGTTCGTCGAGGCGTATGGGGATCCTGGAGGGAGAATAGCTTGTCGGGGGCATCGTTTTTTATTATAGGATTTACCCCTGGACATACGACTACTAGCTCTAGTCCTCGGTTTGTCTCCCAGTAAAAATAATCGGACCTAAGGACAGACTGTACTTCCATATCTTACAATGTTCAATTCCTCAATTCTGTGTGCACTTTTCTCAGAAGTTATAAAAGATACAAATTTAGAAAAAATAGGGCATACGTAACATACCTTCTATATAGACAACCGGTTAAATATATTTAAAATTCCACTCAGCGCAACGTTTGGCAATTTTTTTTTCATTGATAACATTTTTTGCATTAAGAATTACTACAAATTAATTTTTATTTTTCCTGAATATAAAGATAATATTAATTTTTAGTCTGCTGTGTAAAATGCCATCACATTGATAGTAGAAAGGTGTAACGAAATTACGAAGACAAGAGTTATATAAAAATCTTTATCTATTTATTCACACTGCAAATGGGTATATACCCGGTGGCAGTGGTAACTAATTACACTCAATAATGACAATAATAAACACAATTAATAAAAAATACACTTAATAATAAATTACTAATAATAATAACAACAACAGGGAGCATCCTAAATTAAATGAAGCACGATCATTTACAATAACCAACCATACCAACACATAAGACACATCGTATTCATCATCATACACAATCTCGCTCTCGCGCTTGTGGAATACCCTACCCAGTGACATCAGAGACTATCGGAATTTAGTAGCTTTCAAAAGCAAACTTATTAAGCATTTTCTTATTGCGTAGAGTAGGTTTACTTTATACTTGATTAATACAAATAGATTTTTTCTCTCTTCTTAACTTTTACAATAATGTGTCTAGCTATTATTAATCAGTTAATCTTTTAGTGCTTTGATTTTTATTGTATTTGTAAATTTAATATTAATTGTAATTATAATTGTAATTGTATTTTAAATATTGTAGTTGTAATCCCTTGGTAGAGGAGAAGAGAAGGCCTGATGGCCTTATCTCTACCAGCTTAAATAAATAAATAAATAACATTTGAAGTAAATCTAATTTGTATCTTAAATCTAAGTTCGAACTGAAATCCACGAGTATGTTATGTTCATACACGCACAAATACCTTTCAGCACTACACTCATTTCGCTGTCAACTCACTCACTGCACTGGAACTATGACACATTTCACTGATTCTATCCTGATTTCACTAACACTTCAAAAACATTTCAGTGTTCAAATATTTTGCACTGCCACTATAAACTATAAAACTTCACTGACAGAAACACATTTCACTTACACAACACACTTCACTGACACACCACACTTCTTCACTGATACAGCACTTCAATAATTAAATATCAATTACACCCTTTAAATAGTGTAAATGAAAACTTGAAGAAGGACCGAACCTACAACCTTCGAATCATTAAGCAAGCACTCTACCGCTGGTCTACGAGACGCAGGAAGGAGTTAAGAACATTAATTAATTTTAAGGACATAAAAACCATGGGAACAAGAAGAATATGTAAGAATAAATAATAGAGAATGAGAATGGGTTTAGCTTGGTGGAGGCTAGTAATATGGAAATTTGAAAACAGGAGGGGTACCGTAGAGAAGGATAACTACCCCCTTTGCGGCATGGGAGAAGAAGCGTTCCATATATAGTATTAGAATGTCAAGAAACAGACAATACGAGGAAAAAGTGGTGAGAAAAAATGATATTAATAAATATGTAGTATGTAAGAAAATATCAGTACAACTAATATAAGGGAGTTCGAAAAGACAAAGTATACGATTATGTCTCGTGACCAGAATATTGTACGAAATGGAAATATAAAAATTGGAAATTTATCTTTTGAAGAGGTGGAAAAATTCAAATACCTGGGAGCAACAGTAACAAATATAAATGATACTCGGGAAGGAAATTAAACATGGAATAAATATGGGAAATGCCTGTTATTATTCGGTTGAGAAGCGTTTATCATCCAGTCTGAAGTCAATAAATCTGAAAGTTAGAATTTATAAAACAGTTATATTACCGGTTGTTCTGTATGGTTGTGAAACTTGGACTCTCACTTTGTGAGAGGAACATAGGTTAAGGGTGTTTGAGAATAAGTTTCTTAGGAAAATATTTGGGGCTAAGAGGGATGAAGCTACAGGAGAATGGAGAAAGTTACAAAACACAGAACTGCACGCATTGTATTCTTCACCTGACATAATTAGGAACATTAAATCCAGACGTTTGAGATGGGCAGGGCATGTAGCACGTATGGGCGACTCCAGAAATGCATATAGAGTGTTAGTTGGGAGGCCGGAGGGAAAAGATCTTTGGAGATGCCGAGACGTAGATGGGGAATAATATTAAAATGGATTTGAGGTAGGTGGGATATATTGATAGAGACTGGATTAAACTTGCACAGGATGGGGACCGATGGCGGGCTTATGTGAGGGCGGCAATGAAATTGTGGGTTCCTTAAAAGCCATTTGTAAGTAAGTAAGTTTGTTTGTAAGTACCTTTTGCAACTTCTGTGAAAAGTATACCTAAAATTGAGGGATTTAACATTGTAAGATAGCCTATGAGCTATTCCATCTCAAATCGACCGAAATACAGAGAAAATTGACCTTACAATTTCTAAAAACAATGAAACGTAGAGAACTGTGATACAATGCTTTGTGCAAATTTTGAGGCATCAGAACTTCATAGTGTTTAAATAAAAAATATTTAAATTTGTCGTATTTTCATAAAATTAGCAACTTTAAACTGTTGTAGCTCCGAAACCCTTTCACCCAATGATCAAAATCATGGTTTATTTTGATGCTGAGAAATTAGAGTTTATATTGATATATAAACAGATTTTCTCACTTTTTATGGAAATGGAGAAATTTAGATTTTTCCTCATTAAGACGCCTTTGCTTAGAAAAAAAAAAATAAAAAAAAATATAGTTAGATTCCACATTGAAAGTACAAATAAACACATATTTTTTTACGGATGGTATGTTGATAAGAAAGTATTGAAAATATCAAATAAAGAAAATAAATAGTATGCGCGTGAACTAACCAGCTGACTGTGAGACGGGAACTAGCCCGAGACAAGCAAGGCCAGGAGACAAACACGTGATGTTTCGTCTAGTAGCGCATATCTGGGCTGGCTTTATCACAAGTTTTCATATACACAGGAGTAAAATGACGCCCATCTCTCGCTTATCTTCAGCTCTCGGCCAGTGCATGCGGTACTGCGTCGTTCAAGTCCAGGCGTGTGACAATAATCTATTTAATACCCTCGAAACTTATTGCCTTACCACTAAGCAAACAATGCCGAATCCCTCTTAATAATGCAAGGTTTTTCTCAATATTTTTTTACATTTTTAGAAATAAGCAAAAAGCCTAAAAGTAAGTAAAATCAGATTATCTGTCTCTCTGTGTACAATAAAAATAAGGATTACTTCTTAACATAACCTACCAAATGTCAGCTTCAAAATGAGCTCCCGTTCAATGTTCTCCAGTAAATGGTTCCAGAGTTCTGAGCGCTGAAAGAGGCTTGTTTTTATAAAATACGCTAAATTTGTCGCTCAATAATACGAAAAACGTTTGACTTTCGATAGTATATTTTTGAAAATGCACTCCCCTCAGCACCTTGTATAAATAGGGAAACAATTAGAGTATAAAAATGCGAGGTTTTTTACTGATCAATTTCATATGGAATAGCCCCTATAGAAGTACAGACTCCCCTTAAATTGTGGTCTCTGGGGACAAGAGCATGATATTTCTGTGTAATTCAATCGAAGATCAAGAATAGAGGCAGTCTGTCATTATAATGGCTGACACAATTATTGTTGTCCAGAGAAGCCCTACCTCTCTAGATCCCCTTCCTTCGTCTTAAGAAACACGTTTGACATATCTTCGCCTCAAGGTCTCTTTGTTACACAACAAGGACTTCTCTAGAATGGGATTGGGGTGCTAGAATGAAATGAATTGGAGGATATTTTGCCGGGTCGTATCACTCAGCACATCCGCCGGCTTCACACCCTGGCCTCCCCTCGGTCTCTTTGTTACTTCTGTCACATTTGCGCCGAGTGTCCAGCGGCCGGATCAGCATTCAGCGCGGAGGCCAGATCTCGGGTCCAGTCACCGTGATCCCCTCGGCTCGACTTCTTAAATCTCAATCTGACTTGTGAAAAATGTTAAGGTTTTATCTTAGATATTTCACCCAATTCCCTTTTTGGTAGTGCAGCTAAGGGGTGGCTTGTAAGCGGGGCGGAGCAGTTGGGGGTAACGAGACTTGAAAAACAACCGTTGTCTTCATTCATCAGGCTTCCCTTATCGCATGTCAAGAGCGTTGGAAGAAAGAAAATGAGAGTGGGCTGAGCCAGAACTACTTCTCCGCTTAAGCCGTTTGCTTGATAATTTTGTCGTTAAGTAGTAGTCGTAGTCGTCGTGCGGTTGGAGCGGGCGCCTAGCCGCACACGCGCGTGTCTCCGGATAAATATGCGCGCACTTATTCTCGATTTAGTTCACAGCTTTCCATCCAGGTTCGGTCGTTCTATAAGCCAAGGTACTTTTCATTTGGCCAGATTGATGTTATCCATTCGCATCTGCAGTGCTTGATTGTTAAACTCCTGTGAAAATATTAACATTAAGGTTTATTTTCCTTCACCTGACAGTCATAATTTATTTATTTATTTATTTGTTTATTTATTTATTTATTTTTATTTAATAATAACATATACATAAAAACGTTACATTAAAAATACCCCGAAAGAGCAAAGCTCGTGTTCGGGGACAGTTCCGTTACATAGATACACAAACTTTGTAGACAAAATACTTAAGAAAAAAGCTCACATAAAGATGATAATAAAATTAGTAAATAATAATACTAGTAATAACTTAGTGAAAAAAGAGACGATGTTGAGATTGATGGATTAATATTAAATTATTATTAGTAGTATAATTAGTGCAGGTCATGTTGATATAGTAACAAGATAAAATAGCAAAATACACTTAGGATAGAAATAAACTTGTTTTACAATACATGGTACATAATATATATATACCGGGAAGTTTGTCATATAAATTTTTTTAATTCTGGACCTGAAAATTTCATTGCTTAAAGTACCGGTAGTCAATTCTGGAGAAATTTTATTATCGAATTATATAGACGTGGACCATAATTTGTACTGTGTAGTAAAGCAGCAGATGTGAAACATTTGGGTTCAACTAATTTAAGAATTTCATGTCGTCTTGTATTATGATCATGTGGCTGAGCTACAAATTTCATTATATTTTATGATAGAATTTCATTAAAGAGTATTTATAAATTTGGTCAATTCTAAAAACATTCAATTCGGAATGGATCAAATTTTTTGGATAATCCAGTCGCCTTTTCAAACAAATTTTGATTATACGTTTTTGCAACATAATTAGAGGAAAAAGAGCAGTTTTTGTAATGCCTCCCCTTCCAGTTATACCATATTGGATAACAGATTCAACTATAGCCAAATAAACCATACGTAATACATGAGTAGGCAAGTAATGGCGAAGGTTTACAAATTTGTAAATTGTTTTACGTATCCTGTTACATAAAAGGGTGATTTGTCTATCCCATTTCAAGTGCTGATCAACAATAATTCCCAGGGCTAGGATTTTGATAACTTATAAATCATAAAAAAAATTCCTAAAAACAATAAATTTATGATCTAAAAATCTTTCAAAAATGCCCTTAAAATGCCCTAAAAGTTGATCTTGCATTCTAAAATTGGCTTAGTAGGAAAATGAGTTTTGTACTACTTAATATTTAGACTAGTAATTAAATTAAATTCTAGTACCAACATTTAAGTTTATTTAATTTTACGTAATTTTTTTCTAAGTGGTACACTTTAATTAATTATTTTACCTGATGTAGTTTCCATGTAGCCCATCACAAGGCCACTCTTACACGGAATTAGCAATTATAGAGGACGATGAAAGAGCAATGGAACGGAGAGAATTTTTCACCGTTCCATTACTCTTTCATCGTATGATGACGCAGAATATCTGCATGGAAATATCATATGTACTTCGGTACATTAAAATAATATATAAGTATAGAGGAGTCTATATTGAAGGGATGGTTGGACTGATCCATTACATGGGGTTTATTACATTAAAAGGCCAATATTTGTGTAGAAAAACGATTAAAATATTATACAAAATAATGGGTATTAGCCACCGGCGTAGCTCGTTCGGTTAAGGCGCTTGCCTGCCAATCTGGAGTTGCGCTCGGACGCGGGTTCGATTCCCGCTTGTGCTGATTACCTGGTGGGTTTTTTCAGAGGTTTTCCCAACCGTAAGGCAAATGTCAGGTAATCTGTGGCGAATCCTCGGCCTCATCTTGCCAAATATTATATCACTATCACCAACTCCATCGATGCTAAATAACCTCGTAGTTGGTACAGCGTCGTTAAATAACCAAGTAAAAAATAAAGGGTATTGATGGACAAAATATGTAGACAAAATATCAAAGGAAATAAACATTATTTTATATTAATAATGGGGATTTGCGGCCAAAATTAAGTGAAAATGCCTCAAAAATGTCCGAATAACACAAAAGATGCTCTTATGAGTTGAAACAGGCAAAAAAAATGCCCTAACAAATATGTCTTAAAACACTCAGTTTATTACATAACATATAAATACTGAAGCGGCTATGTTTCTGGCTTACTAGAAAAAAGATGCAATTTAATCAAAATCCTAGCCCTAGTCATAATTAATATCACGAGTGACTCATCTTGTCTTCATTTTATAAGTGCTGAGCGAAGCGAAGCGCGGGAGAAATTATCTGAAAATATGAATCCACAATCGATATTTACTAAGACTATTCGTGAAGACAATATTCAATAAAGAGTACTAATAAAATAAAAAATAATTACATATTTTTATTCAGTTAAATTTATATGCTAATCGAACTTCGTACGTTGCAATGACCTTCTATGTGCTAGAATACTACTTGCCGTCTAGTGATAAGAATCTGAACTACACATTGAGTATTGAATTTTATTCCCAATTCATTACTGCTTGCCATATAGTGTTAAGAATTCCAACTACGGGTGAATAAGTGAACAGCAGAATGATGTGCAGTGTTGAATTTTATTAAACTGAATGTGATTTAAACACAATGAAAGTTACGATGAGATGATGACGCAGAATATCTGCATGGAAATATCATATGTACTTCGGTACATTGAAATAATATACAATGAAAGTTGTCATTATGTCTATGTTAATTTTATATAGAAATTTGAAACGTTATATTACGGATCTTAACACACTTACGTACTTACTTATGGCTTTTAAGGAACCCGGAAGTTCATTGCCGCCCTCACATAAGCCCGCCCTCGGTCCCTATCCTAAGCAAGACTAATCCAGTCCCTACCATCATATCCCACCACCCTCAAATCCATTTCAATATTATCGTCCCATCTTCGTCTCGGCCTCCCTAGAGGTCTTATTCCCTCCGACCTACCAACTAACACTCTATTTGCATTTCTGGATTTACCCATACGTGCTACATGCCCTGCCTATCTTAAACGTCTTGATTTAATATTCCTAATTATGTCAGGTGAAGAATACAATGCGTGCAGTTCTGCGTTGTGTAACTTTCTCCATTGTTCTGTAACTTCATCCCTCTTAGCCCCAAATATTTTCCTAAGAACCTTATTTTCAAACACCCTTAATCTCTGTTCCTTTCTCAAAGTGAGAGTCCAAGTTTCACAGCCATACAGAACAGCCGGTAATATAACTGTTTTATAAATTCTAACTTTCACATTTTTTGACTGCAGACTAGATGACAAAAGCTTCTCAACCGAATAATAACAGGCATTTGCCATATTTATTCTGCGTTTAATTTCCTCCCGAGTGTCATTTATATTTGCTACTGTTGCTCCAATACATTTTAATTTTTTCACCTCTTCGAAGGATAAATCTCCAATTGTTACGTTTCAAGTACCAAATCTCATAATCTTATTCCTTTGCTGTGGTCGTGCCGGAGAATCAGTCCCATTCCGAGGCTTATTGTTTGCTTTCGTAACAAGCTGCTTTTTACGGTGATGGGTTGTTTGCCCTTCGCCCAATCCCAAAGCTGGATGACCACCCCTTAACGGCTGTCCACGACTGGTTATCAATATATTCGCAGCTACCCTACTCTTAACACACACTTATATTTTATAATTGATAGTACAATATTGAGGGATCCGGGAGTAAAACATGGTATGTGACGTTTTAGTGTTTTGAAGTTATTAGGTAGGTAAACATTTGTACATACAACATAATGTATAGTTACCAGGAAAGGAAAGTGTGTGTATTTCTGCCATCTGTTGAGGTGCTGCTAAACTATGTACTGCATTAGATACACAATGTAAGATGCCATATTAATACGGTACATATCTCATTTCTCACCAAAATGTCAGTTACCATGTTTTAGGCTCGATTCCCTCAATTATGAACTTGGCATCCTTTAATAGTAAAAGTATTTGATGATGGGGATGTTGGTTGTTTGTTTCGTAGTTTGTTTATAATATGGTTGTGACGTTCCTCGTTAATTTGTACATAGGGTTTCAGTGAGGATGAACTGCCACTGTCTTCTAAATATTGCCCAAACTAGGAACAATTGCGAATCAGGTGCGACAATATGTAGGCAATTGCGAATCAATTACGACAAGATTATTTTGACAATATTACACAGTGATAAAGACCGTGATTGGTTGATACTAAACGGGATTGATCACTGATTGCGTAAGTGAAATCTGAATACATATTTGAAAAGAACTTAGGTTATACTTAGACTACGTATTTCACTCAGTATTTCGCAGTATGTATAGATGAATTTATTTTCTTTGGGTGTGACGTGTGATTGAAGATACGGTGTGGACGCAAATGTTTGCGTTTGGCAGTAATTAACACTGTGTAAAATATTAATTATGGAATAAAATAAATTTCACAGTTAAAAAGCTCTTTAGAAGTTACTCTGTTGTTTTGTTTTGTCATGAAATAATAATAATAATAATAATAATAATAATAATAATAATAATAATAATAATAATAATGCCTTTTTCTGGCAGAATTAAGGCCTTGAGGCCTTCTCTTCCACTCAACCAGAGTACAGATATATGATCAGAATCGTACAAATAATACTTATCGAGTAAAACAGTGTTAATATTTAGGGAAACATTTTTTTCACTATAGTATGTTTTCTCGTTATTACAGCAAACGGCCGCCACGATTGATAATTTATTCTACTGAACAGAGTTGCCAACCTAGATAAGTATGTTGAAATATTACAAATAACTGCTCTAGTGTTGTAATGAAAACCTCTGCCTTCTATATATGCTACAACGCTTACAAAATTTATACGCAAAAGGCAATTTTGATTAATATACATTATACGACACAAATGACTGCATTTTAAAATTTACTGAACTTTATTTAAACAATTCAAACTTCACTTAACAAAAAGAAATAAATCAAAATTATTTCAATTGAACACGAAATATTACAAGTCCCTGAATCATTTTTACTCCTTCACATTCAAGTTGATGGTGAAGGTTATACGTTGGTCAAACTGTTAACATCAGTCAGTTGTTCATAATGTAACGTACGTGCTGCATATTGAACAGTTCAAACTTCACTTAACAAGAAGGAATAAAAATTATTGCAATTGAATACGAAATATTACAAGTGCCTGAATCATGTTTACTCCTTCACATTTAAATTTACATCAAACATCAAAAACATTAAAAAATATTTATTTACGTTAGAAAGATGAATTAAGGAACTTTTATATACATAAAACAGAAATATAAATTAATGAATTTGTCCCCGTATGAGCAAATGCTCGTGGTCGGGAGTAAACTGAAGTTAATTGTAAATTTTGTATGTTGGCCAGACTGTTAATATCAGTAACGCACGTACTGTACATTAAACAATTCTAACTTCACTTAACAAGAAGGAATAAAAATTATTCCAATGAATACGAAATATTACAAGTACCTGAACCATTTTTAATCCTTCACATTAAACATTAAAAATTATTTATTTGCATTAAAAAGTTACATTAAGAAACTATTGTATACATATAACAGAACTACAAATTAAGAAATTTACCCCCGTATGAACAAACGCTCGTGGTCGGAAGTAAACTGAAGTTGATGGTGAAGTTTGTACGTTGGCCAGACTGCAAACATCAGTCAGCTGTTCATAGTGTAATGTAGCCTACGTACTGTATACTAAGATTTTTAAAAATGTTATTTTCAAAAATATAGTATCGTGCAAAAAAAAAATACTGTACAATACATGATTGTGTAGTACATTACAAAATCTCGGAAATAGAAAAAAAAACACTTTCCAACCTTGTACCGTAATATACAATTTTCTGAGAGAAGTATTCATTAGGAACTAATATGGTATTAGACCCTTTTGTTGTACACTATCGAATAAATAAACTGTTAAAATCTACAGCTACATTACTTCCACTCTGTATAGGATTCAAACCTTCTAAATATATAACCTTTTATCCGGTTCCAAAGGGAAAAATATTTCAGAGAGAGGAACGCTCAGGATATATCAGTAGTTCTATGAAATGTAATTTGATTTATTATGTCGTGTCAATATACATAAATAATGTAATAATATATACTGCTTTTCGAGTCTCTGTTTCTGTAATATGAGACTCAACAAGAAAATAATGATAAGATGCTAAATTTTCAGCTGCGATATCCTTCATTGTGCCCAAAGTATATTATTTATTCTGAGTTCTTGCAATGAATACATATAATTTCGCTAACTTATGAATTATTCGCTTTATTGACGAGCTGTGTTTTTTAATTATTTCGATTAGATGAAGTGTCACGTTTGTGTCATCATATCGCGTCGTATGCAGTGGCGAATCATCCATGAAGGATATGAGAATGATCCTACAGTTTAATTTCGCGCGTCTGAGGATAGAAAACATTTTAATTACAGATTTTGATTTTCATTGCGTCCCGACGTATTAATTTCCTTTAAGCTTCCACTTTCTGTCATGAGTTGTTACCACTGCACAGCTCAGAAATAATTTCCGAGGAACCATCCAAATATCTTGCAGCATACGGTATCTCTAGCAGTGAAGTTAGTGGACAGGGGAGGGTGCGGAGGGTGGGGTACGGCTTGAGTTTAGCCGCGTTTGAGGATATGACCGCATATCCTAAAACTACAACCCTTCTTTCTGGGTGGTGGAGATCCTGTCATAGACTACAATAAGAATTTTCAAGTACCCTTATAGCCTTCTTAAATGCAGTTCATTGGTCATTTTAAAAGAATAGAATAAACGAAAGAATAAATCATTTAAAATGATATAATATAAAAACAAAATGAATAAAAAGCAAAATTACATAAAATAAATAAAATAAGCTATAATAAATACGAGAATTAACAGGAATTTCAGATGACAGGACAGCCGAAAGAATATCTGAAGTTGTATTTCTGCAATGCTTGGGAAAAGTGGCGTAAGTCAGTTTCCACAAACATTTTTTATTAATTTATTGACAACTTACGGAACATCTACTCGCTTGGGAAAAGAGACATAAGTATTTCTCCCATTAAAATAATTCATACAGAAGAAAATCAAATCGACATAAACCAGTGTGAAGACAGTTTTTTTTCCTTCTCCTGTAAAATTGACATTTTTGACTTGTCGCTTTTCCCGAGCACTACAGATTTGATCGTTTAGAAGAATTTAACTGTAGCAAGAAATTAATTGCGCAAACGTACGACGGAGCATCGGTAAATATCGGCCAGTACAATGGCTTAGGAGCCATATTCGCAACAAAAAAGGGGAGGAGAATCGAACTTCACTATTTTTAATAAATTGCCAGTTCAAGAATGGTGAGTCAAAGACTAACATAGACGTACTTGTATTGATTTTGCATGCTCTATTATTATTATTATTATTATTATTATTATTATTATTATTATTATTATTATTGTTATTATCATTATTATTAATATTAGTTTCTGTCTTGGTCGTCAGTCGTCAATCTCATATCCTACATACAAAAAATATCACGAGTCGCCACTGGTCGCATGCTATATATTCTCCTTGTATAATGAAGTACTTACGTGCATTTCAAGAAGTACTTTGTTTACACATCCATAAGCAGTCGCGGATGAACGAAAATATGTCCGCGAGGTCGCAGCATTTCTCCCCGGCAGCAGACCGCGATTTCCCCGCTAACGTCTTAACTCCTAGCGCGAGGCTGCTGAAGAAGATTGTGCCACCCTTCAGTTTGAGACCGTATTGAATAACGATTGAGTGTACATAGATTTATCAATGTTTTCATCAAAGTGTTGTCCAGTGGCGGTGTCTTATGGTTGAAGTCTTGTTGACATCAGCTTCAGTCGTGATCGTTAACAAATTGCAGCCACCGGCATAGTCCAGGCGGTAGCGCGTTTGGTTAGCAGAATGTTAGTCCATTACCTTTTCGTCCATTTGTAATTTGGTCCTAATTTTACGTTTGTCCAGTTATATGTTTGTCCTGCATCAAATTTTGTCCACAAATCTTCCGTCCATGTCATTTTAGTATTATGTGAAATTTCGTCTTACATATATTTTGTCCTTACTTGATTTAATCCAAATTTATTTACTTGAAATTTTCGTAGTTGTGTTTATTACAAAAAAAAGAATCACTGAAATAAAACATGGGATTTATTTTCAGTTATTTCAAAGAACAAAGGTCATGCATCCATTGCAGCTGTTTCTCAGAAAGTGTAATTTCCGTCTTTAATTTCCATCTTCGGGGTTCTGCGGGTTTGCTGTGTAATTTCATTACAGGTTGACCGATTCTCACATCGCCAATATATCCCGGTTCGATTCTTATTATAAGAGTGGTGTTGATAACAGTAGCCGTCTTTTATGATCAATGGTTTGTTCCTTTTTGAAGTAAGTACTTTGGGATCCATACCTGCTAATTTTAAGTAAAACTAATGTATGCATTTCCCTAGCAACACCTGTCTATTTTTGAGTTCTCCATTATTTGGAATTATATTGTTGGCATCTGTTTAAAATGTGCTTCTAGTATCTGAATATCCAAAATCAATCACAATTGGACAATATGTATATTGGACTAAATCTTCATGGGCTAAAATATTTCTGGATGAAATTTAATCTTTGACGAAAATGCTATGGAATAATTCCACTGGTCTTAAATGTGTTGATCATAGAAATTTGGAGGAAATGTTGTATTGGACCCTAGATCATACACGTAACAGATAGCTCATCGCTATGTTAAAATCGGCAGCACTTTGAAGAGAAGAACCGCCAGGATCGCCACCCGTCCGCCGTAAACGAACACGAGATGGCAGTACAGTCGCTAATGCAATTCAAAAGGGAATTATGACGTGACTCCTTATGTAACAACTAGATGGCAGCATAGTAAACCTAACAAATGTTGTTACCGTCAAAGCCTATAAGGCCGAGCTATCTGGGTATATACGATCTAGGATTGGACGAAAATGTTTGGACAAACATTTCTGAAAGCGCGCGTTTACCTGCTGTTCCCGGAGTTGCATTCGGGCGTAGGTTCGATTCCCACTTTGGTTGATTACCTGGTTGGACAATAGCACTTTATTGCATTCGAAAAGACCGATTTGAAACTTGATGACAGTTTGGTCTTCACCAATTTGAAGATCATGTCACTCATATCGCATGGCATTGTTCTCCTCCCTTGTTAAATAGTTACATGCGTTTTGAATGAATTTAGCTGCCTGTATACTTATGGGTTTACAACGTCAAATTGGTGACACACAACGTTCATTTTCAACATCACTGTCAGTATTTCGAGACACAGATTCCCAAGAACTCCGCATGATAACAACTGGTTTACATTTTAACCAGGACGAATAGAAGAAATAGTGTACGCACTCCTATGCTTTCTCATTGTCGGTGGCGGACCTGACAACTAGTGGCGCTTCGATCGCTAGGAGCCATCTGTTGTCTGAAGTGAGACACCGAAAATATATTTCTCGCGCGTTTAATGGTGAAAGTTTCGAAGGGTTGTTAATATGATTCGTTGTTGAGAGTTACGTAGATGTCTTCAATTTGTTGTGCTCTGAATTAACCAGTGACAAGAGAATATTGTATGGTGGTTTGCAAAACAATTACAAAAATTCCGTACTATTTTGTTCCGAGTTGTAGCTCGGAATACAGTAGAAATAGTGTAACAAGTAATTTCTTTTTATCTCCCAAAGAAAAAAAAATGAGTTTGGGAAATGGGTCAGAGCGATTTCGCGGAAAAATAGGCAGCTTTCGGTAAATAACCGATCAGACTGTTTTAATATAAAAAGTCATAAGACAGCAATACCGCGAGTGTTTTGAAAATTACAACCAGGAACTCTACCTCACATTTTCCCTAATTTACCGAAATGATTATATATATGAAAATAAACGTTGCGGAGCGGTAATATTCGATGAGGTCAAACTCAGGGAAGAAATTCAATTTAATAATTATTCCCTTAAAATGGACGTATTTGTTGATTTCGGAGATCTCACGACTGATATCCAAAAGAATCAATTAGCAAATCATGCATTAGTATTTATGTTTATGCCATTTATGCAAGAATGGATTCAACCAATTGCTATTTACGCTAGTAGAAACGCTACTCCAGGTGACATTCTCGCTAAAATTCTTATACAAGTTATACTACAATTAGAAGCAGTTGAGACTAGAGTAGTCGGTTTCATTTGTGATGGCAGTCAAACAAATAGAAAGGCCTGGAAGTCTTATAAATCAGTGGAAGAAATTTTCAGATTTATACTAGATTCCTAATTCGTTCGACGATAAAAAACAAAGATACAGGCATTCTCAGATATTGTGCACATACTGAAATGCATATGAAATTATTTCCATGATAAAACTGAACTCTCTTGCAAAGAGAAAAATATCAATTTTAGTTTTTATAGGAGAATTTTTAAGGAAGACTTACCTGGATGTGCGGGTCTTAGGGTTTGTCCCAAGTTGACAACAGCTCATTTAGATCTCTCGTCCTTTGAGAGAATGGATGCCAGACTCGCTTTCCAACTCTTCAGCAACAGTGTCGGCAAAGGCCTCAAATCTTATCGGAAAGTAGGGTCATCGGGTTTCGAAGGCAGTGAGGGCACTGAAGTATTTACAAAGCATTTAAACTGTATTTCCGGCGCATTAAATTCACACATTTCTGCTAAGGTTCTTTATAAAGACTCTTCTGATCACAAATTCCTTACTGATTTTCTTCAGTGTCTCACAACTACAACCAACACATTTGCGTCTGCTAAAACAATGCTTAGTAGTAACCTCGCAGATTACCTTAGAAATGAGCGAATCGTTTTGGAGCAAAGGATACAAATATATCCTAGCAGGGAAACTCGCCCAAGACCCCTTGGAACGTCACTTCGGAATTTTGTCTTCACTCAGTTCAGATGACCATTCTTCGACGATAAATTTCTTCCTTACTTACTTACTTACTTACTTACTTACTTACTTACTTACTTACTGGCTTTTAAGGAACCCGGAGGTTCATTGCCGCCCTCACTTAAACCCGCCATTGGTCCCCATCCTGAGCAAGATTAATCCAGTCTCTATAATCATATCCCATCTCCCTCAAATCCATTCTAATATTATCTTCCCATCTACGTCTCGGCCTCCCCAAAGGTCTTTTCCCCTCTGGCCTCCCAACTAACACTCTATATGCATTTCTGGATTCGCCCATACGTGCTACATGCCCTGTCCATCTCAAACGTCTGGATTTAATGTTCCTAATTATGTCAGGTGAAGGATATAATGCGTGCAGCTCTGCGTTGTGTAACTTTCTCCATTCTCCTGTAATTTCATCCCTCTTAGCCCCAAATATTTTCCTAAGAACCTTATTCTCAAAAACCTTCAATCTCTGTTCCTTTCTCAAAGTGAGAGTCCAAGTTTCACAGCCATACAGAACAACTGCTAATATAACTGTTTTATAAATTCTAACTTTCAGATTTGTTGACAGCAGACTGGATGATAAAAGCTTCTCAACCGAATAATAACAGGCATTTCCCATATTTATTCTGTGTTTAATTTCCTCCCGAGTGTCATTTATATTTGTTACTGTTGCTCCAAGATATTTGAATTTTTCCACCTCTTCGAAGGATAAATCTCCAACCTTTATGGTTCCATTTCGTACAATATTCTGATCACGAGACATAATCATATACTTAGTCAGTTTTGTAATTTTGTGATAGATTTCTTCCACATGTATTTACTACGAAGCAGATCCTTAACATTGCTGGAAACTCTGATGAACCACTCACATCGTTTGTGAATCAAATGCGAAACATTAGCGCGAAATGTGGAATTACGCGACAAGACATTTAAGAAGTCTGTAGAAACTTGTATAAAAAAATGTTATTCATGAAAAAATACGTGGTCAAGACTGGGAAAGTGCTGTGCCCGAGTTGGTGAATACCACTCCTGCTGCGTTGATTGACAGATGTTTAGTGTATTATGTGGCCGGTTATGTCGTAAATTATTCCTCTAATTTTATTGCGTGTACTCTCTGTGCCCTTCGACAGGAATGTAATTGGTCTAAACATAGTGCAGCTCTCACCCAAATCAAAGACTACGGATCAGGTAGGAACGTCAGTTTTTTAACCCATCCCTCCCAAGCTGTGTATGACGTACTTATTCAAACAGAATTGAAAATTAAAGAATCTAATCTAAAATTAAAGAAGCTAATCTTAGCTCAGCAAGTGCAATGTGGATGACATCTTCTATTTTGACACCATTGACGCTCTTTCGATCCAGTCTTCGGAAGCAGGTTGATGCAGAGGACACATCATGGTTATTATTACTAAATTAGTCTATTACTGCGTAAAGTGCTGATTCTTCTCCAGGACAAAGTAAATCCGAAGAAAAATTACAAGCTCGTAAATCCGTCAAGTCATCTCGCAAACTCTCGAAGGTAGCAGGCAACTAATCCGTGTGAATAATTTAATTAATTTATAGGCACGAAAAATATCATTCACCTCTTTATTTACTAATATTTTGTAGGTTTTTTCTGTCCCTGAATTCGCAGCTTGTTACGAAAATATTATTTAAATGCTGAACTTATAATATTGCTTTTACAACGTTTCAGATCCCATTGTATTTTCTGTTAAAAACGTTCATAATAGTATTACCTGATAGAAGACTATTATTTGTGAATAAGCGACTATAAAGGTATTTCTTAAGTTACGAATAGCCGGGTTAAATGGAAGAAATTTGCTTTTAAAAAGGACTACATTCAGCGTAACAAGTACTGTGAACTCCTTCCGAGTCAGGCTCATAGCAGTAACAACGCCGCGTTGCGGCGGATCCGTGTAAACTCACAGAGTGCGTACACTATTTCTTCTATTCGTCCTGTTTTAACTAATCCCAACACCTAGGGTAATTTATTTATTTATTTATTTATTTGTTTGTTTGTTTATTTGTCTGTCTGTCTGTCTATCTATCTATTTTTCTACTAATTGTAACATAAAATATAATATAAACAGAAAATCTTTAGCTCGCCCCTGAAAGAGTAGAACTCGTGCTCAGGGGCGAATTCCTGAATTGAAATTAAGATATACATAATACAATTTGTCTTATGTCTACAACGCAATAAGAATATATAAATTTAAATTCACAATTTTTCAATTTTTATAAAATCCATACATAACTTTTTAAATTTAATACTAGAACTATTAGAATTGAAAATATTAGGACATTTAAATATAAATTTGCCATATATTTTTGGGCCTAAATGACTACTATGGTTAAATACTGCAGCAGTGTTGCATTTGGTTCAAACAATCTTAAAGAATTCATACCTTTTGTTTCATAACTATGAGAATACAATACAAAATTATTTCGATTTTTATGAATGAATTTTATTAATAGACTTACAATATAATAAATTTATCTTAATTTAAGAACATTAAAGTCTAGAAACAATTTTTGAGATGGAAAATCGATAGGTTTATATAGGCTATATTTGTGTACTATGTAACAGAATGTAATCTAGTAACAGAATTGTCGTCGTATTGGCCTGCTGCTTGGTTAACTTAGATCTGGCTTCCAGACATTTTAATTTTGTTCAAATGATACGCGCTGTAAATGGATACTAAATGGCTGGGAAAAGATTTTATATGAGGAAGGAAAGTCATCTCTAGTATGACGACGTCTGTGTTGCATTAGAAAGAACAGACCTTCGTTTTGTTAAAGAATACTTGTGTGGTTTTAGAAAATGCCGAAGTAGTTGTTTCACAAAATTGCTAGATTCCTCTTAACGATAAGGCATCGAATCTTATCTCCAATAGAAATGCTGTAGTTTTAGAATTGATGATTATCCTCTGGGAGTGGAATGAAGGCAAGGTGCTCGCAGGCAATCAAAAGTAGCGGATTAAGGTTTGAAAATCAGACGTTCCCACCCTATCTGCTCCCGACCACGGCCTCCTAAACGTTCGCAATCACGACATCTACAGCTTACTGCAGACGGTTGTTGATGCAGAGCTAATGACGACGGGGCGGTAGAGGACCTCATTATGATTGTAACGGAGACTTTCCTCTCAAAGTCACTAGTTTTTCAATGCACCGTAATCCTTTCATTGGGAAGGTATATTAGTGACCAACGCTGCGTTCTGTTGTAATTTTTATCCATTGCCAATAGTTACCTTGATAGTAGCTCAGGAATAATTAATAATATACAAAATATCTCACCGAAGTGACAAAGTCTTGAAGTAAACTGATGCATATCGTCTAAGACTGCGATGCGATGGCAAGAAGATGTCGGGGTTTAGCGGTGATTGTGTACGGAAAGCCCGGAAGAAAGGTCTTGTGTATTTAATGGTTCAACATTTATGCATACAACCCCAACAATAGGGGTGATATGAGTAGGAAAGTTTTTTCGTAGAGTTCTAGCCGCAGATATACCACTGACACGACACAGGTTGTTCATAAGTGTCACCAGATAACGCAGAAGAACCACAAATAGCACCTGGATACAATTTTGATCAGTGGTGACCAACTCAGCTGCTGTTGCGAAGCAGAATGTGGACTCGCGTGCAAGAAACAGCAACGTTGGCATTGTGTTATACGAAAATTTCATCCAATGAACAATATGCCATTATGACATTAAAATTATTCCTAAAAGACGAGATCGGTTTTCCTCAAAATGCCCTCCCACTCGTATTGCTGAAATGCCAGTTCTTACTTTCTTAATATTTTGCGCAAACCTCACCGTTCATTCAGGCTGATCACGGAGGAATCTTTTGATCCAATCAGAGGCTGGAGTATTGTTTTTGAATTTAGGCACGCTTACAACTTTGCGTTGCAGATAATATCACACAGTCATTCTGAAATCAGTTTCATCCACAGAAAACCCAAACCCTGATAACTTGATAAGATTGTCAACAAATGATTGCTCCTCTCTATCGTTGAAAATCTTTTGGCTCCCGGTGTTTTTGTGTGCCTGTTTTTCAGTTTAGTCTTCAAAGTTGTAATAGGAATTATCTTAATCGCTTCTTTAAGACATCATCTACAGCTTTCTTCAAAGTTTCTTCATTGTAGCTTTTGTAGGACCGGATACCTTCTGGGGACACATACACGTGCATGGGATGATTGATCAGTACGTACCTAGACCTACCTATATGAAAACAAAAGCAAGTACCAGTATTTGTTACTATTCATGTTTGTGTATACAGTAAATTCAAATCAAAAATACCTAAATACATTTTCAGTACAAAACATGAGCAAACGTTGATGAGACAAAATCACCTCAAATCGCTGTTAGAAACGCCACATGTCCCTAAACTTAACAATATAATCTAAAATGTTGGTTCAATAATTGTAACTTTCATTGTTGTTTCAAGTATACATATTAAGGAATAAATGCTTACCAGTTTACTGAAGTAAGTTCAGTCATCTGTTGCAATAGAAAGTTTGCTGTACAAGAAATTCACTGAAAAATGTAAACAGCTTCAGTACAACCAACTGTGGAACCACAAAGTCCAATCTGATATTTCCATATTGATACTAGTTCTGTCATATCATATAGGGAAACTCGGCTAATTCCGCAGTACGGGTAATTCCGCAGTAGTGCATATATGATTTTACTGCGGATTTACAACAGCATGAACGTAAGTTTTGAGAGACTGTCAACAGGAAGCATGTCCTCTGCAGTGCTATAGAAAAAATCAAGGATATTGGTCGACACCTCTGTCAGCAATACAGTGAAACATCGAAAGTTGGCTGTTTTTCGTGTTTTGCTACACAGTTGTGAAGGAAGTGAGCATTGTTACATATAAATTGTTCCTTTTATGTTACTTTCATAATGTATTTCATAATTGAAGAGTCCACTGCAAGAATGATGGATGTCATGTTCTTGTCTAAAATGAACCAAGACTGCAAATTCATAGCTTAAAACATATAGAATGTACATAGAGAGTTATATGGCATTAACACTGATAGTCATTGTCCAGTAATGATCGGAAAATCACAGTTACGCTTTGAGCGCTAAGCATTTCAAACTTTCAATTGCTTCTCCTGAAAAATGTATTCCAAATGACATCCATCATTCTTGCAGTGGACTCTTCAATTATTTACGACTGCGGAATTAGCCAAGTCCTATTGCGGGTTTATCCGCACTGTTGCGGGATTACCAGAGTTGTTCTTTTTCAACTGTAAAGTTTGTACAACTAAATATATTTGCATTTTAATACGTCTCTTTATCTCATTTGATAATGAAAGGTTTCGTCCATGTCTACATACCTTGATAACATTTTTCAATAAACATTTTGTTAAAAATATGATAGATTTACTTCTTAATATTGCGGAGTTAGCCGAGTCTCCCCTATCGGAATCAGGCATTAGTAACCTGTTTCATTGGAACAAATGGGAGATAGCGCCACTTTTATTTTTTTCTGTGATATGAGACAAAGTCACCCCAGCTGACGGTACTTCATATAATTTTGGGCCAAATGAGAAGAAACTTCATACGGGGGTTATTTATGTGCAGGATGTTACGTGTTCCAATTTTCAAAGATCTAATTCAAACGGTTAAGAGAATTCAAATTTCAGCACAGTGTAATTTATCCTTAAATCACTTTGATGCGCAACGACTCAGAAATTGATATCTGAAGTTAGGAATTTACCTTGCTTGGTCGCTGGCGAAAAGCGTCGTCCTCCACGACCAGGGTGGCAAGAAGTTTGCAAGAAGGCGCGGCGGATACGACGACCGCCTCAGCGTTTATTGGTCATCTGGAACGACCGAAGTCACAGGAAGCGTCTGCAGATTAACAAAGCTGACAGGAACTGGCGTCGCGGCCGGGGCCATAACCCCGACCTGCCTCTTTGATTTGCCGAACAAAGTGGCTGGCAATTAACTCCTTCCGCAATCTCCCGGCCTGTGACTGTTACGACACCCTCTGTCCCCGACTCTCTTCCTCCGCCATTTCATACACATTTAATTAACACTTGTGGCGCATTCCCTTCCCAATTTAACTCGAAAGTAGACAATGGGCTTGCATTAGACTAAGTTACGTCTTCTAGGCAATACGGAACGAAGATGTGGCCCTTCCTCCGCGGGGTGCGGGGTCCTTGGGGTCTCGGGTCGATTGTGCCGGCTTCCTTGAGTCGACTAGGCCGAGAAAATTGCCCGTGCGCGATATTCAACTTGCCGGTGGAGAATTTCCTCTTCGAAAAATTATGTCACGAGTTCCCTAGATGAACACGTACATAATAGGGGAATTGTGTTGGAGAGAAACTACCTAGCTATAAACGCGAGAAACAAGTATTAAGGAACTTGAGTGAAAACATTAAACCGGTGACGTAGCTGCTACGAATCTCAAATTCGCATATCCGTAACTATTTGCATTGTCTGTTATGTTGAAAATAAATTCGTTTCCCGAATTAGGCAATTGTTACGAGGTTAGATGTTTTCGCCAGCGTTAGTTGTGACGTACTTTCCAGCTATTTAAAAAGTGTTGGGAAGAGAATATCTCCAAAGTTTTTGTACCCCTGCACAAAAATATTTTATAATCATTCAAAAATCAATTTAGAGACTTTCATAATAATGCACATTTTCAACATCTCTGAAAATGAAAGCGTTGCTTTCGGAATGGCTTTGAGTACAGCAATTTCTAATTTGTGTAAGCCTATTTATTATAATTATTAGTGAAACAATTTAGTCGGGAATTATGCACATGAAATACATAACGGAAATCACTAGACGATTTTGTTTATAAAAAATAACAATTTATGCTGCACTGAAAATCAGTACCACATATTTTTCCCTTTGAATATTTATTTACGTAAAATGTAGTGTCTACTTGAACGTTATACACTACAGTATCTTTCCGAAAGTGACTATTCCTAGAGAAATTTGTTATTGCATACAGAATTCTGTTTCCATTGGAAAACTTCATTCATAATGGCTCTAGCACTTTGGGATATCTCTGCTAATTGTTATGTTATAACCCTAGACGTTGCGGAACGGGCTTTTATCTTCTGAAAATGTAAAGCACTATATACAGAATTATATACGGAATTGTAAAATATTTCAGACAAAAAACTTAGGTTTTAAAAACATATACACGAATTAGTTTTTAATTAATTTCGATAAACCAGGATACAAATTGTGCCATCTCCTGAGATGTCTACATCTCCTTCACTGTCAGATTTCAGACTTCACCAATATTCACACCTGCAACCAAAAAAAAAAAAAACGCATTTCAACAATCCAACAAAATTTCCATAAAAACTTTGACAGTTTCTGATTAACATGCTGAAAACCACATCCTGATATCGTGTCTCAATAATTTGTTATTTATATCTGAAGTTGTAAAGGTTTCATGTGGACACTCTGTATTTCGCTTCAAAATTAACTAAATGTCCATTATCTAATGGAACATTTCTTGGTAAATATCGTCACGATTAGCTAAGTCATATGAAGGAATATAACTATTTATTTATTTATTTTAATTATTTAATTAATTTATATTTTTAATTAATTTATTTAATTTATTTAATTTATTTACTTTTTAATTTATTTACTTTTTTAATTCATTTACGTTTTTAATTTATTTACCTTTTAAATTTATTTACTTATTTTATTTATTTATTTATTTATTTATTTATTTATGTATTTATTTATTTATTCATTTACTTTATTTATTTATTTAATTTAATTAATTAATTAAATTAACTTTCAAAATTTATTTACATTTTAATTAATTAATTTTATTTATTTATTTATTTATTTATTTATTTATTTATTTATTTTATTGCTAGTAAGCTCGAAATGAATACAAGTTAATACAATGTAAGATAAACTAGCCCATTCCTGAGTTTCATATAAAATTTTTCTGAGCGTATGAATTAATGCTACTTTCTTCAACCACCCCAATTACAACGGTATAATATAATATGTGTATGTGTCTAATTCTCTAAAATTCATAGTCTTTTTCATTATTCTGTTGTATTTCTTTAGTACTTCGGAAATTTGTTCTATATAAATGTGTAAGAGATTTCGTCACTTCATGTCTGTATAAACGTTGAAGATAATTGAAGGGTTCAGAGCCATAGTGGGCCAAGCGCCACTTATTAAAAACGGGGAAAGCAAGGGTTAAAGTTAAGTGAATACCATAGTTTAATGAAGATTGACATATCATTTAGTTTTAATATGTATACTTTATATTACTTGCTATATGTTTCCATTTATTGGGGATAATCAGTGTGGTTTTAGGCGTAATAGATCAACTATTGACCAGATATTTTGTATTCGACAGATAATGGAGAAAAAATGGGAGTATAAGGGTACAGTGCATCAGTTATTCATACATTTCAAAAAGGCATATGACTCGGTTAAGAGAGAAGTTTTATATGATATTCTTATTGAATTTGGTATTCTCAAAAAACTAGTTCGATTAATTAAAATGTGTCTCAGTGAAACGTACAGCAGAGTTCGTATAGGTCAGTTTCTGTCAGATGCGTTTCCAATTCACTGTGGGCTAAAGCAAGGAGATGCACTATCACCTTTACTTTTTAACTTTGCTCTAGAGTATGCCATTAGGAAAGTCCAGGATAATAGAGAGGGTTTGGAATTGAACGGGTTACATCAGTGCTTGTCTATGCGGATGACGTGAATATGTTAGGAGAAAATCCACAAACTATTAGGAAAACACGGGAATTTTACTGGAAGCAAGTAAAGAGATAGGTTTGGAAGTAAATCCCGAAAAGACGAAGTATATGATTATGTCTCGTGACCAGAATATTGTACGAAATGTAAATATAAAAATTGGAAATTTATCTTTTGAAGAAGTGGAGCAGTTCAAATATCTGGGAGCAATAGTAACAAATATAAATGATACTCGGGAGGAAATTAAACATAGAATAAATATGGGAAATGCCTGTTACTATTCGGTTGAGAAGCTTTTACCATCCAGTCTGCTGTCGAAAAATCTGAAAGTTAGAATTTATAAAACAGTTATATTACCGGTTGTTCTTTATGGTTGTGAAACTTGGACTCTCACTTTGAGAGAGGAACATAAGTTAAGGGTGTTTGAGAATAAGGTGCTTAGGAAAATATTTGGGGCTAAGAGGGATGAAGTTACAGGAGAATGGAGAAAGTTACACAACACAGAACTGCACGAATTGTATTCTTCTCCTGACATAATTAGGAACATTAAATCCAGACGTTTGAGATGGGCAGGGCATGTAGCACGTATGGGCGAATCCAGAAATGCATATGGAGTGTTAGTTGGGAGGCCGGAGGGAAAAAGACCTTTGGGGAGGGCGAGACGTATATGGGAAGATAATATTAGAATGGATTTGAGGGAGGTGGGATATGATGATAGAAAATGGATTAATCTTGCTGAGGATAGGGACCAATGGCGGGCTTATGTGAGGAACGGCAATGAACCTCCGGGTTCCTTAAAACCCAGTAAGTAAGTAAATGTTTCCATTGAATTATGGTAATAACTTCAGTCTTCATTTTAATCCTTGTTTTCTACGGTATTAGTAAATGGCGCTTGGCCCACTATGGTTCTGAACCCTTCAATTGGTATAATATATCCTATTTGGACAAACTCTGGTTGTTTATAGCGCGTTGCATCGACATTCATATCTCACTGACACAAATTCCGGAATGTCGTACATAACATAGTTCCATAAAGAAACCGAATGAAGGAATACGCAGTCTGTTACAAGAAGCGCTCACAAGCAAGAAGGGAGCAGACAGGTCGACAACTGGGAATTAATTTAACGACAGGATGAATATTATTAGATGAGCGCTGACCTGGAGTTATCGTTCGTGGAAATTAACCTTTAAGGCCTTTCCAATGTGTAATGATTGTCTAGCCCGAAAGAATGATTAATAAACGGTTCAAGCAGAGCGATATCTGGCGGGGCAGTAAATCCCGAGCGGCTGGTTGCCAGCCTCGAGCGCAGATGTAGTTTACGCACTATTTTTTAACTCCGCGTCTGTTTAGACAAACAGCGAGCGGCAACAGCCGAATCTTGCGAGCGCGGCATGGCCGTGTTCTGCGAGAAGCCGGATGATACTGGAAATGTTTTCTCCTTCATGCCGATTGCATAAACATGAGCTGCGAACATTCGACGTGACATCGCTACCGTTATATATTGTACATCCTCTATTGGATTTCGACATGTGCCTGCTACAGACATAATATTGGGCGTATGGCCATAAGCGGAAGAGCATATCTTTACCACCAGAACGTATAGAATCTTGATTGATACACAAGTTGTTCGAAATCCAGAATATTTGTCTTGGGCGTTCGTAGGCCTATAGACTATATTTCGCTTTCTTTGCAATCAGGCTCCAAATGGCAACCGCTGACAGGGTTATAGAGTTAATGAAGGTACATCTTTCGGTAATATAATTTTACTAATGGTTAAGTGAGATATGGTCCACTTTGCAATAGGTCCTTTCTACGAAAATGTCCAACGTTTACAAATGTCCACATAGAAAATTCGTCCATACCATAAAAATGTCCTTACCTGAAAAGTCCACTGTCCGCAAGTCCCCTTCTTAAAGATGTCCTACATTTAAAAATGTCCACAAATAAATTCGTCCATTTCCTTAAAATGCCCGACAAGGAAAATTGCAAGGAAAATGCCGAGAAATTTATTGCCATTTCATTTAGTTAAATTTATATTATCCGATCATGGCCACAACACAAGAATATACAATATTTCGCTTCCCCTCATTGAACCAAAATGTATGACTGAAGCAGGTCTAAGGCAGTTTTAATTACGGTCTAAGATTATATAATGGTTTTTATAAAGAGGAATCCTAAACTAAAATTATTAAAGAATACATTATTCAAAAAACAAGTGCTTGAACTTTTTTTAAAAATTATAATCATGTAAATTCTTATTCTTTATTTATTTTTTTCTGTCACTTTAACAATGTTGTATTCTTAACTTAGTATGTTTATGTATAGGCTATGGTACCGATTTGTTTGTTTTTTTTCTTATTCTTTTTAAACTTTATGTGTAATTACATTTAACAGTTTTTATCAGATTATTATTATTATTATTATTATTATTATTATTATTATTATCTTATTATTATTATTTTTCTTCTATTCAGTTTTCATTCTTGATCACACCCGACCTCAAACATCTTGCTTTCTCGGGTGTGACCCATTTACCTTACATTTATACAATAATTTTTAGTATGTAGAAAATTTGACTATGAGATCTGTAATCAATTTGGAATTTTGAAGAATATTCATATACGAGTGTTACAGTAGCATTGTAAAATCTTTGCTATTGTATGTAATCTTTGCTTGCAATTAAAGTCTTGTAATTACTGTAAAATCTGTTAAAAATCATGTTATACATATTACATATGTAATACAAAAGATACATCTATTGTTCATCTTAATTGCATGTGGTATGATATCGCTCTAAGGTAAGATATCGAAGCATTTCATTCCTATCTTTGCGATCTTGCTAATTACCGAAAATGTTGGAAATTCATGATTGATATACCGTTTGTTTACTGGCCGATTAATATTTGTATGCCCACCAAGGACCTGGGTTACTTAAATGTTCTGTTTCCGATTGCTGTTGTTGCAAATGGCTAATAAATCGTCAAATGTTCACGTGATGTGCCACCACAAGTCGTTGGATTTGAGAGTGGAATTTTCAACCATATTATTCGTACGCTGTTTGCCATTAATTACTAGTTCATAGACGTTCCATGTCGGAGGAGAAAATCTAGAGGGAACTGCTTGCCTTCGCCCTCTTGCCGGATCACCAGTAGTGATATATGTAATTTCAATGTTAGATGCTAAGTCTAAGACATCGTCCACAAATCTTTCATTTAACAAATCCCAAACAAATTGCAAGTCATTTAGCGGAATAAACGGCTGTCCCATAATTTCCTGTATTTGGTTTCTTACTTTAGGGTTCTCAATATCCAAATATTGTGCCCTCAGACCCCCGTTGACTACACTTCCCCATATTGCTTGATTGAAGTGGAAAAGACACCCACTCACTACTGGCTTAGGGAATATCAGTCGACAAGCATTCATATTGGAGATTTAAAAATCACACATTGTATAGGTAGGATTGCAAGTGATATTTAAATGTGCTGAATAATTTTTATCTCTTTATATATAGTTCGGTAAGTATTTTCAGTGTTATTTGCAGTTGGGTAATATACTAAAACTAAGCTATTCAGGGCCACATTTCTAAAATGTTGCGGGCTTTGACTGGTAATTTAAATGCCCCGTCCACGCCCTCGACTCTGAATTCTGGGATCATTTTGGAAATTACTCTGTATTTCATACATTATTTATTATATCAGATTTCCGATTGAGCCAGTGCAGCTTCTGGAATTCTCGAAATATTTCTTCATAGAATCCAACAGATGTCACTTCAAAGGCTGCTTTCTTTTGAAAGATATTCAGTTACAAAGGAGACCACAACTTACTCTTGTCTAAAGGAAAATTCCACTTGTTGCTAGTAGCCATAACATCGTGTTTTCCATGTTTGGTTTCGGTTTTGTGATACAAGAAATATTTGCAAGTTTCTAAAGTTTTATTGTTGTGTTATAATAGTATCTATAGTGATTTGCAAATAATAGTTATATAGCATAGCGTGTTCATAAGTTTACATAGTTTTATTAGTCGTCATCTTTATTTAATACTGTAGATTAGGTGTGCACAGCGTGGTAATATATATAAGGGTAAGTTCTGCATATAATAAGCTAGGTCTGTAGGCCTATATATTTCAAAATTCGTAGAAAATAAAAATAAATAGATACCTGGATCATTATTGTCATCCCAAACATTGAAGCCAATTTTCTCCACTTTCATTTTCTGTAAATTTTGCATTGCTAAAAGTGCTACTCTTTCTACAAATTTTCTACTACATGCATGATTTTGTGTAGAGGTTTTTGAATGTGTTCTTAACAAAACTTACTATCAGAATTATACCTAACATTCATATTTTTATATTAATTTTTCTTTATGCTGGAATTTATTTTTTCTGTTTTTACACTTTAGTACATAAACTATTTTTAATTATTTTTTAATAAAATAAAAAGAAAATTTGTGTACTGAGTTTCGTTTCTGACGGTCTGAAAAGTATGTGGACAAAATTTCAGGCCAAAATATTTGAATTTGTGGGAGGAGTAGCAACTTTTGAAAAGCTAAATTTACACAATTTAAAATTACAAAATTGTTAATAATTCATACATTTCTGCACCAAATGAGATGAAACTTTGTACAGAAATTATTTATGTGCAGCAGGACAACTGTACAAATTTCAGTAATTTACCTAGAAAGGTTTATAAAATTGAAATTTCACATCAGTCTACTCTTAACATAGCCTGTGTTTGTTGCCATGATTATTCTTTCGAGAGCGGAGGTCGAGAAATAATTTTTGTAATGAAACAAACAAGAGCTTAAGGAGCGAAATTAAATTTCCTGAGGGTAACTATTATCACGAATTGTATCCGGCAAGACAATCCCAATGCGAACAACTGTAAATATGAACAACTAAACATTCGAGGTTAGAATAATAAGATTCAGAAAAACAGTCGAATCAAAGTTGGGAATAAAAAGTTCCTTGGAATAAAAACAACTGAACACTTGTGGTTACAACAACACTTTATTTTGAATGTTTTTATCATTGCTTGAACATGTTTAATTGCATTGCAAATTAATTTACCTGTGACAATTTTATTAATTGTGCAGTTGCAATTAATTAATGTTGCATGAATGGAATGAAATGGAATTTACGGTAGGGGACACTGTGACCTAGCACTGCGGCCTATTACGATCTATTGCACTAACTCAACCTAACAAACATTCTGATGGTGGCACATAAAAAAGTTAATTTTTTTTCTTCCACCATGTTAATAATGTCAAAAGAAGTGCTAATAAAATATTTGGCCACTCGACAGCAATTACGAGGCCGTGCAGAAAGTAATTGTCCCTGGGGCCGTTTACAGAAAGAAGCACAATTGCATGGAAAGATTTATTAAAACAGACACAGCAATTGTTGCGATATTTGTTAACATATCCTCCACTGCAATTGAGACATTTGTCATACCATGGGATAAATGTTTGTACCCTTGTATCGTAGAAGTCAGCCACCTGGGATCGCAGCCAGAGTTTGTCAGCCGTCTGCACCTCTCTGTCGATCCCATGATATGGCAAATGTGTCAATTCCGGTGGGGAATGTACTGAAAAATAGCTCAACAATTGCTGTGTCCAATAAATTTTTCCAATTAAATTGTGTTTTCTTTCTGTTAACACCCTTGGCGAACTTATTTTTTACGGCCCTCCTAATTGCGGTCGAGTGGCAAAATTTGTATAAGCACTTTTTTGAAATTATTAATATGATGAAAGAATAAATTATAATTTTTTATCTGCCCCTATCAGAATGTTTTTTGCTTGTAAGCGCATACCCAAACCCACATCGGCTGACTACCTTAAGGTTCGCTGTATACCCATGTTTCGAGCAGTCAACCCCCTCCCCCTCGTTCCTAGGCCAGCCTCCTCCGTGCGTCGTCAGCCGGTGATCAGGGAATGCCTTAGAACAGTCGTGACGAAAATGCAACCGTGCGCCGAGCCACTGTGTAACCTGCAACGTGCATAGCACCTATGGAGGGAGGCGGTCACCCGAAAGGAAGTGAATAAACTGTTTGACTTATTAACGGATTTTTATTTTCCTTACGTCAAGCACTTAAATATAATTTTATACAATACAAGGCTACAAACTATGTTTAGTACGTGTAACGAAGAAAGAAATGAACAATAAATGAACAATATCACAACCTAAAATTAACTGTCTTCAGAATGTCTCTGCGACAAAATTTCCAAATCAGAAATTATGTCACTTACTGCCAGTCGTAGTTGATGACGAAGGTATTTGTCTGTCAGTCGTGATCTAAATTTGGTTTTTACTATTTAAATTACTGAAAGTAATTTTTCACAAACGTAAGTTATAGCGAACATGGCTTCAACAGAGCAAGCGAAAGAACGAAGCTTCGGATATTTATTTTTTGGCAAAGATTTGAAAGTTCAACATTTGTCAAGTCCTTACATCTAGCTTTCATTTGACATCACATAATAAATCAGTGAGTTCAAATTGAAGAGCTAACCGCATTATTCGTAAATCTGCTGAAAAAGGGTCGACGTACAGAGATGATGATGATGACGATGACGATGATGATGACGACGACGATAACAATAATACTTAACCTTATAATGTTTCATCAGTAACATGTAGTATAATGCCGTTTTATGTTATACAACCGTTTTCCTCATAATACTTGTGAACAAATCATACATTTAATATTCTCATCATATTGACAGCAAAAAAAAAAATGCGCCCTCCCATCCTACTTGGAACTTTCGTACATGGTTTCGAGAGAGACATATGCCACTCGTAGGTCAGAGACAAATACAAATGGATCGGAGTTTGACTCCAGTGAGTGAGAGGGTGGGGGTTGGCGGAGGTTAGAAGCAAGCACAGCTATCACTGCGAGCCGCAATGTCTCGCGAGTCACGTTCTCGCCACGGCTGCTTTAGAATGATAACAAAATGGAGAAATTGTGACAGAATGATTTTAAATGCCTTATATGTGGAAAAACGGGAGAACCCTGGGAAAAACCCAACTGCGACCTTGTCCGCCTCAAGTGTCACTGTGGATTTTTAAATGATGATAATGCTTAGTTGGGTATAAGTTTTTTATCGCCACAACTAATCAAATTTGGCATGGCACCGGCAATACAGCGGCAATCAGAGCGCTGTTTGTCCTTCCAGAATCGTCTTATCCCGTAAAAGAATTTAGTTATTTGATGTTTCCGTTTTTAGATCGCTGCAGCCTTCAATAACGGTAAAAAATAAACTTGAAATATTTCCAGCATTTTCATCTCTCTCTTCACTGAACTGGAATGAAAATAATCTCTTGAAGGGCTTGGTTACCATTACTTTACGCACATATTTTTTTCTCTTTTTCATCCAAGTGTGTACACGGACGATAGTCTGTCAGGGAGAATACAAAATTTATGTATCCTGTTCTACCTAATAAGTGGAGATGATACGGTACAAAAATAAACGCCGACGGGCGAATAAATGCAAATAGTAGCGTAATTACATGATATATACTTATTTGTGTAATGGGTTAGTTTGCTCAGTGCCGGCCGCGCTTACATTCCGTGTTTACCCCACAAGTATTCGTGTGTATCAGTTCGCGGACGTAAATATTCTTCGAGCGATGGACACATCCTCGTGTAGATTTTCGAATTGGGCGTTAGTCTATTTGTTTTTGAAATAAGTTTATTTTTACTTCACTTCGCAAAGAAATATCGCAGTCTACTACATTTGTGTTTTGAAAATAGCATAAAATGACGCTGTGCAAACAAAGGAAACACATTAAATTGTACCGCAGAAGTGTGTTTGCTCGCCGTAACAAGAAGGAATAAACCGTGGTTGTAATAATATAGGTGCGGTGGTGAGGCGGATAATTGGAATTTGAAAGTTAGAGCTCCTGTCCACATCATAAACTTCCAAACTGATTGCGAAGACGTCCGACGCGACCACTCCTTTGCATTGTGTTCACAGTGTGTTTGTCTGCGTAATTTGTCCCGTCCCGACTGTTTTTTCTTTCTCATTATATAACGAATAAAGAGCAATTTTTGTGATGCTGTAAAAAATTGACTTTGAAGTTTTCACACAAATACATATTTTAAACATTCCTGTTGTCCAAAATTGGCGACTGGCTGGCTTTACATCTGTTTATTTGTGTAAAGGGGTTAGGTACAGCTTACAGCAGTAAAATTTTGGAAATATTCAACATTTTTTTTCTCCACTAATTTATTTTGTACAATAACAAAAATTGTTGTGTATAAAACACTGTTCTCCTGCTATATGAAAAAAAATATTTTTACGATTTAAAAAAATATTTACATTTTTTTTTTCAAAATTAATTTCACAGTGCAGTGATGAAGCACTTCCCACATAACCCTAAAACTATCCAACATTCTGTGATGAAATTTTTGTGTGTATTTATGCATGTTATATCTACAATATGGTGCGAGATCACTTCCCTAACTTTGATAGATTGTCTGATAAAAAAATTAATTCATTTAAAGAATGACCAAATATCAGCACTTTCTTCTAACACAAAATAAAAAAAATATATTATGTATTAAGAAATGTAATTGAAAGATCATGATATTGTAAACATGAGTTTCAGTAATAAAATAAAAGCGAGAGAACATGAACAAGTTAACAAGTTTATGAATTTTGCTGGAAACGCTTCATCACTGCACAGTGAACTGCAACCATTTTGAATTTGTAAATATATATATTTTTTTAAAATCATAACTAGATATTTTTCATACAGCAGGACAGTGTTTTACACACACACCAATTTTCATTATTGTACAAGATACAGTAATGAAGGAAAAAAAAAGTTGAATATTTCCACATTTTACTGCTGTAAGCTGTAGCTAACCCCTTAAGCGACTTTTCATCAACTATACTTTGGCTTTATTCATATCAAAATAATGTCTGCTAGTCATTTCAATCGGGAATTACATACGTGGAATGTAATAATTTTAGCAGTATAAACAGGTTGTTACTACATTGTTAATCGTGCGTAATTGTCTTGTTATGGCACGCGTGCCAATAAAAGCAATGTAGTATTTGCTATGACGTAATTAACCCAGACAGCATCTTAAACACTATGACTTTACAGAAGTGACCACCATTCCCGGAGTAGCTAACCGGGAACTGCTTGACAAGCCACCCTGCATAGTCAGGAAGCCCTTGCCCTTCAAGGGATTTCGTGGCTAATTCTTAATACTGGAACGCTTGCTATATTTGTTATCGTTTTTACGAGCGACGTAACAAGAAATTAAATGCAGGACAGAAGGTAACGTATCATTTATTTCCAATCTTTAACAATTTTGTATCACTTTTTAATATCACGCAAAATAGTTCTGCGGTTCAGAGAAACTATATTAACAAAATAAAGGAACATTTGTAACATAACCTGCAAGGTCATCCATTACTCTTTACTCAATGCCAAGACCAGGCGCAACTAATCGATACGAACATATGAAGCCAATTGGTCAGCTATGGATTCCGTATTGAATTTCTTTTATAATTTTTTCCTACAATTTATAATGCTAAGATGCAACAAAGTGTCATAATCATCACAATTATCCACTTCTTGCATAAATGTTAAGGGGAGTGGGTGAGTAAATATGGTGAAAAACCGGTAAATTTTCAAATTCTTACAGTGCATATACTATGGAATACCTGCCACCAAGTCACTCAATTGAGTGCGCTCCGTGTATAATGGCAGTTAAATCAATATATGTCAACATATTATATGTCGAACATGGAGTAAGGCCACAAAGAGAAAAACACTAGTGGAGAGGGATTCGATTCGGTGTTGTGGATTGAACTTCGGCGTAGCTCAGTGGTTAGAGCGCTCGGTATGTAGAACTAAGGACCCGGGTAAATTAAAAGTAAATTAATATTTTATTGTATTAGAGTATTTTATTTCTTCTAATCTTTATATACTTTCTTCTAATCGTATAATAGTCGAGTTTTGATTTTCTCTAGATAAATCTAGATTACCACATTGAACAGAAAAATAAATGCTGCCAATTGTAATGATCCGAAAATGAATTTTGGATTCTTACCAATCTTGAGTTTTGATTGAAGAAAGTTTTATTTTTGCATTGAAAGTTTCTGTTTTTAGATGAGTTGAAGATTTGAAATTAGTCTGTCAACTGTGCATCCAATCCTGTGTGTGTCCTCCTTCTCAGGTGCATTGACAGGAATTTCTTATATTCTCCAGGAGTTCTCCGTGAGTTTCGTTTTGCAGAAATTTAAAAAAACTTGCAACCTTGTATTATGTATCTAATGGAAGAATTCTCAAGAATTTTTAACCAAGGAATAGTAGTAATTCATAGTACTTTATTTTCCATTACACAGTGCAGTGTGTGAACATTAAAATTTAGATAAAAATATTCAAATAACAGAATCGTTAATGGGATCCTTACATTAGTAGTTGTTTTACAGTAAACAATTACACGAAATAACAAAATATATACAGTGATAGGAACCTTACATTTACAATGGTGTTACATTAAACACTTAAATGAAATAATGAAATATATACAAGTAGGGGCCTATGTAAATAGTTTTCTTATCTAACTGAAGTAAAAATTTGAATGATATAAAACAATTTCGTTGCACTATAATAGTCAACTAACTTAATAAGAGTTTACACATATTAATGAGGACTGGGGTTTCGTACTAGACATTATATATAAAATTAGTAATTTAAAAATAAGTCTGAAGGAAGTAAGACCAGGTCGCTATTTCCGTTGTTATTTAATATTTTTATATTGATGTATACAGGGTGATCTGTTTGGGTATGGATAAAATAAAAACACCACAACACATTTACTACTGAACTTTATTTGCTGAAACCTTGTGCATACAGCACTGAAAGATGGGAGATTCTTCAGAGCTCAACATGACCCCCATTGCGCACCCTGCACAACTCATAACGGTGATACAATTCAGCCCATGTCCGTTGTAACATAAGAGGGGTGATTTGTTGAAAAGCTTGAGTAATTTTTACTCTCAGATCATCAATTTTCCTGGGTTTCTGTGAATAGACGATGCCTTTAACAAAACTCCACACGAAGAAGTCAGAATAGGTTAGATCTGGGGAGTTTGGGGGCCAAGCCAAGAGATAGCTGCTTCTCGTACTGGGTTTCGCCTGCATGTTTTTTTTTAACACAGAACGTGTTTCTACAAATGTTCGATACCACAACATTATGGAATCATATTTAGGTACATTACGCACACCATACTCACGTCAAAATTCACTTTTAACTCTTTTAACACTGAAATTTAGCATACCAAAGAACACATTGTACCCGCTGTTGATTTGTAGTAGCCATTTTAATTATCTATGATTTTCATTTGTCCCTTCAGATTATGCATTGGTGATTGTCAAGCTTATAGAAACTCCCATCATTTAATCATAATATAACCAGCAAGAAATTTTTCCTACGTTATAATAATAAATTAATATTATCCATACCCAAACGGATCAGACTATTTAAAATACATCCTGCTATCATATTGGACAATGATTTTAGAATTAATACCCTGCTCTTTGTTGATGATACGCTCATAATACAAGAAAGTGAAGAATCCTTTCAGAAAAGTGCGTAAGAATTCCAAAAGTTAAACAATAACTATAGTTTCAGAATATTATTTTTCTAACTTGAATGATGAAGACGAGACGAAGACCCTTTTGGAAGTACAATGTTCGTTTAGTGATCTTGCAACCACTGCTGAACTCGTTCTAGCGTTGTAGGTAGTGGTGAATTATTGTAATATTTTTGACTACAGTCAGAAATGCAGTTTAGACGACAGTTAGTTTCACAACATTCTGACATGCTATTGTTGTAGTCCTGCAGTGTGAACACGTGCATATAATATCAAGAAAAGATACTCCTAAGGGCAGGACGACTGGAACAATGTCGCAATGTGGCACTGCAGCTCCTGTTTTCTGTCCTGTTACGTTATGATAAATACGCGATGGCAGTGGAAGACCAATATTTGCTCTGGTTCCCACCCAGTATAGTAACTCCAGCTTCGTTTCCTATGCGAGGGTAAAATCAAGCCGTGGAAAGAAAGGTTTGCACTCCTACCCCATCCGCTCCCCCCCCCCGCTCCGCCCCCTCCCAGCCAGCCTAGTGTAGTAAGAAAATACTGTATCTCATTTTTCATTTGGTCGAACTTTGTAATCCTCATCTGCTTGGTATGAAATAATAACTTGAGGGACTGCGTTTTCTCCGGAGATCGGGATGGAGAGAAAAGAAGGGTAAGAGCGCCGTGGAGGGGAGGGGGTGAAGGTTGAGTTTTTTGGGGAGGTGGTTGGGTGGGACAGTAATATGGGAGGACGAGTCGCGAGGTTCGCAGTGCCGAGTCGTCATCATATCATCATCGTCGTCGTCATCATCATCATCGCCATTCCATATCCGTCTTGCTCCCCAGACCTCCTCCTCCCCCGCGAGGTCCCTTCAGCCCCGCTCCGAGAAACAATGATACTCCAATTAAAACCGTTGTTTGTTTTGCATCCCGCAGATTTAGGGAGAAGGAAATGTTTTAACCCAAATAATACGGAGACAGTGACCGGAAGTTTCAGAGCGAGGGAGAGAGGCTGTGGCGGCGCTGGTGGGGGATCTACAGAAAGAAAGGAGAAGAATTCGTTGCTCCGCGCACGGACGAGGCAATTTATCTCTTGTTGTTTTAGTAATTACTAGCGGTCTCAGTGAGTCGACGAAATGGAAAGCTACAAGAAACCACTTGCTCACCTGAACACCTATTTAAAATACCATCCGCTACCCCGTTTCTTTTATTCTTCTCTGCCTGTTCTCTCTCTCTCCATCTGAATTCTGTAATTGTTGCCGCTTTGAACGCCTGTTTTCTAGCTTTTGTTTTTATTTTTGTCGTCACTTCCGCCGCCAGCGTTATCACAGCTGTTATCATAATCATAAATTCGGTACTTATTTGTGTGGGAACAGTAATTACCACTCGATTGCGTGATGCGCGCAGGAAGCCAATGCCGCTGTTTGGCATCTGGGCGTGTCTGCGATGGAACGGCTGCGGGACTCGTGTGACCTCTGCGGTAACTAAAAATGCCAACGCGGTCAGATAGCCACAACTTAGGCTACTTGAAAATTTGGTTTCTTACAAAAGAATTCGTGAACGCGACCGATCTTGTGGAACGTCGTGTGCTATTTCACTTACCACTTTCTTTAAGCCTGTTCTTAAAGGAACTTACACTTAATAATAATAATAATAATAATAATAATAATAATAATAATAATAATAATAATAATAATACTTACTTACAAATGGCTTTTAAGAAACCCGAAGGTTCATTGCCGCCCTCACATAAGCCCGCCAGCGGTCCCTATCCTGTGCAAGATTAATCCAGTCTCTATCATCACACCCCACCTCCCTCAAATCCATTTTAATATTATCCTCCCATCTACGTCTCGGCCTCCCTATAATAATAATAATAATAATAATAATAATAATAATAAAGCTGCGGTTTTATGCCCATATGCCTATTTTAATCCTTAACCTGAAGGCGGAAGATTTTAGGTTACATATCCTTTTTAAGACATTGTGAGTATTATATGCGAATTCTATAGTGCATATAATTGCCTATTTCACTAGGAAATGCCTATTTGCTCATAAATGCCTAAAGTTGCCTAAATATCCGTATTGTATATTATACTTGAATTTACTGACCATTCTATCGATATTTTTTTATCTGTATCTTTTTTTTATCTAGCAGAGGGAAGTGATATAGAACTATGGGTAATTCTGTATATTACGTTTTATTACCACCAGAGCGAGGAGAAATCGAATAATTTAAAATCAACCAATAAGAAAAAATGTATTTCGAAAGCCGCATGAATCATTGTGGTAGTTGACTAGGGTAGTTGTTTTAAACTGTGTATCCGTTTTGTGAGTTTGTGAATTGAGTATGGAGTTGAGGTTTCTGCTGTAATACGTGAAGTATACCGTGGAGATATGCCAAAGCAAAAGTCATCAGAAGCACTGATTGGAAAATACATTGACATTACTGCGTTCCCACTGGTTTGGTCCCCAGCTGAGATTGAATCCCTAAAGTATGACCCCATCACTTCATGTGAAGTGGAAGGGAGTTTCTTCCACTTTAAGAACATTCTTACAGACAATAGACATCAATTCTCATTACAACATTTGGACGAATATTTAATTACTCACTGCCATAATGACATTCCTATAGAAAGTAGTGTATAATGCTACGCCATGGTCGTGATAGCCATTAAGAATTAGAAATTTTTTTAATGCCTTTTTAAACGCCTAACTTATTTTAGAATTTTGAATGCCTATTTTGCCTGCCTATTTCAACTGTTTTTATTGCCTAAAATCCGGAGCTAGATAATAATGATAATAATAATATTAATAATACTAATAATAATAATAATAATAATAATAATTTATTTTGGCTGGCAGAGTTAGGGCCGTAAGGCCTTCTCTTCCACTCAACTAGCAAAAAGTATACATACGTATTTATGAACGTACAAGCTACAAAGAATTCAACAATTTGATTTAGATGAGCGTTGCATGTATACAAGAGTTATTTATGAATTAAACAGCAAAACACTATGAACTGTTCGTTAAACAGTGAAATACAAACTGTGTAGCAGAATTAAGCTAAAATACATAGAATTTTAATATACTTCAAATAATGTTAGATAATTGAAAGAGATTATTATGAGACAATTTTGAAAATACAGCGCTGTCAAGATGATGTCTAAAGGAAGAAGTAACAATGCAGTCAGTAATAGTTTAAGTGAGTATGATTGGAGTGAATTGCAAAGAAGGTTATCTTTTAAGCTGTTTTTTAAATGTATCATTTGTATCACTGATGAATATTTTAAGAGGTGAAACGTAACATTCAGGTGCACAGTTTTTCCTTCCGCTCACTATTACATACTCTGTGAAGAAAAATATTTAGAAATTAATTAATTAATTAATTAATTAATTTATTTATTTATTTATTTATTTCTACTGTTAGAGTTAAGGCCATAAAGCCTTCTCTTTCACTCAACCAGTATAATAATAATGAGAAGTGAGCACAAATGTGCATTAGTTTTGGGCTCTGCTGTATCCCAGCAGCGATTTTCTCTTTAAACACTTACTGAAGTGGTATCTTGCACATGGTTTGTCACACAGTTTACACACGCATTCCGGTGATGGGTCGTGATAGTTTGACCTTCTGCAGAGTTTGTGGTGATACCCATGCACTGCGGATCTTGTTGTTTGGCCCAGTCCAGTTCCGATCGGTCATCGCGTCTGTTGCGTAGAAGTCGTTCGGTACTTCATTTCTCTTCTGTTGTCTTTCCTCTTTCAATGCTGCTTCTTGTTTGGGAGCTGGTAGTAGAAACTTGGTGCGTAGATCTTCTACAAGAAAAGTTTCGAGTGCTAACTCATATGCTAGTCTAGATGGTGCGAATTTTGAGATCCCTATTGCAGCTTTTAGGAATCTTGCTTTCACTTTTTCTAAAGCGTTCAGATCTCTGTAGGTAAGGCTAGTCCATGTTATATGTATTCCATATGTTAAGATGGGGAGCACTTTTGCTTCAAACAATTTCATGGCTGTTTCAAGCGACAGTTATGTGATATTCTGTATGTCATGGATAGCTATTACTGCTGCTGCCGCCGCTCCTTCTTTCGTGCTTATTCTAAAGGATCTTGCTGTTTTTTGGAGTGTTACTCCAAGGTATTTGTAGGCGTTTGTGATTTGAAGAGCGTTGTTCTGGAGTTGGATGTGGTCACCTTCAGCCACTCAACCAGTATAAGAACAATAGTAAATTAAAAAATGGCAGAAATACAGGAACAATATACAATTGGTTTTCGAAATCGGATTTCGCTGCCTATCTTAACTCTTCAGATTCATCACAATGCTGGATGGGCACCGTACCATACACTTGCCGAAATTTCATAATAAAAATTCGTTACCCATGAGGACTTGAAACGGCGCATATTCCATAACGCGAAGCCAGGCACGATGCTTTAGACCACGACGCTACGGCGCTGGAGTTCAGAATATTCTCTAATTTTATGTTATACGTAATACAAAAGCACTATCTGAAAATTTCACAACAGGAAAATTAAGAGAGAAATGAAAGCCTTACAATTTGAATTACAAATAAAATATAAATAAAGTTTTGGGGATTTTGTCCTTGAAGACTAAACTCTCAATTGAAGGGTTCAGAACCATAGTGGGCCAAGCGCCATTTATTAAACCGTAGAAAACAAGGGTTAAAATGAAGTTATTACCATAATTCAACGGAAACATATAGCAAGTAATTTAAAGTATACACATTAAAACTAAATGATATGTCAATCTTCATTAAAGTATGGTATTCACTTAACTTTAACCCTTGCTTTCTCCGTTTTTAATAAATGGCGCTTGGCCCGCTATGGCTCTGAACCCTTCAATTCTCCGAAGAGAATTTCTGGATTATCGTTCTTCTGAAAGCAACATGAATAAAGGATATTTACAGTGTTGTCTTATCATCAAGTTTAATTCATATTTTCGCATAAATAGAAAAATTATACGTAATATAAAAGCATTATCTGAAAATTTCACAATAGGAAAATTAAGACAGAAATGAAAGCCTTACAATTTGAATTACAAATAAAATATGAATAAAGTTTTGGGGATTTTGTCCTTGAAGACTAAACTCTGAATTGAAGGGTTCAGAACCATAGTGGGCCAAGCGCCATTTATTAAACCGTAGAAAACAAGGGTTAAAATGAAGTTATTACCATAATTCAACGGAAACATATAGCAAGTAATATAAATTATACACATTAAAACTAAATGATATGTCAATCTTCATTGAAGTATGGTATTCACTTCACTTTAACCCTTGCTTTCTCCGTTTTTAATAAATGGCGCTTGGCCCGCTATGGCTCTGAACCCTTCAATTCTCCGAAGAGAATTTCTGGATTATCGTTCTTCTGAAAGCAACATGAATAAAGGATATTTACAGTGTTGTCTTATCATCAAGTTTAATTCATATTTTCGCATAAATAGAAAAATATCTTATTTTTCTCTGAGAGTCTCGTTTTGTAGTGCATATCCACTATTATTTTTCACTATGTACATACGGTCCACATTTCAAGGGATTGCTACTGCTTGTCGTTCTCGAGGATCGTGTCAAAGTAATGGTCGCTTGACACAGGTCACTGCCAGAAACCTGGCGTGTGTTTTTACAGTACAATTGGCCATGTAGCTAGAGAGCCGGATGAAATGTTGCGCCTTTGAGCGCCCATGTTCTAAAATAAAGTAACAGTTTCATTGATCTATAAGCAGCGACGAAACAAATGACGTGTTCAGCTGCACAATCAATACAATTGCATGTTGAGCCGGCCAGTACTAATTATTGCTCCTTACTGCTGTGCTGCGAAGACTGCCCTGTCTTGTCTAAAACACGATAGCGTGACCATCCAGATGCAGCGGTGAAACGTAAAAGTTGTGAATTTGTACGAATATGTATTGCCGAAGCCAGCGTACTTTGCCAGATTGACTAGTTGACCGGCTTTCCATTGCAAAGATCCTTGTTCATATCCCGCCGAACTCAATTTCAAATTTGTGGTAAATAAAGACTGTGATGGTAGGGAAATGTTAGTTGGTTATTCCAGTCCCGTATGTATGTATGTATGTATGTATGTATGTATGTATGTATGTATGTATGTATGTATGTATGTATGTATGTATGTATGTATGTATGTTTTTGTATATCAGCATGCCCCATTACATTGGAGTAATACTACATGCTTTACATAAAATATTACAATAATTAGTTACATAATTTATGACATGAGAACAAGATATTTACAATTTTGATTGAGATCTTGAAATTCTTATAGATACAAGTATTGCCTAATTGTACTTCTTCTATTTTAGGTTACCATCATTGTTAATATTATTTCTAATTTCAATTACTGTTACATTTTGCCAAATTCTATGGATTTTATAAATTTTCTGAAGCTTTTGAGGTATGTTGTTGTGAACTGATCCAAAGGTGGAGGCCAGTTTTGACCTGTGCGCATTATATTAGCTCGTAGAATTCTTCTTTCTTTTATCAGTGTGGCACATCTTAGTTTTATATGGTTGACTTTCTGTTCTTCTTTTAGTCTGCAAGGCGCTTGCCTGCCTGTCTGAAGTTGCGCTCGGGCGCGGGTTCGATCCCCGCTTGGGCTGATTACCTGGTTGGGTTTTTCCCGAGGTTTTCCCCACCTGTAAGGTGAATGCCAGGTAATCTATGGCGAATCCTCGGCCTCATCTCGCCAAATACCATCTCGCTTTCACCAATCTCATCGACGCTAAATAACCTCGTAGTTGATACAGCGTCGTTAAATAACCTACTAAAAATGTATGTATGCTTGTATATATGTATTGACTAACACTACAATTGAGTATACACCCGGTGGCAGTGATATATAATATACAATAATAACAGTAATAAAATTACAATAACTACAGCAATAAAAAATAAAATAAACGTAAATTTAATTCTAACTATAAATAAATGCAATAAACCTAGCACTATAAATAAAAACTATGCTATAATAACGCCTACTATAAGGAAAACGTAAACCTAACTTATAAGTACTTCTATTAAACCCAATTATTATCAACTTAAGTAATTACAAGTCACCTTAATTAATTACATATCAACTTAATTAATTACATGATACAACTTAGATAATTACACTGCACTTACAATTAAATTTTCAGTCTAATCTTCTCAACCTTTCCTTTAATGTATTGATTTTGAGGACCACCCTGAAAGATTGCCGCAGATAAGCTGTTCCAGTCTACTGTTGTGCGGTTTACAAAGGAAAATTTTGCCACGTCCGTTCTTTGTTTTCTGCATTTAAACTTCCTAATATGATCAGCCCTGCCTAAGTATGATGGTTCACTAATCTAGCACTGATGTCGGTCCATGCTTTGTGTCCCATTTGTGCCTTAAAGAATGCACTAAGTCTATAATTTAACCAATTCTCATTTGTATCCTATTGTAACGTTTCTAAAAACGCTAGTGTGCTCTTTAATTCGTATTTGGGATGTGATGTAGAGTGAGAAAATTTAAACCAACTCTTTCGAATTGTGTCTCTTAACCGTGTTCTGTAATGGTCTTGGTGATGATGTTCATGATAATTATGGGAATAATGATAATATGAGGTTCATTTCATTTCATAAGTAAGTAAGTAATGGCTTTATTTGACCTGGCAGAGTTAAGGCCATAAGGCCTTCTCTTACACTCAACCAGGATTAAAACTTGCTTACACATGGCAACTTTATTATATCAGCCAATAAAGCTGCAGGAATAGAAATTCACTATATGCGATTGAAGATCACTGGAATGTGATTTGCAATGCTAGTACCAAATTGGTTCTACAGATTATCTCGCGTGTTCGTTTCTCGAAACCGAGCGCGTAGTGCGGGCCGCGTATGGGCAGCTGCGCTGTGTGCTGCCACTTCCACTCTACTTCCGCTATTGTGGAAAGATAAAATATATGCGCTGTATTTTCGTCTATGTACAGTAGTATATGTTTTGAATTTTAATTAAGTAATAAAGTATATTTTTGTGTGTACTCGACACGCTTTCTTCGGGCATACATATATTATCTGCAGATTACGTGACAATGGACTACATAACGGTCTTCTTCAATATAACAAATTTTTATTAATAAATCGTACCAATACATTTAAGCGATGGAAGGTAACAGAAATCTGAATAGATATAAAAAGCTCGTGTTCACTTACGTATTTCACTCCCATTATATATGGTTCCCACTCTTGTACTTTGGACGTGGCAAGCGATTGAAAATGTGAAGAGAACGAAAATTGTTGAATGTTTTCAGTAATAAAATTACATAAAAATGTCTAAAATACTCGTTATAGAATGAAATTATACAGATAGAAAGGTTTTTATTTACTTTTAGTTTACATATTGGTTTGTGTTGTCATTCTTTAATAGTCACTCAGTTACTGCCATTTAACAGTGTTGCAAGCTATTACTGGTGAATTGCTAGTGCAGGCTAGTAGAAAAGAAGTTTCAACGTTAAAAGTAAGAAGTTTCTATACCGCAAGGTAGAAAATATTAAGTAATAAGAATATGATAATTAAGGGGGCGGATGTTGATGACCTAAAAATCTACTTAAAATCATCATTAAAATGTCCTTAAACTAATGAAAAAATGACATGAAATTAAAAGAAAATGACATTTAAATATTATTCACCGTACTCGCACCACAACTTCTTAAAAATTAGTCGCCTTACTTCAATGACTGTCCTGCAAATCTCGGAGAAAGAGGCAAGATTCTGGAATTTGGCTAAGACAAAGGAACAGAGCATGCAACAAAATGAAGGTGTTAAGGGAAAACTATACATTTTAATGGGGGTTTACAATTTGTTTCAATCAGGGGTGGTCCATGTCAGTCCTTTCATTCTCCATCTCCTCCTTCCGCGCTTCACTTTTGTTACCAGATCTTCCAGATGAGGGAGTGTGAATGACGAAACAAATTGTGGGCGCAGCGTGCATTCTTGCAATCTTTGTGTTAAAAATAGTCTACTACAGTAGACATTCCTTCCGAACCATGTTGAGGACACAACGTCCTGTCCAGGACACGGTGAAAGTTTCCTCCTTCCAAACAAATTCTAAAGACACCCTTGTACCACAAAAGAACAGTAGCGGTCAATGTCCTCACTTAAAATAAGCTGCTGTCAAGCAAGTCATATTACTTCCGTTGTGTGAAGTGAAGTCTTCAGTGAAATAAGGGATGGACTTTAGAGTCTGTTCCAAAATATAAAACTCAAACTTCACTATTATTCACTCAATGAGTAGATAATTACTACTGACCTATTTGGTTAGAAGTCCACACCTGTGGAGTAACGGTTAGCACGTCTAGCCGCGAAACCAGGTGGCCCGGGTTCGATTCCCGGTCGGGGCAAGTTATCTCGTTGAGATTTTTTCTGGGGTTTTCCCTCAATCCAATATGAGTAAATGCTGGGTAACTTTCGGTGCTGGATCCCGGACTCGTTTCACCGGCATTATCACCTTCATCTCATTCAGACGCTAAATAACCTTAGATGTTGACAAAGCGTCGTAAAATAACCTACTAAAATAAAAAAGGTTAGAAAATGATTTAACAGACCCATCGGCAAAGAAGAAAGTAAAATGCATTCCAAATGATCTAAAAGTTCTTCGAAGTATTAAAAATGACCAAAAAATAAAACATGTTCTAGTAGTTCAAAAACGTAAAAAAAAATTGCAAAAAATGCAATATAAGAAATTATAATTTTACGTTGATATTAACATAGAAAGGATTCCTATATTAATAGGCAATGTCCTAATGTGAAAAATAAGATGATTACTTTTCATCAACATCCGCCCCCTAGTGATAATATAATAATAATTATTGTTAATTAATGTCTAATTGCATCATAAAGAGAACAGCATAAGTTATATCTGCAACTTCTTAAAACGTTAAGTTCTTCCGTCAGGGATCAGCTGTACGTAGCTCCCATTAATTTGTCTGACACGACAAAGTCTATCGAGTTGTTCTGCTTTGTTCCCCTGATCCTCCGTTTACCTAAACTCTGCAGAGGTTTTGTTTTGTGTAACAGCGCGTTGCAACCCTGGCGTCTATAAAATTGGCGATAGAGACACTTACAACTACTGTACACGTATCAGTAATATAACCCGGAACGGTGACTTGAAGCCACTGGAGGCTTGCATGAAATCGCAGACGACATTAAAAAACGGAGAAGACACTCAGGTGTGAGAAACACAACCGACATCCGTGTGCCATGAATATTTCTGTTGTGTAGTTTTATTTATGTGCACTCTTGGAAACAGCCAGATCGTGGCGCACTTCCCCAAAACCGTTGGGAATTTTAACTCCGAAGACCTTCAGACTAGCAGAAAACAGGCTTTTGGAATCAACGATTCTCAATATGTTAGTTCGGATTGAAGTTAACCATGTAAATGTAATTACAACGAAGCAAATTATACAGCGCTTTAAAGGTTGCCGAGTTATTGGGAGTGAAATTTGCGTTTTGCCGCCTAGTTTTTTCCTCATTTAAGCCTAGGAGTTTCGTTATCTCAAACTCGAGATCCATTTAACTTTCCCTTTTATTCTTCATTTTATCTTTGTTACATTCTTTGTGTTCAGAATTATCGCAGTGATTTATACAGGGACATCATTTTATTTTTACTAACATTTTTAATATTAACCTGGCTATACCTTTAGAGATCCGGAAATACCGTTTGCTACCCCCTTCCACAACTGGAGTTCGATGATACTGGCGTAAAACACAAACAAATCACTTTACTAGGTATAGGAGGGAAGAAAAGTACTTCATCCATTTACGTAAACTAGGAAATATCGCGATTTTGAGTTCGATAATTTTCATTAGGTTTTTGTTTAATCAAAATGCAGTACTGTATTAAGAATAAGTGTTTTTACTCACGAACAGAGTTATCCATGCGAACGTATTCATTATGCAGTGTATATTATACTGTCTACAGCACATTAGCGTACAATATAGAGAATGAAGTTCAATTGAAAAATAATCATAATATGGATATTTAAACACATTTTTGAAAATAGTGGCCGTTCATTTCGATAAAGGCTTCAGTTCTTTCGTGCATATTATCGCACTATAGACTATTGCATCTAATTCCAATTGCCAGTTTCGTCCTTCGTACTAGTAACTCGTGTTGAAATAATTCTGTATCTACTCTATAAAAGAGTATCTTATGTACTGTAAATTCAATCTTCACTTCTGCCCGACTCGCACAGATAAAATTACTCAGACATACTATCTACTGTCCGTCCAAGTGGTTATGCCGCAGGATCGTAGAAAGGGGGGGGGGAAATCACGTGACAGTCAATTACTTAACGAGGCCCTTTTATTTAAGTTATTTTAAACAGTTGTATAATATTACGTAAACGTCCAATTCCTAACAGAAATTAATGTTTTCAGAAAAGAGCTAAGACAGCCCAGCTTTTACATAGGGGCGTGCAGAAGCAGGTGGGAGAAATCGGGATGCGACGTAGGCAAACGGACAGTACCTGTGCCAAAATATGATTCAATATTGAAAGTTCTTTCGTCACAGGAAAACGCGAACATACAGTATTTCTGGAACGTACTATACTCAATAACTCAGTGCTGTTTACTATATGCGACCTTGATTCTGTCTGGAGAACAGTTGAAACTTCGTTAGTAGAAGGGGTGGGAGTGAAGTACATTCAAAAACTCAGCTACAATAAAAATTGAAGTAAAAATAAAATGATGTCCCTGTATATGATCGTAATTGTCCTATGCTAAAAGAGATGGGGGTTCCTCCCCGTGGCGTCGTGGTCTAAGGCATCCTGCCTAGGACTCGCGTTACGGAATGCGCGCTGGTTCGAGTCCTCATGGGGGAAGAAATTTTCTCGTGAAATTTTGGCCATTGTATGGGATCGGTGCCCACCCAGCATCGTGATGCACTTGGGGAGCTACGATAGGTAGTGAAATCCGGTTGCGAATGCCAGCTATAACGGCTGGGGGGGTCATCGTGCTAACCACACGATACCTCCATTCTGGTTGGATGATCGTCCATCTCTGCTTCGGCATGTGGGCGTGAGGCCAGCAGCCGGCTGGTCGGTCTAGGCCCTTCACGAGCTGTAGCGCCACGAATTATTATTATTATTATTATTATTATTATTATTATTATTATTATTATTATTAAAAGTGATGGGGAGATAGAGAGAGAGAGAGAGAGAGAGAGAGAGAGAGAGAGAGATCGATTATTTTATCAGTGTCTTGCTGTGAACGATGCTATCTCAGCATTATCCACTTCCAAGCTAACATTCTGATGGGGTCAGATAAAAAGGTTTTTTTTTCTTCCACCATATTAATAATGTTAAAATAAGTGCTTGTACAAATTTTGGTCACTCGACTGCAATTACGAGGCCGTCCAGAAAGTGATTTTCCCTGGGGAAAGATTTATTGAACAGATACAGCCATTGTTGCGCTATTTGTCACTGGAATTGAGACATTTGTCATACCATGGGATCAATTTTTGTAACCTTGTGTCCTAGAAATCAGCCGTCTGGGATCGGAATCAGCATTTGACAGCCGTCTGCACCTCTCTGTCTATCCCAAGATATAACAAATGTATTAAATCCGGGGTGGGGGGGAATTATGTTGAAAAGTAGCTCAACAATTGCTATGTCTGTTCCAATAAATTTTTCCAATGTAATTGTGTTTTCTTTCTGTTAACGGTCCCTGGCTAACTTATTTTTTTACCGGCCCTCGTAATTGCGGTCGAGTGGCCAAAATTTGTGTAAGCACTTCTTTTGACATTATTAATGTGGTGGAAGAAAAAAATTAATAACTTTTTTATCAGCCCGCAACAGAATGTTTGCTTGTTAGCTAAATACACAACTTTCACTGACATTTCTTAAGTATTCATCACTCTTACGTGAAGATTATGGTACATCTGTTTTTGTTTTACTTTAGAGCCAAATCGAAAGCATTCTGCCTTAATGACTTAGCTACTTCTCTTAAGAAAGGAAAGTGTGACTTGTAAGCAGTTGAATATTTCATTATTTTCCTTCCCGCATGACCTGGAAGAGCCTATAATGTTTTTTTTAATTGGTTATTTAACGACATTGTATCAACTATGAGGTTATTTAGCGTCACTGCTGTTGTAGCAACAAGAGGTGGTACCACGAAGTTCTAAAGGATGCAGTGCCCAATTACTTTTTGGTAGATAGTGTATTTATTCACTTTTCTTAATTCATACACTGTGGAAGTCAGAAAACCCCTAACTTTAGCAGTGTTTATTTCAAATTTTAGTGTAAGATAGGCCTAATGTAAAAATTTAAGTTCTGAAGTGTTTAATTGATAAAGAATGTAATTTTACATAATATAAATAGGTAAATGTATAATATTTAAAATTAGTGATACAGATAAGATTTTTCTCTCTCCCGTAAAGTATGGTTTATTGGAAGTAGAAAGTTTTTGATTTACGTGTCGCAACTGTTGAAATCTTGAAAGAAAGAAATAAATCTTACCTCAGATTTTCTGTCCCCGCCCTGACGATTTGAAAATATCTCTGCTCGAAAACGAAATTGACAATATGGAAGTAATGTAGGGATGATGTAGTGGTAATTGTAATAATAATAATAATAATAATAATAATAGTTTTATTTTCCCTGGCAGAGTTAAGGCCATCAGGCCTTCTCTTCCACTCAACCAGGATCAAATCACATACAGAAAAATACATACCGGTATACAAATATTAACTTAAAAATAATAATAAACATAATTAAGTAAAAAAGAGAGATTGAATACATAGACAAAATCAGTATTAACTTCAAAATAACAACAATAAAAATATATATATTAAAAAAGAAAAAGAAACTGAATACATAATCACAAACAGGAAAATACATTCTAGTATACAGTATTAACTTAAAAAAAGAATTAATACATATGAATATAATCTCACAACTAAAGGAATTGTAGAATTAATATGATCAGCACACCACGTGTTACATTGAGACAATGACAATTACCTAGATATAAGTGTTAATGGAAAAATAAAGTAATGACTATGTAAAATAATAATAATAATAATAAATAAAAATTATACCTAAAAAACTAATTCTTTGCATTTAAAATATTTCTAAACAACCTAATTTTAAACAACTGAGGACTAAGACTACCCCTGATTTCCAGCGGCAGCGAATTCCATGAGCGGGCCATGGCTATTGAGGAAGAACTTGAGTACAGAGATGTCTGATGACGTGGTATTGATAACAACAGATTGTGCTGTGAACGTGTATTTCGATTATGATAGTAGTGGAAATAGAATTCGGAGGAGCTATCCCGAGTGCTGACAAGCCTAGCTCAGTTCTGCAGACCTCACACCAAACGTCGAGAGAATCGAATGCGTCGGCCAGAAGGCTGAAATGCGGCCGCACTCTCTGTATTTGAATTTCTTAGCGTGTGCAACTTTCTTAATTGCGGAGGACGGTCGCAGCCCAGCTCCCCTCGACCTCACGTACTGCTGAACCAAGACTTTGAATGAGGGAAAATTGTGACTGTTATTTTTTATTACTCCGTCGCGCCGGCCAGAAAGTCGCGGAATGACAGATGTGAAGTCTAAGTGGCAGCGGCCACTTCATTAGGTGTCTGAGCTTCGAGATTGGCAGTGCGGAGACTCTCACGTGCGGCGGGGGCGGTGGTGGGTGAGGGGGAGGCCCGGTACTACTGCTTACTTCTGCGGGGTGGAAGAGGCGGGGGACTGCTGAGTCGGCAAGACTCGAGCCAAATGGTCAGCGCGGCTAATGGCCGAGAGCCTGCCTGCCGCTCTCACTCGCCCTCCCCGGCCGGCTCCTTCCACAACCAAATTGTTTAGGCCGGCAAAAAGTGCGGAACGAACGACGAGGAAAAGACGCGTCGCGGCGGTGCGGTTGACGCCCGCTGCCGCTGCCGCGGACGAGACGGCCTGACCCCTCGTTAATCAGATTCATCCCGTGGCGAGCCTCTTCTTCGGCGTCTTCATCCCATCCGCTCGCTCACTCGCTTATACTTTCCCTCTCACCCAATAAAAAGACGAACGTATTACCCTATGGTAGCATTTCATAATAAATCTTGACAAATCGCTACCTTAGAATAAGAATGTACTATCTACATCGGAGAAGCTAGCGTTACGACGGTTATTGCGCATCCCATGTAGATTTAAGGGGAGTCTGTACTTCCATATCTCACAGTGTTAAATTCCTCAATTTTTGGTACACTTTTCTCGGAAGTTATAAAAGATAGCCTACAAATGTAAAAAAAAAATAGGACACATGTAACATACCTTTATGTATACAACCGGTTAAATAAATTAAAAATTCCACTGAGCGGTTGGCAAAAAAAAAAAAATATTGATAATATTTTTTTGCATTAAGAATGACTGCAAATTATTTTTAATTTTTGCTGAAGATAGAAATAAACTTAATTTTTTAACCCACTGTGAAAAATTCCATCACATTGATGTATATTAATTTCAGCCTTCTGGGTACAATACTTTCTGAGAAAAGTGTACCAATATCACAAAAAAATTAGAAATTGCAGAAAATCGTGTCAAGTTTTTATATTTTGCAATGTTAAATTCAACTTAGGGTACACTTTTCTCAGAAGTAATAAAAGATACAAATGTACAGTAGAAAAAATTAAATACAAAACTAAAAGATCAGACAACGTACGTTTGACAGTTTCTGATTGTACTACAACTGTAGCATATAATCACAGTAGCAACTTCGGTCCAAGGCTTTATAACATGTTAATAGATGAATTCCCAAACATACAATTTGCTAATGCTCCTTTTTTAAAAAATCTATTAAATAATTGCTGTTAACAGAGAAAATTTAAAGTTCAGTTATTTTGATATCTATATTTTTTCTTCTCCTTTTTTGCTTTTATTACTTTTTACTTTGTTATTCAATAAAATGTCTTAACATTAACTTATGTGGAATGCCCCCTGAGCACGAGTATGGAAATTACTCTTTCTGGGGGTGCTAGAGAGCACTTATATAAAAAAAATAAATATGTATTTTTGTTCTGGCAATAAAGTGTTATTGTTATTATTATTATTATTATTATTATTATTAACATACTTTTATGTAGGCCTGTACAACCGGCTAAATAAATTTAAAATTCCACTGAGCGGTTGGCAAGTAAAAAAATTTCATTAATAACATTTTTTGGATTAAGAATTACTACAATATTTCTGCTGAAGACAATTAGACAAAAGCTGGCAATTAGAAGAAATAAAAACATATTATCATTTTACTCATATTAAACTACCGAAAAAACGATAAAAACCAAAATGTCATTTTTTTAGTAAAAAATTCGGTGAACAGACTTCCCTTAAGATTCAAATCTTCAAACGTAAATCAAACACAGAGCATTAATTAACGAATTAAGAAATAAATTTTCCTATTTATAATTTCAACATTTCTGAAACCAAATCTAAGGTGATTGCTTTTACAGGCAAATACAGTCGAATTTTGATAAATCGAAACCCTCGGTAATTCGAAGCTTTAGTCTCGTTTCTTCCGCTGCAAAAAAAAAAAAAACCTTGCCATTTCGAATAAACTGTTGGACAGCATATTTGTTCATATGCAGTATCTGAGTGTCAGATTATTAGGGAATAATGCACATTAAATGTTTAGTAAAATAATGGGTTTATATTTGAAATCAACCATTTACAATAGCATTTGACTCAAAATGATTTTTTTTAATTGGAATGTTAAGTGAGCACATAGTCGGCAAAAATGCCCGTTACCATTTCTGTAATACTCTCGCGCATCTTGTTCCTTAAGCTTTGGTTTTTCTGAACCGACGCGAGGTGCGAGGCCCGCCTCACACAAATCCGGACTACAGGAGAGATAGTGAGTGGTTTCTATGGCTGCGAGGTGCGCAGACCTCGCATCTCGCAGTTATAGAAACCACTCAGTACCTTTCGTGTAGTCCGGACTTGTGCGAGGCCCACTTCGCACAAATCCGGACTACAGGAGAGATAGTGAGTGGTTTCTATGGCTGCGAGGTGCGCAGACCTCGCTTCTGGCAGTTCTAGAAACCACTCAGTATCTATCGTGTAGTCCGGATTGTGCGAGGCGGGCCTCGGGCCTCGCACCTCGCACGTCGCATGCGTCGATTCAGAAAAACCAAGGCTTTAGCGAGACGTCGCCTACGCACCCCGCAACATATCACTTCTCCTTAGCGATAGCTAGTCGATGCATCTCGCAAGATATCTTTATTAAAAAAAATTAATGAAGTTTGAATATCATCGTATATATAGGTCTATTACATTCATGATATTACCTGTAGCACGAGCAGCTCATACTGCATTCGTTTGCTTGCAGTGGTTACAGTAGTAATTAAAGTTAAGTTACTTTGTTAGTGATTATGCTAAGACAGTGCTTATCAAACGGTTACCTAATATTATTTGAAATCACACAACCTACCAATCACTTAAGGGTATATGTACGTGAACAACCACAAATATCAGAAAATGCAGGCACTAAATTTCTAAAATTTTATAAGAAAATGAACTCACAATTGGGCAAAAATTACAAGGTACCACAACAAGACTTGTTAGAATTTAAATATCTGACAAAAGTATAAAAAGGTTACTAATAATATTTTTCAAACCAGTTTTATCAGAGTATGAAAAAAAAAAAAACAAAAAATTCTGCAGTTACATCATTTGGTAACCATAACATTGTTATGGTCTCTCCGACATCTTTAATATTTTTCCTACATGTAATAAACAGTTATTTGTGAAAAGTAGACTACTCTCAGACATGTAGAGCTGTTAATTTTAATGTAATTAATTTTTTATTTGTTCTATATAAAATATATTAAAATTTGCATAATGTTTCGTAACGTTATTTTTTTTATTATTTTCAAAGAAATGGGCATTATGAATGTTAAATCAGTGTACAAAATTTCATAATTCTATCTCTAATTGTTGTGGAGTTATGAACTAATAAGTTATGTGTGAAATTTTTCAAATTTTGGAAAATTTAATTTAAAGTAAAAAGTGAATTCTAAAAAATATTATTAGTAACCTTTTTTATACTTTTATCGGATATTTAAGTTCTAATAAGTCTTGTTGTGTTACCTTGTAATTTTTGTCCAACTGTGAGTTCATTTCCTTATAAAATTTTAGAAATATATAGCCTGCATTTTCTGATATTTGTGATAGTTCACGTACATATACCCTTAAAACGTTCCACACAAAATTATAGGTAGGCCTATTCAACGAATCCGCTGTCATCTTTTACGTTGGGATTTTAGTCTTAAATCTTTAACTACTTCAAAAGGGTCACTTTTTCTTACAGATTTAGTAGTCACTACTGTAAAACCCTTGTTATGCGTAGGTAAATTTCCACAGAATAAGTTAAGTCTTAAAAATGATAGTATTATTCCTGAATTTGGAAGGAAAGGAATACCTATGTTGAGAGTCTCATTACGAACCATTACTAATCTTTAAACATACACGTCATTTTTAAATACTGATTATTTTAAATGAAACTTTGAATTAAAATTTACTACAAAGTACTATTAACTATTTTATGCACGTTTGTGAGAAATCAGTCATAGGGCCTACACAGCAACTATTTGTAAGTGAAGGCTGAGATTATAAGTAATGGTGGCATTTATGTGCATTTGACGAAGTGGAATTTCATTTTGTTACTTGGTAGCATATTACAAGGTTTCATTCATGTACGTATGTCTTTTGAATAATAATGCAAGACAATAAATTGCGAACTGTAATATTGCTGGTGTCCTTATACAAATTGAATTGTTGCGAAATGCGTTATGTGTATAATGGAAACGTCTTATTTTCACGGCAGTCTTATTCATAATGTAGAATCGTGTTCATAAATGTTTACAGTAATTAAACAAATAATCAAGTAAATAAACAAAGACAAATAAAAAAATACTTTCTTGTCGGTCCCTACGTCAAGCAAAAATTATTCACAAAGCGAGTGCAGCACAGTCGAATTTTCATGTACCTAACTCATTATTTGTTAACAGAAGTATTCTAGATTGCTTTTAACTGCATTGTTAGGATGATGGTCCTCGCGTACCATTTCTTTCCCAGAGACGTAGTTTGAGTTACAGAGACTAGGACAGAAATTTGAGAGAAAAAATGATGATATACGCTATATCATTTTTAATGGTGCCGGGACTGCTGGAATATCTGCGTCAGCTCCTAGTCTGTTGGCCACTTGTCTCATTCATAGATGCGCAGTAACGCTGAGAAGCTGCCTTTGCTCATGCCGTTTTTTTCTTACTTAGTCGAAACTGGTATTGTTGGAATACATGAACTTTTTTCTTCATAATTTTGCATATTCCTTTTCCCCGTCTATGATATCTCACCTTAATAAAAAAAAAAGTGTAATGGAATATATAGGACGATGTAACGTAACTCGACAACGAAAAAATATTTACTCAGTTATTACACAGTGTATAAAAGGCCTATATCAGTCAGTAGGAACGTGTTGCTTTCTGAAAGGGAATGAAGATAGAACCCTTTTATTCTGAGTAGGCGAAATGTCGACCATGCTATCACCTTCCAGGGGCCATCGCCAGGGATTATGCAGTTAAAACATTGCTGCAGTGACCGGGAGTGAAGACCCCCACCCTTCCCATCCTAGCCGGGCGGCTGTAAGACCAGATGATTGCTTCGAACCTCGCACACACACAAGAAATGGGAAGATGGGTATCGCAGAAATTGCTTTTATTTCTTGGTTGACACCCTTGTCGATTATTTGTTGGCCTTGCGAGTGGAGAATATTCTGTCGCTTCGAGATTGGAAGAAATGATTCCGACGAGGGTGTGCGAGACGTTTCGCCCCCTCCTTCCCAACCGCCCGCCCCGTGCACGCCCGTGTCATCGCTTGGGATCTCGCCTTGTAATATATATCGGCTCTGTATGGGAATAGCTTATGGCCGCCGCTGTGGCTGCGGCTGCGGCAGGTGTGAACACTGGCTTTCCAATAACCTCCCACGACAAGAAATGAAACGCACGCTTCGCAATCTCCCCCTTCCCCCATTTTGGAGACACCTTCTGCCCCGCCTGTCCCGAACACTGGAGGTTTGTTACCGACATGACGACGAAGAAATTGCATCTCCACCCCCTTTTAATAACAACGCACATCTTCTGCAACCCCTTACATAAATTTTGCTTTGATACCTAAAATATCTATTATTGAGGCCACTGATCACATGTAAACCGCCCCAGGCCTTACCGATATTTCAATGAATTACATTGAGTCGCTGCAGAATTCTCGAAGCTGCAAGACAGTTGTGAGGTTCCGCACTGACAAGGGAACTGTTAATGAGCTCACGTCGAAACCTTCACTCTACCTGCTCACATAGGTCTATAATTACCTACTGATCCGGGGCTACCCCTGGGCGTGCGTTCGATTCCCGCTTGGACTAATTACCTGAATGCAGTTTTCCGAGGTTTTCCCCAACTATAAGGAGAATGTCAGATAATCCCATGGCGAATCCTCGTCTTCAACCCACCATATCACCAAATCCATCGATATAACCCAAGTAGTTAATACAGTGTCGTTAAATTACTGAATAAAATATCTGTCCATATACTAACTCTTAAGAATATGCAAACTTATATGGAATATTGCACTAAAACAACGACATGTATTTAGAGATAGTCGTTAAATAGTTTACACCTTTCCGGTAAAATATTTGCAAGAAAGGCTCAGTAGATCTATTTGTCCCATGGAGAATTCTCGGCTTTATTTGTCAATATACAATCCCGCTATCAGCGATTACGTCGAAACTAAATAACCAAGTAGTTTATATAGCGTCGTTAAATATTCTAATAAAAATAGCTCTCTAAAGCAGGTACACAAATATAAAAATTAGCTGTCCGTACTAACTCTTACGCCTGCAGCATACTGCAACAGATACTCTGTCTCAGACAGGACGGTTTTGTCTCAAACCGTCCAATGTGACGGTGTTTACACGCGTTGATATGAGACTGCAGCATACTGAATCGGACATTCGTCCGGGAAATTCGTCGGATGCAGTATGCTGCAGCTTCATAACAATGGGTGTAATCACCGTCACATTGGACGGTCCGAGACATGACCGTCCTGTCTGATGCAGAGTATCCGTTGAAGTATGCTGCCGGCCTTAAGGGTGTACTTGGGATGTCATGCGTTAATATAGAGAGATCCAACGAAAAGTGGAATCTGCTGACTGCTCTTTTCCATTAAATTAATAAATAAGTTAAATAATGGATCATACATTAAATGAATAATGAAGGAATATACAAAATAAATAGGCCTAAATAATAAATAAATATATGAAGTATGATGTTAGGCCTACATAAAACACAAAATAAAATGAAGTATAAACACTAGAAGCATTTACCGCACATCAATGGATAGAGGAAGGTTAATTTTTTTTTTTAACGTTTGGTTACACGCGATGCTCGATCCGGGGCCATAAGCAAAGCGAAAACAGCAATGACCTGTCCGCCGCAGTTACGCGCCAGTCCGAATTTGAGGGACTGAAAATTCTTGCGTAGTCGTCGAACATGTAAGAACTCACTGAAGGTGAACGTTTTTTGCGCTGTTTTTGTAAAGAAATGACACAGTAATTCTTGCAGATAACACAGAAACAACTTCGGAAACGTAATTAATATTTATTTATTTATATATTTATTTATTTATGTATGTATGTATGTATGTATGTATGTATGTATGCATGTATGTATTTATTTATTTAATAATAACATATAAATAAAAACGTTACATTAAAATACCCCGAAAGAGCAAAGCTCGAGTTCGGGGACAGTTCCCTTATATAGACACACATACTTTGTAGACAGAATACTTAAGAAAAAAGGTCACATAAAGATGATAGGGTAAACTAGGGTCTGTTGTTCAGTCGGGCATGTTGGACACTCCGTACTTTAACGTGTTACCACGCTACTTGTGGGCACCACATTCAGCTAGAAGTCAAGGTCGGAAGTAGGTACGAGTGGGGCTACTTCCGTCATTGACTTCTAGCAGAATGTGGTGCCCACAAGTGGCGTGGTAACACGTTAAAGTACGGAGTGTCCAGCATACCCGACTGTCCAACAGACCCTAGTTTACCCTAATAAAATTAGTAAATAATACTAGTAATAGCTGAGTGAAAAAAGAGACGATGAAGAAAGTGTATGAACTTTTTCTCAGTGGAGCATTATCCGAACAACAACATTCCGGAGTGTTGGATTGGAAGAGGTGGAGAAGATCGTGTTCATCGTGTGTGGCCCCCCAGGTCCCCGACCTTACCCCCTGTGATTTTTATCTGTGGGGTGTTTGTACCATACCTCCCTGCTACTCTTCAAGATCTGCGACATCGAATTGTTGGAACTGTGAATTCCATAATTAGGGACCAGTTGATTCTTGTGTGGCAAGAAATGGACTGCCGTTTGGATGTTTGTCGCGCAACACATGATGCGCATGTCGAGTGCTTGGAACCTCATGGACTATAAAACTTTAAACCTTCCTCTATCCAATGGTGTGCTACAAGTGTTTCTACTGTTTATAGTTTGTTTAAAATAAATATTTGAAATCTGCTCTTTCTTTTTTAACCTCTTCCCTTACTATATATTTTACCAGTTTTGTGAAAAAAGTGTCATTTTTTTATTTTCGTAAAGAGTTTATTTAATATTGCATAATCACTGTACATCACTAATTTTCTAACATACCTAAAAATCACTATGAAATAGACATACATTCATACCTGAATTATTATCCCGAGTTATCTCGTGCACCTTGATTCCAGCTCTGGTAGTTGTCCCACTTCGATTTTCTCCTGAGCTATTTACCAACTTATGTTCTTTTTATGGATTAATTTATGAGGTACAATACCAGTGCTGTTGTCAAGGTGTTAAATGTTGCTTGTCGTGTGATAGACTCGAAAGCAGGGTATTAAGGCTGGTTCACAATAAACCTGGAACGGAAACGACAACAAGAAAGAGAACGGAAATATTGTTAAAATAAATGTATTTAAATGTAAGCATTTACAATAGTTAATTGTAAATGCTCACATTTAAATACATTTATTTTAACAATATTTCCGTTCTCGTTCTCGTTGTCGTTTCCGTTCCCGGTTTATTGTGAACCAGCCTTTACGCACAGTGGCACATTGCATTCCGGACAGTAGTATCTGCTCTCTTATATGAGAGCGTTTTGGGAAGAATGGTGTAGCAATCATTGAATATTTGTACCAGTACATCTGTTCTTCAGGTTTGTGAATAATGTTCTGCAGTATCACTATGCCCAAAAGTACACGTATTTCAGAGTCTGTAGTATGCCGCCACAAATTATTTTCAGCATTCTGTGAACACTTATTAGCATGCCGCATCGTCTCCTCGAATATAATGTTGATGAGGTCATTGTTAAAGAATAATTTAAAAAATTGAGAATTATCGTTATGAGAAACAATGTTAAAATTTCAGGGAATGGGGACCTCGGAGGTGCAGAAGAAATGGTGTCAGATGTCTTCTATTCAAACCACTGTCTTAAAGACGCTACATCAACTGATCTGAATTTGTTTGTTGGTCTATAACTTCGTCTTCTGATACCGATGTTTCATTTCCTAATCTTCTACAGGAATATATTCCTGATCAAAAGTTTCAGAATCACTAACTTGATCCATCTTTACACAAAACAGCACAAAAAACACTAAACACAAACAGAAACCGCCAAAAATAATAGCATCTACTCACTACTGTGTGTGAATGCTATATGAGCATAGAATTCCACTCGCAAGGAAGAAGTACAAAAAAACACCACCAGATATAGCAATAGCACTAACTTCTGTAGCCATCTAGTGAGGAAAAGGTTAATGAAAGATTGGAAACGTATATATTCGGGATATAATCCTTAGCAGCGAAAATGGGACTCAAACAAGTTAACTCGGGTTAATAAATTTTGACACAAGTTAGCAACCAGAGTTAACTCGGGTTAATCAGGGAAGTCGTTAATAACCCTGTATGTATTGCCCAAAATAATCACCTTCCGCTTCCAAACTTTTTCATACCTTCGGATAAAAGAATCTGCTCGAATGTCATTAATGTTTTGTTCAGAAAATTTGAACTTCGGCGTAGCTCAATGATTAGAGCTCTTGGTACCTAGAACCAAGGACCCGTGTTCGATCCCCGACGCCGGAGCGAATTTTTCTCCTCTAATATCAATCTTTGCATTTTACTTGACGTGGACTTGACTCTCTTAAGTAACACACTCTTCACGGTTCTCATTTGTGGAGTCTGTCGTGTGAGGCGTGAAGTTTGTCACGTTTCAATGTGGACGCCGATGAGTCAGATGGTGCAGAGTTTGTGGTGAATAAAGCATAATCTGTATTGACGCTGCACAAACAAATACGCAGGATACAAAACAATTTTAAAAGCGACTAATCCGTGCAACAAATTGGCTATCTTGTTTCAGTATATGGGTGTGTACTTTATGTTTATATCTTCTATAGCAACGGCGCTATTATATGCATATTATATACTCTGTATTTGTTAGCGTTGTGTGGATATGAGCCTCAATACTAGAAGAATGTTCTGTTGTGTACACAATATTGTACAACCATCATGCGCTGTCAGCTTGTGACAATGCGCGCTTGCTGAATAAACTTGAATATTGTATTAATTTCAGTTTGGCTTGTTTTTAGACATTTCTGGCTCTCTGGGGATGCGTATAATTGAGCCGTGACGCCCGTAGGTGAAATTGAATTTGTGAAAGTGCTAAAGTCCACACATATCTGACCGTAATAATTATTAAAAGCCTTGGAAAATAATGAGAATTTCTCTCTCCGTTTTGTTTATATCGCGTCCAACTTTGTCTGGAATTGGAATTTGGTTTACGGTAACGAATTGCAGTTAAGAAAAATATTCTTTTTTATACTGCATCAATAAATGTTTATCACGCCATAAACTTTGTTGCTGTACCGTTTTCCGAACGAAGTACAATAATTCTGTAATTTTATTGCCTACAAATGTGTACGAGACTGACTTTTCAACAATTGTATAGCAACGTTATTTGGAGACAAGAGTAGTTCATTAATTTATTAACACTGTACGCAGTTAGCATTGTGTAAACAAGGACATAAATATATCTAACTAAAGACCTGACACGCGTTGCCAGTTTGTTTGACTGTAGGAAAAGGATATACACGCATTTGTATCTAAAATTACAGCACTTAAGACTTCTTTTGGGATTTATAGTGTTTTGTAGTCACCGCAAAATCTTCAAACTGTTTAGACGACTAAGTGTTTCTGTTAGTGTTGCATACAGATCGTTAGAATAATTTAATACTCCATTTATATTTCTCCCAAATAAAAATGGTAGGCCTAATAGGCGACTTTCAGCCCGAAACAGACCACTGAAGGTTTATTTTACGACGCTTCATCAACTGCGATAATTATCTAGCGTCTAAGTGAAATGAAAGCGATAATGCCAGCGAATTGAGTCCGGAGTACAGCGCCGAAAGTTTTCCAGCATTTGCTGCGGGAAACCCCCGGAAAAATATCAACTAGTTAACTTATCCCAACCAGGATTTGAAGCCGGGCACGCTGGTTTCACGGTCAGACACGGTAACCGTTACTCCACAGCGGTGGACACAATTAAAAGTATAAATTCGTAAAAGGTGATGATTATGATAATTATGGTGATGATGATAATGATGCTCCACTAGTTACATTAACATTGCTAATTATCAAAAACAAAAATTGAAGGGTTCAGAGCTATAGCGGGCCAAGCGCAGTTTATTATAAAAAGGAGAAAGCAACTTTTATCTTTTTTTTTTTTTTTTTTTTTAATTTTTGCTCCTACCTACAGGAATAAAACTGAAGTAGTTTGTAGTGAAAGCCGCTAAGTTGCTCTGGTCATAGTTTCGGTTTGATTTATTGCAAAGTGTGAGTTCTGTGGACAAAGGCATTTTTTTTTGTACCAAAAGCAAACGTTTCGTTAATTGATATGTTTTCTAACAAAAAACCAGATTGTATTTGTTACTATCCATCAAGTACAGCGTATTCTCTATCATCTGGTGAGTAATAACATATTTTAATTTCCATGATTTATTATAATCTCTAGTTTTGGTAGCCATATTTGTTTAAACGTGCACCCTCTCGTACCTTTGAACACAAAACATCTTGTACTATGGAAAAAGTTCCAAGGTACATGATACTATCGGCTTTTGTTTTTGTTTTATTTTAATAACATGCCACGAAGTACGTCTGCAGTTAAGAGGCCCCCCAATTGATCCGGATGCCTTGAAGAAAGCTGTTGAAGTTATTGCTCCTCCAGGAAGTAAAATCTCAATCAGAGAAGCCTGCTCTGGTTTATGACGGCAAATAATTTTAAATATAATTGTCAGTTTTTACAGCTATATTCCCACCTATATTCCATGTGTTCCGAGGTACCAGAGGGCATGTTCCAAGGTACATGACCTGTTGTACCTTCGAACACATTACATATCCCTTCATTTTAATTTTTTCCATCCTTAATAGATCTATAAAACAGGAAAATACATACAGGAAGTTGTAAAGGAATCTTGAATAATTATTTCAAGCATTTTTTCATTCAAAAAATTTCATTTCCCAAAATTAAAAAAAAAAACATTTGATTTTATAAAAAAATGTTATGCAAGAAGTATTATAACATTCATACTATTACCAAAAAAGTAGCACAAATAATACCAAAAAAGGCTGACCGGTTTTTAATATGAGACCAACAATTGAATTAATATTTCAAAGTAAAATAAATAAATGAATTTTATGCAATAAACGAGTTTTTGCTTATAAATAGCAACAAAATTCAGATATCGCATTCTTGAAATTTTCAGAGTTAAATTACCCTGCCATCAACAGATTTGTGAAAATATCTCATTTCTTTTTTCAAATTGTCGTTTGGTCTATTACTGCGTAACTCCGTCCAATTATTTCTCGGCCATTAGTCTCAATAATAACAAGAAATATTCGTCAATCACAACAATGACATTATCAGAAAACTATCGTCACTTGTATTACTAAGAACGTTTCTTCATGGCGTTCTCTCCAGTGATTGACGTAGTACGGTTTGAAAAGTAGGTGAAAGTAGTAGCTCTAACACTAATAATCCGCTTTGGCCTTCAGGTTAAAGGTAAATACTAACTCGTAGGAGAGGAACGTCACAGAGGAAAATTCTTCTGGCCTTACAATCACATTATAACGGGAGATGAGCGGTCACCCTTACGCTCCGAACACTTTTACTCCCAAGGGAAGGAATCCCTGCCACTCATTTGATTGGACCCCAGAGTCCTCCTTGAAGTAAGGAGAAAAATCGCTTGCCTCCGCCTTGGATCGATCCCGCGGCAGCAATCTGCTAGCAGAGTACATTTTTTCCCCCGTATATGCAACGTAAGAATGAGGGGATGTGGAGTGCGAGGAGGTAGAGTTCCCGTGCTTTCACATCGACAACAGAAGGCTCTAATGGTTTATCATTAAAATACGTAAACGGTAAAAGTAGTTATATAGGCCTACTTCCTTGACCTCAGAACTAGAATGAAGTAGTATGGTCAGAACCATAAGTAGGAAGTTTGTACCAAAACAGTAGATTTCAGTTGAGTACAGTGAGGAGTGAAATGCCTGTTATTATTTAGTTGAGAAGCTTTTGTCATCCAGCCTGCTCACAAAAAAGCTGAAAGTTAGAATTTATAAAACATTTATATTACCTGTTGTTCTGTATGGTTGTAAAACTTGGACTCTCACTTTGAGAGAGGAAGAGAGGTTAAGGGTGTCTTAATTTTTCCACAAATTAGTGAAAGGATTTTAATGATATTTACAGAGTCTACAGACATTATTTAATTTTGGTAAGTATAATAATTTCCCTAAATTACTCTCGATAAGAGATATGACTTTTATATTTGACAAATTATTGTAGTTAATGTACTTTTTTCCAATTAAAAAAATCATATTTGATTGGCAGACTAACCTAGAAAAATTATTCTAGCTACCAAAATTAAATGATGTTTGTAGGCTTTGTAAAATATCATTTTAATCGTTCTACTACTTTATAAGAAAAATTGACACTTAGGCTTACATCTCAGTTTTCCACTTTTTACACTTTCACGAAATTTTTTAAAATATTTTATTGAATTTCTTATATCGTCGTTGTTCCTGCAATAACTCCTATGTGCAAAATATACCATTTTTCAGTAAGAGGAAAAAACACATTTATTCATGCTATGGCAGCTGTACATAGGGGATTGTGAATTCTTACATTTTCGAAAGAAAGAAATGTAATTACATATAGGAGATTTTATTATTTGCTGTATCACTATTTAAGTTATTTAATAGAGCAAAAATCTAAAAATCGGTAAATATGTCACATAGGAGTTATTGCAGGAGTTATATTATGTTCACTAGCATAGGCCTATTAACATTTAGAGGTTATATCATATGTACATCGCAATAATGTAATATTAATATAGTAAAATAATAATAATAATAATTTAGAGGTTATGTTCATCAGAGTTTCCTTAATCTGTCTTAAACATTTTCAACTGTGCTATTTTAAACGTTGTTGAGTTAGGCTTGCAGAGCATAATATGAGCTGATGTATTTTATCTATATAGAGTAGAACTTGATTATAGCGACCTCGTTTTGTCAGACACCTCGCCTATAACGTCAAATATTCTGTGGTCCCAACAAATTTCCAATAAGACATATGCTTTCCTACCTTGCTTAATACGACAAACGCATATGCGTCTACCTCGCATATAACGTCATTATCAACCTCAGTTTGGAAAAAATTTTTCTAAGAACCAAAGTATTTTAAGAAATACTTTGTTGAAATCTGACCCTGACAAATTCTTTACAGTATCCTTCTGTTATAGACCTCTGGAATGGAGGCGGATTCCCCACCCCATTGTAACTTGCCCGAATTCATGCGGTATTAGATCAGTTTCGACAGAAAGTTTTCACTAAGTGCACGCATTTTAACGCAGTATGGCCACTAAAAGAAGTGAGTGACGCTTTAGAAGTAATTAGAATTATGAACATGTTTTATGAAGCTAGGGAAGGGAACATTGAAATTGCAACTGAAATTACGAATATAGAACGTAATTTAGTCCTAGAAAGTGTGTATTGGGCAAGTAGAAGACAACAGAGTAAAATGACTGATTACTTCACTTCTAAGTAAAGTAGTTTTGTGAGTACTGAACAAACTGTTTTAATACAGAATACTGTACAGTATTTATAATTGTAGGCCTACGTGTATTTTATTGTGTTCATTGTAGGCTTAAAAGTCAATACATAAATCTAAAATAAGTCTAATTAAGTTTGTTATTTTTCATTTTCCACCTCACTAGATTGATCATGTGAATCTCGGTTACTACGACACTCATTTATAACAACATAATTTTTAAGGTCCCTTGGATGTCGCTATAACCAAGTTCTACTGTATTTAATTTCATTCTACTTTATACTTTCTGGTTATCCTACGGTCTGGGGTTCGATCCTTTGTAGATCATGGGAAAAGTGACCGTAAGAGCATATGCGTTATTTAATTCACTCTAATTGTTTCACCATTGCTCCATTAGCACCCAAGCGACTGTGAGCAGCATCTGTAGATGAAGGAGGTTGCCCACTTGACAGATGTGCACGCATTTCTCTGGCAAGGGTATCGTCGGCGTGTTCTCTTGCAATAATTCCGATATGCTCACGCGATCCGAGACGGCAGAATGTCCGACAGTGGACGAGTGTTTTATTGGGGTGGAAGAGCCCGAGGGGCGAGGGCCTCTCTTTAGGGACTCCCTAGATGGAGGAAGGAATAAAGGAAGGGAGAATAAATAAAAGACTTTGGATGTGGCATAAAGAAGTGACCGAGAGTTAAAGTGTCACAGTAAACACTGCAAACACGGGAGATGGAGTGAAACAATAAAATACGGAGCATTTGAAACAGGCTTGTGTCGAGAGATTCACTTCAAGATGATCAATGCGATTTACGTCCATTTGCGTCAGTCAATATTTATTGCTGCACTACCTCCGCGACTTGTGTGTAAAAATTGCTGACAGTCGGGAAAGTGTTGGAATGTACGTGTAAGCTGTTGCCATCGCTTTATTGAATAGCTTCTCTTGCTCCTTGCGGAGTGGGGGCGGATGCTCGGACGAACATGTGGGGACGGCGAGGCCTCCGGAAATGATAGACGGGAGATCTGCCCTACCCTACCGCGGCGGCGACCCCACGCACACATGCAAATGCGACAAGAGGCTCGTCCCGCCGCCGTTTGCTCCCTTTGCTCTCGCCGTTTTCTGAATCATTCCGGGAAATATTGACACTGCAAACATAAGCTAAACGCTCCTCATCGACACAACTAGAAGGAAAATGAATGTCATTGGTCGGTATCCGGATTGTCTGTCAATCATGGAGGGTTTCTCATTGGTTAGAAAATAAAGTGCAAGCTTGTCGGGCGGCCGAGGGGGGGAGGGGTGGGGGACACGTCTCCGGCGTCGCCGTGCAAGAAGCGCTCAAGCGGCGCAGCGACGTCGGCGCCGGTCCCGGGGCGCTCGGCCCTTTTTGCGCAACCCGACTCACTCCCGAAGAAATAATCAATGGCTATCAAGTTAGAAACGTGCTGTTGTGTATCTTTGTGCTTCCCTGCGTGTAGCTAAATATTGCATTGTTGTGTTGACGGCCGGCGGGACGGGAGCGGCGCGGCGCGGCGCGGCGGACACTCGAGCAGGTATGTGACACCTAACACGCACGCACGCACGCACTCGCACACACGGCACGGCGATCAGACTGCTCGGCGCGGCGCGGGTCGGCGGCCGCACGGCGAGCGCCCGGTCCCCGACTGCCGGCGAGGCAGCCTCGCGCCGCGGCCGCCGGCAGCCCGACTTCCCTCCCTGCGTGGCGGGGTGCGTTCCCGCAGCTCGCACTTCTTCTTCTAATGCGCCGCGTGTGCGGGTTTTTGCCCGCACCCTCCGCCCCTAGTCGACGGAAACGGAGCGAGACGGGAGGCTCGATAGGTGTTATGTAAAAGAGAGAGCATTTATTTAATATTGTCCTCTCTCCCCCGGTTGGTCAGCTGTGTGATTTGTTTGGGGGCCCCAACTTGAGAAAGTAACAAATGACGGCTGTCCGGCACACGCCGAGGCCGAGCCAGATGGCGTTAGTATCGACAGTTTTCTGCTAGAGCCCTCGTAAATCAGAAGCGGGTATTATTGCCATTTCCAGGGAGATGGATACAGTGACGGCCCAGAAATGGCCCGCCTTTATTCAATGTGCCTGTCGTAAAATGGACTTTCATGTGTGAAATTCAGCAGTCATAGGCATTACTCGGAATGGACTGCACTAAATTACAGCGGCCTCCGCGTCCGTCCGTCCGTCGGCGTCTGGCGAGGGCCGCTACCTGCTGCCTCCCTTTATTTCTTTGTAAAATGAGAAATTTGTCAAACTCTTGGGCTGTGGACAGTTTGCTGAAATATGCTTTGGTGTTAAGCCATGGAAATATGTCAACCGACTGCTAGAGCGGTGTAGTCGGTGCGGGAGGGGAAGACTTCCTTTTTTTCTGTCGCAGATATTGGAAATTTGAGTGGTCACAAGTAAATGATGGCTCCAGCGACTCGGAGGATGTAGTGCGGGGGATACGAAGCTGGCGGATTGGCTCGTCATCAACACATGGGGCTAATTAAAGATGCAGAGCCTCTGCTTCTTGCCACCTTTCTCCAAGTATATGGATCTTGCGCTGTTAATTTTCCTGCAGATAGGTCGCCGGTGAAGATGAGAATTTTTCAATTCTTACTTTCCTTTTCAAGGCTTCGTAAATATTATTCGCATAAAAGTATCGCAAATGTAGAAAATAGTAAGCTGCATATTCCTTCCCTTTCATTTTCTTAACAAAGAGAAATGAGTTTGCAATATTTCATACAGTGAGTGAAACATGATTACTGTTGGACGCCTTTATTCCTTTCTGTTGTAACTGCAACATAGACCTACTTAAAATTTTATAAACAGTAATCTCACTAGAGGTTTTGATTTACCTAGAGGAAATCAAAACTCGAGTGGGATTTAATTGACTATTACACGATTAGAAGAAAGTATATAAAGATTAGAAGTAACGAAGTACTCCAATACAATAAAATATTAATTGACTTACGAAAATACAACTTTCTTCAAATGTATTATTGTACAATTTCAACATTACGAATAACTTATTACGCTAGATGCATGCTATATGGCAGTAGTGTGTTATGATTAGCTGTTATCTTGCTACCAGTTGTGCCAACTATGGAATCTTCATTGAACTCTGTAGACGATTACCAGCAATGCCTTCTCGATCTAGATCACGATGGCAGTGTTACTAGTCAAGAAGGCTTTGTTGATTCAGTTTCATTTTTATTAAAAGAGTTGCATTCCACTTCAATTATCCGAATCCCAGTAATCAACGTCACTTGAGAGATGATTTTCAATAAATCTTAATATTAAACAATCTCTGATACGTGACTAACCATAATATCACACAGCAGAAGCTATAACATAATCTAAATAATATATACAAGTGTTAGAAAAGTTTTAATTAACGACGATGATATAAAAAATAAACATGAATAATTTTAAAAGGAATAATTATTGAATGTACAATTTTCAAATTTGAATGTTTTAGTGATTGGTGGTTCAGTTGATGTTATATTGGACGTGTGCGTAAAAGAAGTGGAACTTGTTGATTTAGGCCTACATGGTGTATTCCTGAACTTATTCAGGATTTCCGAATGGTGTTCTTCATTTATTTGTAAATAGGATTTCAAGGAAGATGCATAGGTATGACCAGTGATCTTTATTAATTCTTGTTCTTGAATGCCAATGCAAGTCATATTTGAAACTGCTGTGCATCGCCTGGAGTGGTTTTATAATTTTTTTTTGACGTCCAGACATGCGCAGTTTGAAATGTTGTCAAACAAAGAAACAAATGCTAGGGACGCGATAAAATTGTACTATAATCAGCCATGATTGGTTGAAATATGTCCTTTCGTACCGTTTTATTGGTCAAAAGTAGTATGACGTAGTAAAAGTGTAATAGTCATATTAATACTCTCGAGGATTGTACTATTGGTTCATGACTGTAGGAAGGAAAATAACCTTAGAAACGAATGACACAAAGTAGACTTATTCTGCAGTAATCTTAAGTAGAATTAATTGTATGTATTAAATATTTAATCATTGTATTTTTTAACAGCGAGAATAAGTTTTTTTTAAATCCTGCCATCACATAGTCTACCCTTGCAAAACTTCTCTAGATTTGTTATACAGATACAACGAAGTTCAGACCGATGGTGCACAACATTAAAAAGAAAACGAGTGTGGTCGTCGAGCTTATGGGTCCAAAGATGTATAACATTTAATGTCTTCGGAGTGCACCATAAAAATAAAATCGAGCGCCGACGCTAAGAAATTGGTTATATTTTAAATTTTATAACACTCTGTTTCTATTCGCTCAATTTGGCTACTAGTGTGTTGCTGTGTACAATTTATAATGCTGCGAAATAAATAGACACTTTCAGAGTGACGAAAAATGTAGAACATCGAAATTAGCTTCACCATAAATTCAATTAATTTTGTTTAGGACGCGTTTTCCTGTAACGAAAATGCCTCACAAAAATTAGTCACCAATAGTTTTTATTTCCGTCTTCTCCAGATGCGTACTCGCCTGAACTCTGGACATGCCGTTCTGCTCGTTATATGGTGATGTGAAAGTGAACAGTGTCGTGAACTCTAGTGTTAGTGCAGAAATGTAACACTCGCGGCGCTGAACTTCATGTAGAAACAAAATGGTGGCAGTGGTAACAGTGTTATGCTAGCTTTTCACCATTGTTGAAAGCAGAACTCTGTCAGTAATCCTTTAATGTGTTTTGTTGTCATGCTTACTATTTATTACACTAATAACAGTTACTAAAGGAGTTGTAAATTATTTCATACACACGAATTTACACTATATTTCTCGAATTTGAATAGTGGTTGTTGGCACACAATCTCTTGTAGGCTTACATCTGAGTAATATAAGTGACAGTTACACTCCTTTAATGAAATATAGGCCTATTTCGCTTTTAGAAATGAACATCTTTATTATTATTATTATTATTATTATTATTATTATTATTATTATTATTATTATTATTATTATTATTATTATTATTATTAGGGACCGGATTTACATGTAATTACACATTATATTCCTTTCAACCTAACCGTAGGCCTATATAAATAACAAAACTTTGCGAATCTTGTAATTACCATTAATATATTAAAATTTGTACTACATATTTTTACATATTTACCCTACATTACATATTATGGCTCCGTATTACATAAATCTACATATTTAGGGGTTTTATTTATTTTTACTTCTCTAAAAGGAAAAAAAAAAAACTTCTGCTGGGGAGTTTGCAACTTCAAATACACAGATTTAAAAAGCCTTTTTACCTACCGAAGAAAGGATATATTTCGGGACGAAACATAACATTCTTAGTTCCAGGAATTAATATAGGCACTCACCCCATACCGCCCACTGTAAATATGAGTGAACAAAAGGCAACATTTCTCATACAACTACCTAGTATTGTAAAATCACTCAGAAAGTAGCGTTGCCTTCATGCGGTGGAGTGGGACGAGGACGACATGATTTGTCTCGAACTATAACTATTCTGCACACGCCTTAAGAAGCCATTCCCATGCAATTTGCAACCTTACCCACCCTCTTCCTAATCCTTCCAGGGAAAACCCGTATCAAGTCTGACATGAGACGCAATAAAGTAGCAGACTTTTGAAAAGAAGCTGGAGTAAAGAAACAAACTGTCATTCATTTCACTCAGTTCTCTAGTTTTAGTACTTACAGTATAAAGTGCAACTAAGTTTATGTACTTATTTTAACTAACTAAAATGGTCCCTGTATTTTCAACCCTAACGACAAAAAAAATCACGGATTGCGATGGACGAAGCTTTCACTACAGATGGAAAAACAGTAATGTGTCAAGTGTGCTCTATGAAATCACAACAGCAGAGTCTTACTTATCCTATACTTGCCAGATATTGATATCAAATATTTTCATAATTTTACATATTTTGGTACATATTCAGCTTATTTTTCTTACATAAATATGTACATATTTCACACCTTGTTATTACATAAAAATCCGGTACTTAATTATTATTATTATTATTATTATTATTATTATTATTACTATTATTATTCCTTATGTTTTTAGTCAACTATCAGAAGACAGGTTTGAACCTCATAAGTGACACCAATAAGACATCGCTCGTGAGGCAACGAAGCCAGGAGATAATGGAGTAGGGTGGCCAGTGCCTTCCCCCTCTGACTAGTAACGTATTACACTAATCAGACTTCAGATGTATATAAACAATTGTTCTTTCTCTGAAATACTGTCAAGCGAGATATAGCCTACTTCCTGCTAATATATGTGTAGTGAGGATCACGCAAATATAGTTCCTAAAAGTCTGATTTGGCCGTAGTTTCAGTGTTGCCAACTAATACCAGTTATCACCAAAGAGGCAAAAATCACAATGCTATGTACTGAAATATAATAATAATAAAAGGTAAAAGGTAAAGGTATCCCCGTAACATGCCATGAAGGCACTTGGGGGGCATGGAGGTAGAGCCCCATGCTTTCCATGACCTCGGCACTAGAATGAGATGGTGTGGTCGGCACCACGCTCTGACCGCCTTTTACCCCCGGGAAAGGCCCGGTACTCAATTTTATAGGAGGCTGAGTGAACCTCGGGGCCGTTCGAAATATAATAATAATAATAATAATAATAATAATAATAATAATATAGTAATTAACAATAATAATATAGTAATTAACAATAACTACATGTCTTACTTATTTACCACATCTCATCTTTATGTTGCGAGGGTTTTCTACATGATTCAGTAATTTATGAAATAGTATATTTTCCTCCTGGAATTCTCGCATATTATGTTGGTAATTAGGATTAGTATGACCTAATATTAAAATTTATTTTTTTCTGGCAACATGAAATCCATTGCTTTAACTAAACAGTTTACGATTCATGAGACCTAACCTAAAAATGTGGTTCGATCACGTGAAATAATTAGGACGAATTCCGAAAAGAGAACAACACTTTAAAATGTATAGCTTACTTAAAATACTTTCAAGTACTTTCTTTCATGGAGAAGTCGCTACCATGCTATTTCCTCTCTTGGACATTTTAATAAAAATCTAAACACGAAAGAATTTCATTTAAATGTCAAATACATTTATGTTCATTTTCTTACGAAGTAGGTCTGTAAGCTATTTCTTATTTAATTACACTTACCTGAATATAGAGTTGAATTGGAATCACAACGAAACAACTGAAATGTGTATTAACATTAATATTAATACCGGTATTACCAATTGATTATTAATTCACTTGCATTTTCATCAGTTTACTTTACTGCAAACCGAAGTTATTGGTGCCAACATAACAGTTAGAAAATAATGCTAGTTGTAGTATTTGTCAGTACCAGAAATTCGAAAAGAAGTTGGTAAAAGAAAATTCAACCTGATAGCTAGAAAATCACTATGATCCACTAGCGTATGTAGTAATAGGGGGAACATGGTTAGGTTTCACCCTTAGGGTATTAAGTAAGATGACTTGGACTATATAGCCAGGACCTCAATCAGAGGAAATTATTATTATTATTATTATTATTATTATTATTATTATTATTATTATTATTATTATTATTGTATCCCAAAAATCCAAACACTACATTACACCATTACATTACAGCCGCACTTCAACATTATTAATTACAATATATATTAGAGAAATGGGACATTAGAATGAATAAATGTGTAAGTTACAAACTAGCTTCTTGAGTCATTTTCGTTTGCGCTATAAGAAACTGTACATTTTTAAAAAAACCTTTTAAGTTACTGAGACGCGATTTTGTGAAGAAACGTCTCTAATAGTGATCTGTAGTGTAGGTTACAGTTGTTTTTAACCTCTAATAGTGATCTGTAGTGTACGTTACGGCTGTTTTTATTGTGTATCATTGTGTTAAAATACACCGATTTCAATATGGTATTACTACTGCTGTCTTACTTGCGACATGATTTTCATCTGCAATAATTATTCTGTATTCGAGTTTCGATATCAACATCCAGTAAGTGTTTTTCTTAGTTATCACGTATTCTTTCAAATCTACTGAATCAATTCAAGGGGACCTGTGCGTGAACGCAGGAAGAAAATCGTCAATACTTAAGCTGGAGATTAATTATACAAAGATTCCGCTCATTTGGTGATGTAAATTTTATAATGGGTGATTTAGAAACATTTTAAGAAGTTAGACAAAACTTTTAGGTTAGGTACATACTACCTATTACATACTACGTAATAGTAATATACGTTACAAGAGCGGTATGTTGACGTTTTCATGGTCGAGGAAAAGATTGAAAAAGCGAAACGTAGTTGAGCTTTTTTAATTTCCGAGAACATGAAAACAAACATACCGCTCGTGTATCGTACATTATTTTGTGCGAAGATCGTTTATTACATACCTGAAAGACGAATTTCTAATTAGTTGCAATGAAATCTCCATGTTGGTTTCTGTTTAATGGCGGCAACTTCGGAGAACCAAAACATCTTTCTTCAACATTGTTGCTATAAAATGTTTTCTGTGTTTACTATACTCCAGCAAGCCGTGATATACGTCTGTCTTTTTTCCCCCAGTCTATAAATGCGAACTTAAAACAAACGGTAAGTTTATGTAATGATTTATTTTTCATTTTAATATTTTAACAATATTATTTATGTAACATATTGCAGTAATAACATCCGCATCTGGAATCTTGTTGATTTTTTCACGGCTTCCTTAATGTTACATGTATCAGGAATGCAGTAAGTTTCGTGGAGTAGTAGACTTTACTTAATTTTTGCAAATATTTAAAAACAATAATTAACATTGCAATTTAAGTGAAATTGCAGTGGTAAGTTTCCAATTTATAATTATTACTATGTTAAACGTCTCTAAAAATAATATGTTAAAAGCCTAAAGCAGTAAAATGAATATGGCGCTTAAGCGGTAAGAAGAGGGAAATTGTTATGTGCGTTACGTTGGGAATACTGAATCTGATATTTCACACTTACCGCGTATTGGTTCTGTGCGGAAAACAAGCAAATACGCACGATCTATCACAAAAAAATGTTAGTGCTTACGTATGGATCCACACTTTGAATAAAACAAATTAGCTTGTGTAAGTAGCTTAATTTTTTACTGGTATTTCTTAATGAGGTCATCTTTAAAATGATTAGTGATCGTGCTTCATTTAATTTAGGATGCTCCTTGTTAATTTTCTTATTATTTATTACTTATTATTATTATTATTATTATTATTATTATTAGCATTATTATTATTAATTGTATTTACTTTAATTGTAATTATTATTAGTTGTGTTTATTATTAATTATCATTATTGAGAGAATTGGTTACAACTGCCACTGAGTATTTACCCATTGCAGTTGAATACATACATACATGCATACATGCATGCATGCATACATACATACATACATACATCTTGATTTTTATTTTTTTTAATGATTATCAAAATTGACTAATTGAAATATACACATTTCTGTAAAAAAAAAACATTTCGTTAAGGTACTTATCTGCGCTTAATTTTAATTTTCCTTCAAAATTTTTATTTTTTATTTTTATGTAATCTCAGAGCTTGAACTTTCTAGTTTTCAAAAATATATCAGTTTTGTCTCTATGATGTTTGGTTAATTAATTACTTAAGTTTTTATTGACCGGAAACAGACTTTCTTTAAACCGAAAGTGCAGTTCTACAAGTGTCAATCCGTTATATTCTGTCAATTTTGTTTATTTTTCGTGTAATAATAATTCGAATTTGGCTGTAGACTTTGACTGTATTATTTTCATAGTCAGGTACCTGTGTGTTTTGTTTTAAAATTTTTAATACCCTCAGGATGTAGGCCTAGATGATTTTTTCCCATGTTCAGTTATACAGAATTTTACAACACTAATGATAATTGAGATATTTTCATCATTCTTGCACCAAAATGAAGCTGAATACTGTAGCTAAGTGCCAAACTACAAATAGTGTCATACTGCATAAGGAAGTTAATTTAAAACTCCAAGATTTCACATTTTTATTATTATGTTTGAAATTAACAAAAAAAAAATTGAAGATTTTCCTCAATAGGATAAAAAGTTTTCACGGCCTCTTGTGTATTCTTTTAGGAGTAAAACAGTGAAATAAATTTTGTTTTAACATAAAAACTGTGGGCAAAGGACTAAAACAAACAAATTTCAGTTTTCGCTTTAAAAATTGACAAATATTTGAGGGGTTTATTTCCTGTGAAAATACTTATTGTTAGTTAACGTGTATAGTGCTTCGTATTATTTTTTTCATGGTTGTTGTTTCAAACATGGTATACTGAAACATTTATTCACTTTTCCTTTTTAATTTAATTTTATTGTTTAAAATAAATTTAAGTTTTTCAAAACTTGACAGTTCTTAATATTATTGTACCCTACGTACTACTGTTGTACCTTTTCCCTTGGAACCATTAGATATAACACTAATCAAATTTCCTACGCTAACTTCAAAAATGTCAGTAATTGTTTAAATGTTGTTTAATAGTTGTTTAATAGTAAGGCAGGAAGTAGACATGAGTCCCCTCACAGTTTATAAAATTTGTACTTTATGGAAAAGTGGTACATGAACATACTCAATACCTATAAGTAGTCCACACCTGTGGAGTAACGGTCAGCGCGTCTGGCTGCGAAACCAGGTGGCCCGGGTTCGAATCCCGGTCGGGGCAAGTTACCTGGTTGAGGTTTTTCCGGAGTTTTCCCTCAACCCAATACGAGCAAATGCTGGGTAACTTTCGGTGCTGGACCCCGAACTCATTTCACCGGCATTATCACCTTCATATCATTCAGACGCTAAATAACCTAGATTTTGATACAGCGTCGTAAAATAACCCAATAAAAAAATAAAAAAATAACAAAATACCTATAAGTATTTATTGAATAAAAAAGGAAAATAAATTGAAGTTGTCAACAATAAAGACTAGAATATCGTATCGGTATGGTGTAATATTGAAGCTTTTAGAGAACTCGGAAGTTCATTGCCGCCCTCACATAAGCCCGCCATCGGTCCCTATCCTGAAAAAGATTAATTCAGTCCCTACTATCATATTGCACCTCCCTAAAATCAATTTTAATATTATCCTCACATCTACGTCTCGGCCTCCCCAATGGTATTTTTTCTCCTAGGTCTTTCAACTAACACTGTATATGCATTTCTGGATTCACTCATACATGCTACAAGCCCTACCCATCTCAAATGTCCGAATTTAATGTTCCTAATTATGTTGGGTGAAGAATCTTAAAATGCGCGCAGTTCTGCGTTGTGTAACTTTCTTCATTCTCCTGTAACTTCATCCCACTTAGCCCTAAATATTTTCCTAACCACCTTACTCTCGAATACCCGTAACCTCTATTCCTCTCTCAAAGTGAGAGTCGAAGTTTCATAACCATAAAGAACAATCGGTAATGTAACTGTTTTATAAATAATAACTTTCAGCTTTTTCGAGAGCAGACTGGAGTATAAAAGCTTTCCAACCGAATAATAACGGGCATTTTCCATATTTATTTTGCGTTTAATTTCCTCTCGAGTATATTTGTTGCTAATTTAAAATAGTAAAGTTTTGTTTTCTTTGCTTTGATGAAATACGCATACATAATCACATTAGGAATAACTAATGGATTCAGATTAAGAGGTTAGTACAAACGAATAATTTGAGCACTATTTCGTTCCATTCTGTGATTTCATCTCATAACATTTATTAATTAATTTAATGTAAAGTCTCTAATATTATATATACTTACTGAAATGGTAGATTTTGACTTAAGCTTCATTTACCTATGTAATATGAATGTTATGATATTGTAGCCTATATACTTCACAGAATATCTTGTACAGCTTACAGCAGTAAAATTTTCGGAAATATTCAACATTTTTTCTCCATTACTGTATCTTGTACAGTAATGAAAATTGGTATGTGTAAAACACTGTCTTTCTGCTATATGAAAAAAAAATATATTTTTACGATAAAAAAATACTTATATATATATTTTTTCAAAATTCAAAATGGTGGCAGTTCACTGTGCAGTGATGAAGCATTTCCCTCATAACTCATTAATTTGTTAACTTTTTCGTGTTCTCTCTCTTTCATTTTATTGCTGAAGCTCATGTTTACAATATCATGCTCTTTCAAGTACAGTCCTTAATAAATATTTATTTATTTTGTGTTACAAGAAAATACTGATATTTGACCATTTTTAAATGAATTTATTTTTTATCAGACAACCTATCAAAGGTAGAGAAGTGAGCTTGCATCATATTGTAGATATGATATGCATAAATACACACAAAAAAATGTCATCACAGAATGCTGGATAGATTTTGGAGTTATGTGGGAAACGCTTGATCACTGCACAGTGAACTGAATTTTGAAAAAAAAAAAAAATGTAAATATGTTTTTATAGGGTAAAAGAGGGTCTGTTGGACAGTCGGGCATGTTGGACACTTTGTACTTTAAAGTGTTACCTCGCCACTTGTGGGCACCACAGTCTGCTAGAAGTCAATGACGGAAGTAATTTTTTTTAAATCGTAAAAACATTTTTTCATATAGCAAAAGGACAGTGTTTTACACATACTAATTTTCATTATTGTACCAGATACAGTAAGGGAGGAAAATATATTGAATATTGCCAAAATTTTACTGCTGTAAGCTGTACCAAACCCCTTAAATTAAACATATGATTTCATATTATTTCACTCCTCTATATAATTTAAACTATATCATATTCTACTTCTTTCAAGGGAAAAGCTTTAAACATAGGCTAAGCTGTAATATAAATGTTATAATATTGCATTTATAACACTAATATGTCCATCTCCGGTAAAATAGGATTCCATGTAAAAATTGATGTATAATAAATAAATAATATAATATAAGCGCTTGGCAGAGATAATTTATCATTTACTATATTCTTTAACTTTTAGGTTAGCTGGAGCATTGAATAAACTTGGTATAATTTAAATCGCATCTACGAAATCGAACAAATTTTATATTAATTGAATCATCTAGTTTTTGTACCTAGTCTGGCGTGTTAGTAGTCTGCTTTGATGAAAAGTCATACAATTTAGTATTTTTTGCGCGCATAATTTACGACCATAACACACTCTGTCTCTGTCGGTAGGGGTGCAACTGCGAACTTTTCTTTCTTAATATTTGCCATTGTAAATGTTCCATAAACTCCATTCCAAACGCTGCAAATATTTCAATAGTAAATTATTAGTGATACGTCGTCACCCCTTAAGTAACATCGTTATGCAACACGTCGCACGTGAGCATAGTACGGGTGGAGTTCTCCCTTCTAGCAAATGCCGATCCTCTCACAATGCGGGTTCGCAATTTACTTCGACAGAAGTTCTCGCTACGACTTTTAGGAAAATGCGCAACCTGCAATCATCAATGCTCAGATGAACTCAATTAAACTAATTAACCTTTGTGTAGGGGCCGGCGAACCTTAGGATTTACGGCAAGTCTTTTCCAGGTTGTTTTGACTCTTGAGGCGCTTGTCGACATTCCTCGGGCGACTAATAGCCGCACCCCCGCACACGCCGGAAATCCCACGGGGGAAAATTGAGAAACTTTGACCGATTGAATAGAAAGTGTAAATGCCTGATCTGGCAATGCGCTCGACGTAAAATTTTCTCAAATTGCCTCCTCTCTGAGGTGAACTGTAGCCCAAAATCGCAAAACGCTCAATAATTACGTGCTAAATCCACAAAAGGTATAGAACAAAATCTCAATACAAGCTCACGTGGGAATAATTGCAGGAAAATCGCAAAAATGTTTTCTTGTGACAACGCCACAATAAATAACCTTGGGAAGGAAATTGGAGTACAGGCTTTTGATGTAGACTATTCTTATTGGAAGATTGCAAATGCTTCATACAAAGTACTGGGTGTTCATTTCAAAGTGTGTCATGACGTCACTGTTGTGAGTCAGCGATTTGAAGCGAGTTTCAGCTTTTATGTGAGAGAAGTTGCCTGTTAATCAAGGCGTTCAATCTGAACTTGAGAACGTATATGGTATAACTTGAACGTCGTAGCAACAGATGGCGGTCTGTACGGTCTGTGTGCTACCATACAGCGTATTCCGAATCTCACCGGTCCGGTGGCATCAATGACGTCACGTTGCAACGAAAATAAGGAACATAACTGCTGGAAGAATCGATGCTGTCATGGCGACTGTGTAAGTGGTTATCTGTGCTACGCTAGCAAAATTTTGCGAAATTTCCGTACTGCCATCTCGTTCAAATAAAAGAGATCATAAACAACTTATTTCTTGAACCGGTAGTAATAACTGGTCCGTTGACATGTTCGCTCATAAGCCATTGACATATTGTTTTTACGTTGTGCTCATTACAAACAATACAGCAGAACTAAAGCAGAACACACCGCCATGACACAACAGTGCACGATGTCATTCGTCTGCTAATTCCCGCCCTATACAAGAACCAATCAGATTCACTGATGGCGGCTGATGGAGACTGCCACCACCTCTGCAAGTTGATGGCACCGGTGCGACACCGGTGGAGCATCAATGACGTCATCGGTGGAATTCGGAACACCGTGATGCCATCGGATTGCTCACCGGTGAGATTCGGAATACGCTCATTACCTCTTTCGAACTGTGTTTTGCGCGGGCAAGTCGTACACAGGGTATTTGTTATCATCTGTTGCATACCGCAACATTCCACAACACAAATCAAATGCTCCGTTTCCATGTTGACCGTCCAAGTTAATGTCAACAAATATGTAAGTAATCGTCTTAACCCTCTCGCCATATCCCTACAGTATGAAGAAAACTCACCTCAGTACGTGTTTCCAAACAATTGACATTCCTGCCACTGCCGGCGTTACCGCACGTATCGGTACGTACTTCCAGAGTCCACGGACTCTACGTACTTCAGAATAAACGCCGTACTTGCTAGGCAACTTCTCTCGCATTCAGGTAATACGCCTCTGCGGGAGTGTAGGAAGATTGAATTCTCTAGGCTCATCGGCTAGCCATATGACGACATACAGCGAGCCATGACACACTTTGAACTGAACACGCAGTAGAATACTCTATACACTGTAAGTAGGATGAATTTTTAAAATTTAAATGTCTACCACCGCGACACACAATTCATTTCCAATTTAGTTTATTCTTGAAATAATTTTAAAGATTCATGAAACAAGTGAACTTAAGCATTATTGTGACTATTTCGTTTACATGTCGTCATTCCATTTTCGACCAATGAAGTGTAATGAAATTTGGAATTCCAACTAATCACAGTCACAATTTGCGATAATTTTTGCAGCTAGATTTATCGCTATCAATTTATCACATGGTCGTTCTTTTGTTTAGTCGTTGTCGCCAACTGTTTCCCCGTAAATTGATGATCATGAATACATTGAGATGCAACTACACGGTTAAAATTTTCTTTCAACTTTAAACCAATGAATGCAAGATTGATATTTAATATTAATTAATATATTTACGCAGTGAAGACTACGTTCAAAACCATGTAGACACAAAATCTTCATGCATCTTAATTGAGCGTACCTTTTAAACTTGATTCTTTCAATATTCTTCCCAGATTGTACGCATACGCGATTGGAATATTGAACTGTGTAGATACAGCTTTAGTTCCGTTACACACTACAGCGAGAATGCGTTTGTCGAGCTATAAAAATGCTTTCGTGTAGCAGTGATTGTGACGGTCAAATAAGGCACAGGTGACATTGGTCCTGCTTCCACAGGTAACTTAACCTAAAATTGTAGCCTATAAATTTGTATTTTCTGAGTGAAATGAAACAATTAATAGAAAGTCAGATGTTCAAATGTATGTAACATCATCGAATATCAAACCCAAAGACCTTGCATAGTAATAATAAGGTATTTGATCAAATTTCCTTCCGTATGGCGTAATAAAATTCGTGTTTTAATTAGGCCTATCTATACAGAGATGGCTTCACTGTGTAGCAACATGTCTCGCTATGAATACATAAGCATTGGTATATAGCTGTCCCCACTGTTACTGTTAAATTAAATTATGAATTCAGCAGATAATGAAAATATATTTATGTTATAATAATAAGAAAAAAGTTCTGTACAGTACATGTAATTAACATTGTTAAACCTGTATTTCGCAATTGGCATTACTGAATAATAACATCGAATTTCTTTATTGCAGTAATCGATATTGATTTACGAGCATTTCATCTTCACAATGTCTGAATAGGTTAAGTATTCGTTAATATACAATTATTAACATTTTGTGATCGAATTTTAGGGATATATTATTTACATTTTTATTTTATTCACGAAATAGTCCTAATAAATGTCACTCGAGGTCTGAGATTACTACAGACAAAACATTGTGTAAGGCTGTAATGAAGGGAGATGATATCTACAGACGAGGAGGAAACATATATTCAATGTCGATATAACGATGCAGAATATAATCATAAAAATCATTGTTTCCGTACAACTTCTAACAGTTGTGCATCCCTATGAAACGTTATCACTAGGGCTAAGAATTGTCTTATGCAGTTACTTTGCGCTTCATGCGCCTCTGACTTTAGGTACCGGTACGTAATTGCTTTGGTGTGGGGGATTTCAATTTGTTACGTTCAGCAGTGAACTTTAGTTGATCGGTTACATTACGACCGAATACTGCTATTCGTAACAGGCAACACTCATCGTCTTGTAAAGAAGAATAATAGTAAGATGCCGAGGACGAAATTTGTGACTTAATTTCAAATGATGAAATTTGTAATAATGACACAGATTTTGAGATAAATAATGCTTGTGTAAAATATTTAAAATATTTCCCCATTGTTTCTGCAGAAGTGGAACGAAGTTTCTCTAGATATAAGGCTCTGTTTTCTAGCAACAGGCAATCATTCCCCTTTGAAAATTTGAAAATGTGGTTTGTTATTCACATGAAATGAAAAATTATGCAAAATAAAAACGTAATACACTATCATATAAACATAGTGAAATAATAAGGCTGATATTTGTCAATGTTATATTAGGTGTATTTTCTTACAGACATAAAATAACATGTAGTCAATGATATTGTGAGGAACCGAATAGTTGGAACACGAAATAGGAAAAAATATTGGATAAACATTATGGATATTTAGCTCTATGTAAAATTTGCGACAATTTCAAATGAAGAAATGTATAATGATTCAGATTTTGAGATAGATAGTGCTTGTGTAAAATATTTCAAATATGTTCTCATTGTTTCTGCAGAAGTGGAACGAAGTTTTTCTAGATGTAAGGCTGTTTTTTCTAGCAACATCTAACCATTCTCCTTTGAAAATTTGAAAATTTGGTTTGTTATTCACTGCAACAATATACACTATCTACAAAAAAGTAATTGGGCACTGTTTTTGCTCCTTGGGAACCTCGTGCTACCACCTCTTGTTGCTATAACAACAGCCACCCTGTCAGACATGCTCTCCACTAGATTGTATAGGATATCCACTGGAATGCGTCGCCATTCCTCTTGCAACATGGCACTCAGTTGGACAATGGAAGTTGGTCCCAGTCGGCGGCTACAATGTAGTGGTATGTAGACAATGATGTTCACCGGTTGGACAGGCCTGCACAGAGTCCTGATCTCAATCCTATTGAGCACTTTTGGAACGAATTGAACCGGCGATTGAGGTCTCGGGAGATGCGGCCAACTTCCATTGTCCAACTGAGTGCCATGTTACAAGAGGAATGGCGACGCATTCCAAAATGAGGTATCAGAAAGATATTTTGTTTCATGAGGATTAATATTATACGATTCTACCGATCCGGAAGTTCATCTCAGACTAAAACCTATCTTCTCCCTCCATTGGTGATATAGCCACGGTACATGATAAGGTCATATGGCAGGTCTTTCCTTTCTTACTATAAAAATGTACTATACAAATGTAGTTGTTGACCGATATAGCGTTTCCACGTCTTCTTCTCGAGGTAGTAAGCTTTTGCGATTTTTGTCAAGTCCTGGGTTTTTGCGGATTTTTATCTCTTTGTGGTTTTGAGGATATGGACTTTACTGGAATTTCCGGGATTTTCAACCAGAGGCCCGCAGTTTGATGGATCACGGTGACTCGTTGCCACGACCCATCACTGGCCCCCAGCTCACCTGCCCAGGCATCGGACTCTTCCGCAAATTGCTTCTCCAAGTGTCAAAGCCGAAGGAAGTTTACAAGCGGAGGGGCTAGGTGTATAGACGCCATGATAAACCGTTTAGCGAGAGCCGAAGCGGCCGACCTGAATGCTAAGATGATGTAAACTCAATTTGTGTTGAAGCAGGGGGCGCGGGGAGCAGAGGTTTGTAATGACCAAATCTTGGGAGAAGCTGTCCCCGATGAGCCATTTCTTGCTAGCTTGCCTGATGCAGGCGAGTGCTCAAGCAAATCGCAAGGGATGAATGAAAGGTTAGCCAGAACTGGTAGGGTGGGAGTCGAATGGAAGTGGGTAACACTGAGAGAGCACCGTTTAATTATGTTACTCCTTATTTAGGGCTCATTTAATTGCCGACACGCTTCTAATGCCAGCCAGTTTTCGTGTCAATATCTGACAATAATTGCCTTGTAATTCGTTCGTGCGTGTATCATCGTGGATCCTGATAGAACTCTTACTTGAGTACAGGAATTGCTACATTCAGGATACTTTGACAAATCATTTGACTGTGTGACTTGAATTTGGGCTTAGGAAACAAATCGTTTACCTCACATCCTATTAGTGTGTCGAATGATATTAGTATTAATAACTGTGATGTGTTTGATTTATCACCCGCCACGGTGGCTCTGTGCTAGTGCACAGGGCAAACAAACCAGGGGGCCCGGATTCGAATACAGATCATTGTTTTTTTGGCAAGTAAGGGGTTTTCTTCTGGGACTCCGATTTCCCTGTGAAATCCCAATAATTCTTCATCATAATCATAATTCATTATGAGTGTAATCCTAGATCATACATACCCAGATTGCTCGGCCTTATAGGCTTTGACGGCAACAACTTTTGTCTGGTTTATCATGCTGCCATCTAGTTGTTACATAAGGAGTCAAGTCATAACTCCCATTTGAATTGCATTAGCAACTGTACTGCCATCTCGTGTTCGTTTACGGCGGACGGGTGGCGATCCTGGCGGTTGTTCTCTTCAAACTGCTACCGATTTTTAGTATAAGGATGAGCAATCTATATGTGATATGGGGGGTAATGCAAAGACACCGTCTGCGGTGCACTCTGGATGGTCTCTTGACGAACTATGTAGCCTACGTTCCTCGGGACTGGCGACATCTATGAGCACGCTCATAGAGTCGGTGCGAATAAAGACAAGTTAATGCTCTTGCCATTAGAAAAAAGAATCTATTTATTTTGTTAAACTGGAGAATAGGTGTGGAAATTTTCTACTGTGCCGTTACGATGATAACCCAGTATACAATGTCGTCAACATATTAGCATGAAGTTTACCTGTGTCGTCCTTACCAGGAGAAATTTTGTTTCTTTCTCTCTCCCTTTCTCGTCCTCCTCAACCTTACTGAGAAATAGGGTCACTTTTAGCGAAAAGGTTAGATAGAGTTTGACGAGGAGATAGATTATTGTCAATTGAACACATTGTCAGTGGTAAGGTTAGGTGGAGTGTGATGAGGGAACCGATTAGTGACAAATAGTGCTACCGTTAATGATTAAATTATATATATAAAATACATAAAACGTATTTTCTTTTAGTGCATTCAAAATCCCTCCACTGTACACGCTAAACCTCGGACCACTGCAGTCAATTCTTCAAGAATATAGTCACGAATTTTACTAGCGACATATCGCTTCTCTTTTGTTTGACGTAACTCGGTACGATAATAATAATCGGCTCTGATGTATTACAGGCGTTGTACAATTGTTCTATTTATTAATTTAATTGATTTTATTTATTTATTTATTTATTTATTTATTTATTTATTTATTTATTTATTTATTTATTTATTTATTTATTTATTTATTTATTTATTTATTTATTTATTTATTTTCTATTTGATTTTCATTCGTTTTTATTTTTTAAATTGTTTTTGTTTATTAATTTATAACTCAGTAACCAACAACGAATAACAGTAACAGATCAGCAAAGTAATGAATACAGTAGTAGAGTACATTAAAAGTAATAACTCATATCCTAAATAAATTACTATATTTATGCAAATTCAAAATATGTAAAAGGATCGTATTTTTGTTATAAAGTCATAGTTTTAGAGCATACGGACACAAGGGAAAGACATTTAGATTTAACTATTATACAGAATTCTATACCAACTTTATAACATGAGTTAGCTTCTTCTTGTGTATTGCCTGTTTTACTTCCCCTGTTTCACTGACTTGTAGCATATGTGTTAAAGAGTCAGAAGGATATTTTCTGTGAATCGACGCTTTACACATCCACATGTTACTGGCCTCCCTGGATGTGCAATTATCATGACGCAGGACCACCGCAGAGACGTCACAGGATAATCACAAGACAACTGACAATCACCCGGCCCCATAGATGATATATTTCTTCCATGCCCACTCCTGGAATCGAACCATGGACCGTTTATTAAATAGATAGCGCGTACGCTACCTCAGATCCATCGCGACGGACGAATTTGTTTCACATAATTTCTAATTTTTCCTAAGTCAGTTGTAACAGAATTCCGGGCTACAGGTTCATTTTGAAAGTTTGGTCTCACTAATACCACAGTCTAGTATATACAGTCACGAAGCTTGAGTTGTGAGGGTGCTAGGAACAATAGACTGTGCCGGTACTATTTCGCATTGTCTGTAATGAGGCGATAGTAGCGATCCTAGTGGTTAACAACTATTTATGGATGCATATTTACTACGTATTGAGTTTCGTGACTATATACTAGACTGTGCTAATACGAAATTAAGTAGACTATTCAACTTAGAGGATGAATTTTTGATATTGGCCAATAACGTTTCAGAACCGTCTGAAAATCAACCTATCACAGTTGTGTTTCTTGATAACACGCTTTGTAAGGAAGCTTCTTCTCTGATAAGACACCTCGTATAATACTTCAGTGTCAGTGATAGAAAATCAATAAATGCCAACAAATTTTAAAATCAATAAATGCCAACAAATTTTAACTTTGAAGATTTCGTTTTCACTAATTGCAACTTCAAGTAATAAATAAATGTCTGTAAAAACCTTTCGTGTTTTTATTCTGTTAATGTAACATTTCAATTTATCTTTCTTTTGAAGTAAAGTGCTGTTGTTTCGTATTTCCGCTCTGAGTAGTTGCCAATAGTATTTAGTATGTCGTGATAGATTGTTTTTGAACTTCATTACAAGGAAACATAACAATGTGTTATTAATGTGTTTTATAATATATTAATAATAATAATAATAATAATAATAATAATAATAATAATAATAATAAAAGCCGGTAATTTTAAAACTATGGGTAAAATCACTGAACAATATCAATATCGTGCTGAAAGTACTTCCGGTATGTTGGGAATGATGTAAGAAAACTGCCTTTTTCTGAATGTAAGTTTGATAATCAGTCTCAGCTTATGACACTTGCTCTCGCAGTTTGTTGGTAAACTCAGCTCATAAGATCGCAGACTTGTGTTGACTTGGGAAGAGTTAAAACAGTTAGGTGTTAATAAAGAGGAATATTCATAACGCAGTTCTCTCATGCATTATCAGCGATATGGGCTTCATTGTGACCTGCAGTGTATGGGCTCGGCATTCATCCAGCGCCTTTGGTCTCAACATGATGCTCACTTTTCTGTGACTTTAAGAGCTGCTTTGAATCCGTTCTCCAATATAATTTCCAGGGCTTACGTCCACTAATTTCCCTCTGCATCAAATACATGTTTCCTTTGCTAGTAACATATTCTTATTGCTTCAAATGTCTTCAATTTATAACCAACAATTAAAGTAATCATTAACTTAATGAGGTTTATAAATCATTGACAGAGAGGGAAGTTGGAATTATGTTGTAATTATTTTGGGAAATCCTAAAATCTAACCCACATAATATGTCTCTTTCCCAAAGTTCACGTAATGTATATACTTAATTTCAGACAAGAAAAATACTGAGGTAGCAAAAGTGTGTTTTACCACCTCCCATACCATCCCACCAAATCATATGTGTTTTCCAATTGGCTAGTGATGACGTACGCGCTAGAAATTAGTTCCACCTCTTGGGTTCCCTCTATTGGCCTACCCTCATGCACTGCGTCATAGATGTATGACAGTGGCACAATGTCTATACATGTGCAGAAGTGTTCTCGTTATGAGTGACTAAGTGGCCGGGATCCGACGGAATAAGCACCGTCTTTTAAATCACTAAGTGGTTATTTTTCGCATATCATATATTATTATGATGTACCGAAGTACATATGATATTTCCGTGCAGATATTCTGAAAATCCGGGTTCAAATCCCGGTGCCGGAGAGAATTTTTCTCCGTTCCACTCATCTTCCATCATATGTTTCTTAATGTTCAGAGTTTCACCCTAATTTTATATGCTCATTTACTTTTTTATTAGTTTTCAGGAATTATAACTTGAAAGACTGTAAAAACAGCTTTTAACACATTGATGAAATTGAATTTCTACCATTAAACTTTCCATAAGAAATGCTCCATCCCAAAACGCTACAAAATAATAAATCTTAATATCAAAAGTGCTATAAAATAGTAAACTTGATTTTTAAAGTGTTAAATTTATTAATTTTAAGTTCAATATTACACTTTTACTACGTCATACTACTTTTGACCAATAAAACGATACGAAAGGACGTCTTTCACCCAATCATGGCTGCTTATCGCACAATTTTATCGCGTCCCTAGCACTTGTTTAATTTTATCGCGTCCCTAGCATTTGTTTATTTTTATCACTACCCTAGCATTTGTTTCTTTGTTTGCCAACATTTCAAACTGCATTGGTCTGGACGTCAAAAAGAAGAAAAAAAAAACAGAAAATTACAAACAACTCCAGTCGATGCACAGTACTTTCAAATATGACTCACATTGGCATTCAAGAACAAGAATTAATACATATCACTGGTCATATATGAAGAGCACCATTCGGAAATCCTGAATAAGTTGAGGGATACACTGTGTACATCAACGAGTTCACTTCTTTTACGCACACGTCCAATATAACATCAACTGAACCACCAACCACTAAAACATTCAAATTTGAAAATTGTACCTACTTTCAATAATTGTTTTTTTTTAATTATTCATGTTTACTTTTTATTTCATCATCGTTAATTAAAATGTTTCTTGTTTATTTCATCATCCCTAATTAAAACTTTTCTAACACTTGTTTATATTATTTAGGTTATGTTATAGCTTCTGCTATATGATATTATGAATAGTCACGTATCAGAGATTGTTTAATACTAAGATTTATTGAAAATCATCTTTCAAGTGACGTTGATTACTGGGATCGGGATAATTGAAGTGGAATGCAACTGTTTTAATAAAAATGAAACTGAATCAACAAAGCCTTCTTGACCAGTAACCGTCCACAGAGTTCAATGAAGATTCCATATTTGGCACAACTGATAAGAAAACAGCTAATCATAACACACTACTGCCATCTCACGTAATATTTGTAATTTAGAGATGGTACAATAATACATTTGAAGACAGTTGCATTTTCGTAAGTCAATTAATATTTTATTGTATTGGAGTACTTGGTTACTTCCAACCTTCATATACTTTCTTCTAATCGTGTAATAGTCAATTAAATCCCACTCGAGATTCGATTTTCTCTAGATAAATCAAAACCTCTACTGAGATTACTGTTGATAAAATCTACCATCTCTAACTATAACATTTGCAAATTTCAGATGGCATAGCCTCTCTTTATACTAGTATTTTTAACGAAATAAGGACATCAGCTTGTCGTGTGTAATCTATTTATGTAGAAAGAAGAGATCTGAGCTCTCGTTTAAACCAGAAATTTTACACCGCAAAGAAAGAGACTGTTACTTGCGTATTGCTTTGTCGCGTTGAGTCACCACTTAGACAATGTAATCGCTTGTATAATTATACCCCATTTAGTAACAGGCGGAATCAAACTTTTATTTCTGAGGAATAAGCACTCTGAATCACATAACCGAGACTCCGGATGACTACAGTTGTAAAATCTGAGCACCTAATCTAATATGAAATGTTAATATCTTAATTTTAAAGAGTATTAGTAGCAATGTGCCTACGGTTAAGAACAGTACATCGGGCAGGAGGAAAGAATCGCATGTACTCGGACGGAATCGCTCCATACATTCGCACTGACGCCGTTAATAGCCAAGTATCTGAGACTCCGAGAGGAGATTTGAGTTCGGTTCTCCATATAAACCAATGGCAAGCACTTAGCTTGTCCTGCAGCGTGCAGTCTCATTATAAGGACAATAACCATCTGGAGAACAAGCTAATCGCGCGACTTTGCTAGGACACCGCCTCTGAAGTAACGGAATTAACCTAAGATTAGCTTAGCAGTAGCAGGCACTTGGATATTCACGAAATTACACATGCAGGATTCCCGCAGGCAACGTTTAGAGCTGCTATAAATGGCCCAGAAACACCTCGCTCTCTGTCTCACTTCCATTTCCTTACACATTCGGCCGCCGAACCCTTCCTTAGCACAAGCGTCCCAGCGCGTCTTATGAATCGCTTTGATTTCATTCTGCACAGGCATTGCACATGCTTTCCATCCCCCCTGGTTCCGTGGCTGTGCCGAGTGCGACTGAGTAACATCACGCTAGAAAAATAAAGAGGTACAAATTTTTATACGAAAAAGAATTTGAAGAAGGCAATCTTAAGGACAGAGGCTTACGAACCCATACAAAAATTGTGACGAAACATGCAGTAACAATTTTGACAATATCTGCCACAAGATTTATGATAGCCATACGTAAATTTTACCAACTGAATCTTGAAGGAATGCTTCTGAATTGAATGCCTTATAGTTCACTTAATTTAGATTATTAATTTTTCCTTTACAATAATTTGTTTAATTGTTGCAACAAATCGAAAATATACTTAAACATAAGAATACATAGATAGGTACATTTTCATGGTAAACTAATGATGCCATTGGCCCCAAATTTTTACCAGATAATACATATTGCCTTGTGATAGTCAAACTCAGTTTTTATTTTCATAACTTATAAAATTAAGTTACTTTCTTAATTTCATACATGCTGTGAAAATTATTTTTACCAAAACAGATGGTTAGAATAACACAAAACCGACAGATCTTTCTCATATTTAGTAAAAAGTGAGTTTCTTATAGCTGTATGTATATGTAAGATCTAATAATAGTATTATTAGTTTACCAGGAATTCTTACCTATGTGATCATATGTTCCAGTGTATTTTCGATTTGTTGCAACAATTAAACAAATTATTTAGGACAGATGAATATTCTAAAGTAAGTGACCTGAATGTCATCCAATTCAGCATCCTTTCGAGATTCAGTGATAAAATTTAAGTTTTCCTCTCGTAAATATTGTGGTAGATATTGTCAAAAACTGTCAGTGCATGAATTACCATAATTTTTGTATGCGTTCATAGCCCGCTGCCTTTAAATTATTTTCGTTTTTAATTTTAATTTGTCCGACGCTGAGTTTCAAATTAATTAAAGATTGTTCGTCGTATTGTATAAAGTCTGAAAATGTTCTGAAAGTTACAGCCCTCAACAAAGAAATTGAGTGGAATCTAGGCCTATGTCGGACAAATGAGGAGCAGACATGGAAAACGGTATAAGTGCCTCCCAGGTGAAATTTTGTTTTTGTCATGGAATATGATATATGTAGCAGCGCCAATTTCATAGTAATAGATATATATAGTAAACATCCTTCCATATAGTCAAACGAGTGCATTCTAGATGGCACTCGATATGTTTCGTAGTATAGTCCTGATGAACGATATAAGTGCCACCTAGTGTTTATTATGTGGAGGGTTACTCGCTGTGTTGATCTGCAGTGAATGTAGCGGTTGTGTAGCATTTATCATGGATAATAACAGGTCACTAACTATAAAAGTATGTAAGGCAAAGAAGTGTGTAGAAAATAGGAAACTGCGGCAGCAAGGGAAGCCATACACAACTGCTAAGGGAGAGGGTTTTTAAAGCCATGGTTCCTGATGAAATGCAGACATTGTAAGGTCGGCCAGAATTAAAAAACCATTCAAAATGATTTCAATGAAATCTGAAGAGTTCTTGAATGTGGCTTCAGAAGCTGATAGGGCTTTAAATACGTTAACATTGCGCATTACTCAAGTATCATGGATTCGAGTTGCTTGCGATCATCCAACATTGGTCCTTACCAGGAATAACTTGAGTGATTCTGAACAGTGGAAGACATGTGAGGTTCTAAGAAGAGGACGAACACTGCAGTCTATTGCAAATCTGTAGAAGTTTGCTATGCTGAATCCTAATAACTCTTTAAAGGCAGAGAAGAAGAAGAAAGACCTTCTGGCAATGCTAGATTTCATGGACACTAAGTATCATGGTTTATACCTGGCACAGGTCCTTATACCATAGTTTAATGAAGATTGACATCATATAGTTTGAATGTGTATACTCTATATTACTTGCTATATGTTTTCATTGAATTATGGTAATAACTTCATTTTAACCCTTGTTTTCTACCGTGTTAGTAAATGGCACTTAGCCCACTATGGTTCTGAACCCTTCATATAGCCTCATGATCCTTAGCCATTCTGCTGGTATCTAGCCACATAACTATATAAAATAATTTATCTGCGTCATTTTTCTAGTTACTGAAAAAGAGAAACAATGGGATCCTCAGAAAATACGGATCATTTTCCTAGAATTTTTCTCTAAATGGTGTACAGTACCTGGAAGAGAGGTTATTAGTGAGTGAAGGAGAATGTGATATTTTAATTTTATGTTAATTGCTATACACATAAACCCTGATCTCTTACGAATGCAGTGGTAATTTAATTGTTATGTAAACCTTATTTAAGCCTACAAAACATTATACAGCTGACAAACCACTGTTAAATAATTCTTATGTAGGTGCCGGGACATAAGGACATATTGAGCAATGAAACGTTTGATGCTCTCGCAAGAAAAAATGTGAGCTGACGTTTGGAAATATAAAAACCAAAATTCGTGGGGCTGTTGGTGAGTGGATTAAGGAGACTTGTAATGGAACTCACGGAAAAATGATAAGAAAACTGCTAATACTTAAACTGCAGGTAGCTACACAAAATGTTACAGCCATAATATGATGTAGTTTCAAGCGTTATATTTGATCACATAGGAATATTTTCAGGGGTGAGACATGACTTTTAGGTGTTATTTTCTTCTTTATTTACTATTACACATTATGTTAAAATATTTCAAAATTAGCTTATATGAGTATGAGTACACAAGTCTCAAAACCAAATTATATAAAGAACATGAGATTTTACTGGTTGTTCTTAATAATATACCGCATTTACTCGCATATTAGGTCACATTTTTTCCCTTCGTTTTATGCAAAAAGTGTGGAAGGACTTATATGCGCATATGTAGAAAAGTAGTAAGGAAATAAAGTGTTTTAAGTTAGGTAAGAGTAGGCCTAAATATAGAAATTGGCTTCTGTAAGCACTCATTGTAAGACCACACTTTTTTAATAATTATATATAAGACCGCATATTATTTGGAAATCAATCAAACCTTATTTTAAATGGGTCATTTGCAGAATTTGTATAACACATTACCTCCATCAATTCATATCCTTCCCATTATTGTATTTATAACGATAGAGTTATAAGTTCCTAACAGTGAGTAGTTTCAATACTAATGTAGTAAACGTCACAAGAATTATTTCCTTCGTGTGAAATATTTCACGAGAATAAAATAAAATTCTCATAGTAACAGCTAAAATGCCGTGTCCATACTACTTAAGCATTTAAAATGGAGCATGATTATGTCCAGATAAAGGTTTGTTTAATAATATATTCGAGAAAGAAATTAAACATTTGATATTATCAAATCTTTTCCATTTATGTCTGAGTTTATATTTCCTTAAATATGATTGTATAATTACTCTAGTCCAGTAAATCAGTCAGATCTGTTACACCATTCTGTTACTATGGGTACACAGTTGAAAAAGAAATCCCACAGATGTCAGCACAAGCCAGGTTGATGCACAAAGAGCCATTTTGATTGTACTGCTATGGTCACCCATTTTGATTTGACGAATTTGTGTGTCCTGCTCTTGGTTTGTGTTTTAGTCTAAGCGTGCATTTTTACTCTGTCAGATCTGTTTGCGTTGTGTCTTCCACAAATTATAACATATAAAGTCAAGATCAAGAAGACAAAATAGTACACGTGTGCAGTAGTTCAGTTGCTATTTTGAAGATTTTTAAATAAAAAAAATTAGGTTAGCACATGCTTATGTTTGCTTTGTCATGTGTGTTACCTGTCAGATCTTTTACTCCATATCATGTCTGTCACATCATAGAAAACAGTACCTTATTTTTTTGTAATTATCTATCATTAAAGAAACGAAGGCTAAAAAATCTTTGCCTTAAGGGCAGTCTACTAAGATTATTGTTATTGAAAGAATGCTTTTGTGTTAGTTATTGCAGAAGTCATTATTTTTATATTAGGTAACATATCTGATATTAAGATATTTAAAATATTTTAAATATTTATAATAGCGAAATATTATCACAAATCCAGATTAACGCTAGAACATCACATTTAATAAATCGTCAATTGTTATACAGGGACATCATTTTATTTTTATTTGCATTTTTATTGTACCTGCATTTCTGAATGTACTTCACTTCCACCCCTTCACTGATGTCCTTGCTGCCGTCAGACACACAAACTTACGGCCGCTGTTGCATTCGAAGTCTTCAAACAGTGAAGTAAACACTGCAGTGTATAGTGTGTTTCATAAATATGATTGCGTTTTCTATAGAAGAAAGAACCTATATTAATAATATCGTACTAAAAAATTATATTCAAGAAACGATAAATTCGATTTCAGAGAATATGCTTCAAAATGTTTTTAATAATATGCGTACTGAATTGAAGCCTGCATTGTAATGAACGGCAACCATTTTCAGCAACTTGTTTAAAAATTCGGATTATCTTTTTTTTGAATTGAAGCAAAGGAATGCTAGTGACATTTGTAATAACATGAGTTAAGTGCATCCAGTGTAAGCAAAAGTATCTAAATTTTAGTGGCAAAGGGATATTTTAATCGCATCACACATTAAAATTTAAATAAAAATTTCACCGATTTTACGAAAGCTTAAATATTTAAACCCCATTCCTCAAAAGTAACTTAAGTGCACTTACAGCCCTTTACTTACGACCCCCTCAATTTAAATGGACTCTCTATATTGTATGCTAACATCAATAATTAATATGCTAAATAAAGTAGACATTACATAACGAACATAGCCGCCTGAAAAGTTGAGTTTTTGAAAAAAAAAAATGTTATTACTCTACTGTATTTTGATAAATTCCGTAAAAGTGGTGATCAAACTGAAAATCGTAATATCGTATTTCCCTACAACATAAATGGATCACTACTTTTCTCTCCTCCTATACCTAGTAAAATGATTTGTTTACATATTGCACTAGTAACATCAAACTCCTGTAATGGAAGGGGGCAACAGTGTTTCCGAGTATAGCCAGGTTAATGTTAAAAATGTTGGTAAAAATAAAGTGATGTCCTTGTATTATAAAAAACCAAACACTTCATCATATAAAAATTCACCAGTGTTAAAAATGTGTTCAAATTTCAATGAAATATGTAAAACATGGGATCTGGATTTATGCTTTTCTTACATGGAATACAAACATTTTCTTATTAATATACTGAAGGTAGTTGATTTTAAATAATATTGCTATTTGTTACTCTGTAATTTGCCAATTATAGCTACATTTTACATTTTTGGCTATGATATCTATATTTAACTATTTTTCATTTATTTTATTTTGTATTTTTCATTTATATTTATATCTGTATTTAGGTAGTGTCTATTTGTCTGTTCTTTTTTTTTCTTTCCTTTTCTCATTTTCGATTTTAATTTGTATTTACACTTGTATCTGTTTCATCTCTTTTTTCATGTTATCTATGTTTTTTGTAAAGGAATATCTGTACTTCCTATTGTAATTGGGGCTTTGCCCTGTTATAGGCATAAATACATAAATAAATAAATAAATAAATAAATAAAATACATTTTTGATCTGAAGTTAGTTCTCTTACTCTTCTAGGATCCGTTCACTGTTTAAAGAATATCTGACATAAAAAAATAAAGGACTTCTATTTCTATAAAAGATTCATTGTCTTGTCCTGTGACACACCTGACATTTAGCGTGTCGTCAAAGATTCATTGATACTTGTAGAGAATGCTGTAAAGCAAGTTGAGTGTACAATGGTTGATTACTATAGCAGAGACATTGCACTTTATTAATACATGCAGAATATGCACTAAATAGTACTTTAATTTTGACGTTCTCAATCGTCAATTTGTTATACAAATTTTGCAGATGACCCTTGAATTTTGAATATACTCGTATATTTACACTTTAATTACAATATTTTTATAATTAAATTTTCATTAGTTCATGTAAGGAAATCTAATTTAACACTTTCATTGAACAATAATGAGTCGTTCTTAGTAATAACTACGTCTATGGTACGCGTGGCTTTGAATGTTTCTCCACGCCTGTTCCCGGATTCTCCCGGACGTGTTCACGCGAGACAGTTGGGCGTCCGACTGCGAGTTGTTTATCGCTGTAGTTGTTGCGTCGCGTCGGTCGGGGGGATGATACAGCCAGTCTGCTGACTGGAGCGGAGGCTAGAGCTGTACTTGTTGATCTTGGGAGTTGTGGAATGCGACGAGGAGGGTGGGGAAATATCGCTGCGAAACAACTTGAAGAAAAATTGTCACATCCTACGTGAGTAACTCGAGCAATTGTGAGATAAAACGTGGAACGTGGTTTATCTTAACAGAAGGAACTCAAATGTATTTTGTGACTTAAATTGTAACAACGGAAATAAATATCATAATAAAACTGAATAATAACGTATTATTATGGATAATTTTAATAAATACCTGATATTGATGATATAATAATAATAATAATAATAATAATAATAATAATAATAATAATAATAATAATAAAAGCTGATACAATTTTACAGACTAATATTTAAAGAACACTAATAAAAATTTATATACAGTAGTTATAAAGCACAATTCGAGTAAAATAATGCGAACATACTAAATAATAATTAAGGTCTCTGTGGGTATTAAGGCCCGCATAACGGATCTTTTATTATGACCGCTACTGAAGTTTGTTTAGAAATACACTAATGAGGTAATGTCTAAAGATGTTTATTTATGTACCAAAATACAAAAAGAACAGACTGATATATCAAAATTTTTCCCTGTTATTCCAAATTTAGCCAATCTTTACAACTGGGCCTTATTTCCCGAGTAGTCTGTTAATATGGCCCATGCCCTAGGGTAATAGAGCCCAAAGAGAATACATTTCGATTAACTGATCAAATTAGGAAACAAAGTTAATATCACAATAACATAAAGTGAAATGAATAGAAGCAACAATTACATGAACTGGAATACCTGAACAATCGTATTTGTAAACAGTAGTGACAATAAACTTCTGAAAATCTGAAACAGTGTGTCACAGAAAAAAATCTGACTATTCCAAACATTTAGGGCATACAAGAACATCTTTATCAGAGGCAGTGAGGTCCGCACAAACTTCATGGACCCACAATGAACGTGATGCACACTGTCTCATATCCAATGCTTCAGCTGATTGATAAACAAAACAGTACCAATCCTTATTAACATCATGTCTCGATTGGGAGATATTGGTCTTTTTCAAGCCAACTGTTTTCGTTTCCTCAATACTTTCCTCCTTAGTGTTTTTCCTTTTAGGGGTTGGATTCTTATTTCCCATCCCTTTATTATTGTCTTTCATATATCTTTCTCCTTCGCTCTCTTTGGTTACTTTCACAAAAAATTCCTTTGTAAGTGTGACTGCTTTATAATTTAATGCTTTTTTTTTTTACTGATTACCCGTTTCTCGCATGATACTTTCTTCGGTGTGCTCAGAATAGTTGCGAATGGGCCTGTTATATTACCAGTATTTTTTATTTGTACTCCACTTGTGCTGGCACCCTGACTGTCATCACTCTGGCTACCTTCTATTGTAGTTGACTGATGTGTTGAAGGTGGGTGCCAAATGCCTTATTTTCTATACCAAATAAAGATGATTCAGTTGTAATTTGTGAATGAGTTGCTGCTGGTATTTCTGACTCCTGTTGTTCCAGTAGACGTTCAGTGACCAAACTTGGAGGAAAATCTGTTTCTGGTATAACATCTGGCGCAAAAAGATAGATACCAGTGGCTCGGAAACCATTGGCGACATTTTGTACGGTCATACACTTATTCCATACAGGTGTAAATATTGCTGAGAATCTCTCTTTATGTAGTCGCCTTTCAGGATGAAGATCCCATTATCTGAGCAATGTTTCATCCCAATAGTGTTCGAAAGATCTATAGACTCTTTTATCAAGTGGTTGCAGTTCACAAACACATAAGAGTAAATGTAATGTCTGCGAATAAAGTAGTAATCTGTACTTAAATTATTTATATAACCTACTTTAATTTTATCACCAGATATTTATTATTATTATTATTATTATTATTATTATTATTATTATTATTATTATTATTATTATTATTATTATTATTATTATTACAATCTGAAGTGGAAGTTCATACTCAACAATATAATTAACTTATTTAATCGTCTTGTAAATTTTAATAGTTGTCGGGAAATAAGGCCCGGGCCTTATTTGCCTGTTTTTGCTTGGGCCTTATTGCACGATCACAGACCTAGTATGATTTTGAGGTTATATCTGTGTCGTTGAGATTTTGAAAAATTATTTGAACCTGTATCTGGAACGATGAAATATCTCTCAAGCATAACATGCAATAACATTTTCATTATTCTGAGCATTGAAATATATTATTACATTTAACTTTACTCCCAATATTATAGTTTTGTCTCCTCAACAATATTTCGGCGCGTTTTCTTCTTGTTATTTCATTACTACCAACATAAGCTGCGCGCAAATTATTAGGCAGATGTTATTTTAGTTCCCCAACATGACTACAGAGTGATCACTCTTCCTCTTAGCCTTGATCCGCGAATTTCAAAGTTGGGCCTTATTTCTCGATGGGCTTTATTACACACTGGGACCTTACAAAATAATATAAGGCTAGAAGTTATACTCAGTGAATATGCAAGGCTTAAGTGAACCAATATTACAAATTACAAGAATAACAAATTGAAATGTAAATTATAACTATACAACACTGAGGAATGTTAGGGCTACATATATACACATATACACACAAAGGAGAATTAAACCTGAATACTGGACACGTGTTTAAACAATTCACTTTTAAATTGCAATATCGTTCGACAGTTCCTGACGGAGCTGGGTAGGGAGTTCCAGAAAAGAATTCCTGATACTGTGAAAGAGGAAGAATAGTGAGCTGTTTTATGGCAAGGCATAGATAATAGAGGGTCATTTTTAGAACGAGTACCCAGGCTGTGATAAGAGGATAAGAAATTAAAACGCACCGAGAGATAGTTAGGCGAAGAAGTATTGATGTTGCGATATAGGAAAATTAGTGAATGGATATATCTTCGGTCGTGTAATCGTACCCATAGGAGGGTTTCAAGGGAAGGTGTAATGTGGTCTTATTTGCGGATGTTGCAAATGAAATGTATACAGGCATTATGAACGCGCTGCAATCTTTGGGCTAAGTAATAGTAATGTCACAAGACATCTGAGATTGGCCGATAAATCCACGAGCGAAGCGAGTGGATTTATTTGGGAAATCTCAGACCTCGAGTCACATTTATTCGTGAATAAAATAAAAATATAAATAATATATCCCTAAAATTCGTTCACAAAATGTTAATAATTGTATATTTATGAGTACTTAACCTATTCAGACATTGTGATGTCGAAATAGATGAATAACGATTACTGAAATAAAGAAATTGAATGTTATTCAGTAATGCCAATTGAGAAAAGCGAAATACGTGTTTAAAAATGAAGACATTATTACAAAAACAATCCTTGTCAAAATTGCTATTTTTCAATATAATAATAAAAGTAAATAGAACAACACATGTCAGCTGTTTCCGTACAACTGGTGTTTATCCTTGTGGCTATTGCACCTGACATGTGTCATTTTTGGAGTCTATAAACATTTGAAATAGTAGCATATACAGTATGTCCTTAACTCAGTTTCATTACAAATGACTAGGGCTGTTTTTGTAATAATGTCTTCAAATGTTAATTACATGTATTGCGCTTTTCTTTTGTTATTATAACAAAAAATACGTTTTTTTATCTGCTGAAATTATAATTTAATTTAAACATTTTATATATAATTACAAATAACCTGATTAATACACTAATTAAATGAACAATTGTTATGAAGGAATGTCATGGAATTGGAAGATGAGATGTAGATGTGGAAGCAGGATTTCGCACTTTATTTAGTACAACGGATTCATGCTCATTGATTTACGTGGAAACAGTTGGCGACACTGATTAAACAAAAGAACGACCATGCAATAAATTGATAGTGATAAATCGAGGTGCAGAAATTATTGCGATGTGTGACTGTGGTAGGTTGGAATTCAAAATTTCATAGATCGTGGACGCCGGAAGAAGCGATGGAGAGATCAGCTTTTCACCTGAGACGGAACATGCCAAATGGCCTAAACCCTGATAGCTTTGATTACACTTCATTGGCTGAAAATGAAATGACGTCATATAAGCGAAATAGTCAACAGTAATCTCATTGAGGTTTTGATTTATCTAGAGAAATCAAAACTCGACTGGGATTTAATTGACTATTACACGATTAGGAGAAAGTATATAAAATTAGAAGAAATAAAGTACTCTAATACAATAAAATATTAATTGACTTACTAAAATTATATTCCACTAACGTTAGCTTCACCAAAACGTTTGAACGGAGCTGCAATTTTCAGTTGACTGTCTATGCGGTAAACAAATGACGATCGCAAAGCATGTTTTATAGCACAGTAAAGAATTTGCAGTTTGAAATGTTGGCAAACAAAGAAATAAATGATAGAGAAGTGATACAAACAGAAGGAAGTATATAAAGATTAGAAGAAATAAAATACTCTAATGCAATAAAATAGGTATTAATTGACTTACTAAAATTATATTTCACTTATATTAGCTTTACCAAAACGTTAGAACGGAGCCGCCATTTTCAGTTGACTGTATATGCGGGAAACAAATGACGATCACAAGGCATGTTTTGTAGTACCGTAAAGAATTTGCAATTTAAAATGTTAGCAAAAAACAAATGCTAGGGAAGTGATAAAATTGTGGGGATAAACAGCCATGATTGGTTGAAACACGTCCTTTCGTACAATTCAATTGGACAATGCCCAGCAGTTAATAAATCTTTACAAATCGGTAAGCAAAACTGATGCCGCAAGGGAAAGCACCAAGAACGTGCTTCCAACAATGGACAGTTTATTTGTGATCGGAACTCGCCTTTTAACTTAAGGGGAGAGGATGGTATTTTTTTTAACTTTTTTCCTATTTGGTGTAAAATATTAATATTTTGTATGTAGAGAGCTCATAGCTGTAGGAACTCAACCAAATATAAATATTTTGAAAAAAATATTTGGGGGCCCAAATTTGAAAAAATTATACCCAATGCAGGATTGTACTAAAACCGATATCTCTAAACCATTTTTAAAGATAGATTCAAACTATTTTTTGCAATGTATTTGAAAAAGCATGTTCTACAAACTGTCTGTAACAGAATTTTGATATTAGTCCCTACGTTTGTAAAATAAACAATTAAAATTTAATAACAATTTTCTGATTTCCTTTCTTGCAAACAAACCGACTTATTTTTAAAATGAAATCAATTAACAAAATTCTGTTACAGAGAAACATTTCCTAATAGTCTAAAGAATGTGTGTTCTAAATTTAATGCATGTATCTTTAATAGTTCAGAAATTATATCCATTTTTGTCTGGCAATGTAGGCCTAGCAAAAAAAATGAATTTACTGGAAGCCGATAAATGTGGGCGTGTGATTTAAAAATCCATAGCGCAGGAAGTTTAAAAATGACGTCTCAACATCCGATAAGGGCACATATACCCACAAAATGTTATACAATGCATTCCACACTTATCAAAGAGTATTTCAAAGATTTTTTTAAATTTAATTTACCGGAAACAACAATAAAAGTGGGCGAATGATGTAAAAATCCATAACGCAGGAGTTTAAAAATGGCGACTCAGCATCCGATAAGGACACAAATACCCAGAAAATGTGATGATATGCATTCCACAAATATCACAGAGTATTTTAAAGAATTTTTTTTTAATTTGCTTATTTTTCACCAAAAAATACCATCCTCTCCCCTTAAATGCTTCTTTCTCTATAGTTTAAATTCTTGCCAGATTCTTGATCATTGTCATTTTGTAAGTTCGAGTGAACAGACATAATGCCGAGGGAAAAAAGTAGCAAAATATATTTGCTTAAACAGTTGATTGAGGGGAATCCTACATTATCAACGGATAGGAATATTGTCCTCTGCCAAGTATGTGACATAAATGTGAGTTAATTTTATTATAAATCTTTATTGTGTTATAAATTATAATATCAGTATAACTCTGCAGTAAATATATTTGTTATATTATTTACAGCAAGTTTATCTTTTTTTTGCCGGAAAATTTGGAGAAATATTTAGTTGTGTTTTGTAACAAAAACAAATTGATCAAATGATCATTGAGTGATTGGTTAATGATATTCGGTATAATGAATATAATTATTAATGACACGAGCACATGACTAATGAGAACTATGTAAGTAGGCCTTATTGTATTGTATTGTATTGTATTGTATTGTATTTATTAACATTCCATGGTATTCATACATTGCTTTACAGCTAGAATATGGAACAAGTAAAAAAACTTAATACAATTATAAAATCTTAATTTATAGTCACAGTCTAGATGAAATATATATACAGACGAGATTTACAATATAGTATACTAGTACAACACATAGTTTTAGTATCAATTTCATGAAGTGTTATTGAATGTCATGAATTCACTTACAGAATAGAAGGCGTGAGAAATTAGGTACTTCTTTAATTTGGCCCTAAATAATCTTATCTTTTGAGTTTCATTTTTTATTTCGATAGGGAGGCTATTAAAAATTTTTACTGCCATATAACGCACTCCTTTTTGATAGCACGATAGACTTGCCGATGGAGTATGAAAGTCATTTTTTGACGCGTATTTATGCTATGAACTGTTGACTTAGTTACAAAGTTTCCACGATTACATACGAGGAAGACTATTAATGAAAAGATGCACTGACAAGCCATGGGCATTATTTGTAGTTTTTTAAAAATAGTCCTACAAGATTCTCTAGATTTGGCACCTACTATTATTCTAATTACTCCTTTTTTGTAATAGAAATATACAGTTACTATCTGTGGAATTTCCCCAGAATATTATTCCAAAACTCATTACCGAGTGGAAGTATGCAAAGTATATTGTTTTTAAGGTATTGATATTTACTATATTTTGCATAGTTCTAATAGCAAATAAGCTGAATTTAGTTTGGGGGTAATTTCTTTAATATGATTTTTCCAATTTAACACATCGATTTTTAAGCCAAGAAATTTGGTTGTCGTTGTTTCTAATAGGGATCTGTTGTTAATTATTGCGCTAGAAATTTGCGAGGTTGAATTTGCACAGGATTGAAATTGAATTATGTTAGTTTTGTTACAATTTAATACCAATTTATTGACTGAGAACCAGTCACATATTTTGAAGAGAATTTCCTCTGTTGAAGATTGGAATGTGTTGGAGTTATTGGCTGTAATTACTATACATAATTACCAAATAAATTCAATGAAAGAATAATATCATTCCATTTTCGTTATTAATTCATTACATTTACTACTTGAATAAATTTATGAAAAAAATTGTAAATTTCACTGAAAATTAACACTTTTCTGGTGCATATTTCTCAGTTTTTAGAGTACAGTTCCAAAGTTTTTACTGCATAAATGCATGTATATATTCACTAGTTTTAGTGCATATAAATCCGCCCTCTATATATGAGATGTGGTTAACAATAATTCAGTCTCTTGCAACAACGGTTACTACATCAACGAAACTTTTAAATTGGGCACGGTTCATTACTATTGTTAGCATACATTTATTGTAAATAAACGTTAAATATATTTGAATATTAAATTTTGAGTTAGAGACATAAAGGTTACGTCATTCAATCAATTTGCTTTATAATCTTCATGCCGCCCCTCGAAAATGAAGCCGAAAGACAGCGAAACACGGAAACTTGCTTCACGTATTTTTAACCGAAGATTAGGGAACGCGAAAGAAGTCGATTGGTGTGCGCACACCGTGCAACTTTCTGCAGTGTTGGAGCTCCTTGGTTCGCGTTTCCGAATCGTAGACTTGCGTGAAGAGTGTAGCAATGGGAGCCTCTCTCCGAGCAGCTGAAAGAGGAAGGAGTCTCCTCCCCCTTCTGTCAATCTTCAAGCTATTTACTGAACTGTTATTTTTTTCTTCTTTTGGAATAATTCAGACGAACTTTATTTCCTTCGTTTCTAATTTTTGCGTCTGTTTCCACCCCGTCCATTTCTTACCACCCGACATGTTGTTTTATGTTTCATTCCATTCTTTTCTTTCCACCTCAGCAGATAAACAGAAAGAAACTTTGAGTGAGAAAAAATGGCAAGATCCTGTTAGCCACGAATCAAGCAGTGGAAAAATAATAAAAAAGAAAGTTTGCATTCTAGAATATGGCAGCCAGGGTTACAGAAAATGTATGCAGGCTGTTCTTTTCACTTGACATCAGTTTTCATGGCTTCATTTTTTCTGAAGGACAGATTTTCGGATGAATAAGCAAATTGTTAAGGCATGCTTTGTACGAAGTGGTCTCGGAGGATGCTTATATCAACCTGTAAAACTGCGCTTATGTGTGAACACCGTGTACCGTATACAGCAATAACGAAGTAGCGGTGTACGATTCATTACTGTCCCCTCGACAGTACAGTCTCCCCACGTTCATCCATGCACCACTTCACAGCTTAGCTCAGTGCCCTGCTTTTTAACATAAGCTCATATTCCCCGCCCTAGCGGACGAATCCGTGTGAACACTACTGACTACTCATACCTGTGATAAACTAATATCTAGCATTTATACGCTCATTAATGACTCTAAAGCATGGGTGTCCAAACGCTTATAGAACCAGAAGATACTGCACGTCAAGCATACTCTGCTAAGGTCAATAACTTTCTGTAGTAATCTCAGACCTCAAGTGACATTTATTAGGACTATTTCGTGAATAAAATAAAAATGTAAATAATATATCCCTAAAATTCGATCACAAAATGTTAATAATTGTATATTTACGAATACTTAACCTATTCAGACATTGTGAAGTTGAAATAGATGAATATCGATTACTGCAATAAAGAAATTCGATGTTATAATTCAGTAATGCCAATTGCGAAAACCGAAATACAGGTTTAACAATGTTAATTACTTGTACTGCACTTTTCTTTTATTATTATAACATAAATACATTTTCATTATCTGCTGAAATGATAATATAATTTAAAATCTTATAATATAATTACAGTAACCTGATTAATACATTAATTTAAAAAATGAAGAATTGTTGAAAACGCAGTTATCAAATCTGAATGAAGGAATGTAATTTTTTCAGATAGTCTACAATAGACATGGAATTAGAAGATGAAGATGTAGATATGGAAATAGAATTTCGCTCTTTATTTAGTACTTCATCGTTACATTACACACTACACCGATAACTAAGAACTGTGTGGGGACAGCTATATAGGAATGCTTATGTATTCACAGCGAGACATGTTGCTATACAGTGAAACCATCTCTGTATAGATAATTAAAACACGAATTTTATTATGCCATACGGAAGGCAGTTTGATCAAAGACCTTATTATTACTATACAAGGTCTTTGGGTTTGATGTGCGATGATGTTACATAAATTTGAACATCTGACTTTCTATTAATTGTTTAATTTCATTCACAAAATACAAATTTTATAGTCTACAATTATAGGTTGTTACTTGTGGGAGCAGGACCAATGTCAGCTGTGTCTTATTTCGACCGTTACTCGTGCTACAGGAAACCTTTTTTATAGCTCGACAAACGCATTCTCGCTGTAGTGTGTAACTGAACTAAAGCTGCATCTACACAGTTCAATATTCCAATCGCGTATGCGTGCAATCTGGGAAGAATATTGAAAGAATCAAGTTTAAAAGGTACGTTCAATTAAGATGCATGAAGATTTTGTGTCTATATGGTGCGCCGTTTTGAACGTCGTTTTCACTGCGTAAATATATTAATTAATATTAAATATCAATCTTGCATTCATTGCTTTAAAGTTGAAAGAAAAGTTTAACCGTGTAGTTGCATCTTAATATATTCATGATCACCAATTTACGGGGAAACAGTTGGCCACAACGACTAAACAAAAGAACGACCATGCGATAAATTGATAGCGATAAATGTAGCTGCAAAAATTATCGCAAAGTGTGACTTTGATTGGTTGGAATTCAAAATTTCATTACACTTCATTGGTCGAAAATGGAATGACGTCATATAAACGAAATAACCCATATAAAATAGAAAAAAACGACGTTAAAGAATATGCGCTCCGGGTTGCTTACGCCAGGGGTTACCTCGTACGAGTTACAATTGGACATCTATGCTCTAAAGCCCTTGTGGGCCCTAGCCTATTTCAGAGTTCTCGCTCCTTAACATTTCACAGGTGTACAAACGGCGGACTCGCTTTACGTGAGGTCAGCACGACACTAGGCTACCGCCTAAGACAACATAGAACATATATTAATAACGGACAAATATTCCTAAGCGTGACTTAACTAGAGTTGCCCTTGGTCCGTGATTCTCCGGGACCGTACCGGAATCAAAATCTTTCCGGCGTCCCGAATGTAATTCTCGGGTGTCATAAATGTTCCAGCTTTCAGCGAAAAAGAAATGAACGTAAAAATAACATCCTTTCTTTTCACATGATTTTATTCTTTTCAATTTGACGTACGACAGCTCAAAAGGTTATAAAAGAAGAAATTTGCGAATACGTACACTGAGTTTAAGTTCATGATTCAATTAGGTTCATACTGAATGAAACATCTGTTTCATTAATAATATGTTACAGAAGCATGAATCATCTGATGAACAATCATATATAGAAGATCCCAACAAAACAAATTGTATTGCATGTGAGACATACATTATTACATTGTAAATTTTAATTACAACATCAGTAACATTTGCATAATATCACGTCGATTCTGTGTCACATAGGCATAAGTACAAACATTTTACATTTTTTATCAATTTTAACAAAATTTTTATATATAATAGTGCCGTTCAACAAAATATATAAAACATTTAATATTTGTGAATTTTATTATTGTATGTTGGAGATGCACCAAATGTAGGCAAACAATACGCTCATTACAGGGCCCATAGTTTCGGTCGTTGAACAAACAGTTGACGAGCAGGAGAGAATTGTTGCGAATAATCATGGCGGCAGGTTTAAGAGAGGAATGTGCGATTTCAAAAGAAGTATTAGAAAAATCCAACGAAGCGATGGGAAAATTAATCCCAAATAGATAAAAAAAAAAAATGAAATATGAGGAGTATAAAGGATTCTGTTCATGGAAGACAGTAAAAACAAATTTATTGTGATTTATGTTAAATGTTGTCATTAGTTCAATATAACAGTAAGTTACTTTATTTAATTAATGTTGGTCATATTGAATCCTGCCGTACTCAGGTCACTTCATATCCTACAACGTATACAATGATAACAGCGTTATAATAACGGTCATTGCCTACGTGATTCGAGAGGTACAGGGAAATAAGCTGACATCTGTCGGCAGAATAGTCACGATGCTATACAGAGGCCTTGAGAGAATCATGTCGTAAACGGAATTGTAACACTGAAAATTATACAAGATATTATGAAACAGTGCAACAGAGGTGAAATAAATATTTATGCAATTAAATTAATTTAGTTTAGTTAGGAAGTTAATGCGAACTGACAGATACACCAGCGAATAGGGATTATAAAGAATGGACACTGAACAAATTTTCCTGTGTTTTGTTTCTCTGTGCGCCGGCGTTTAGTTCCACTTTCAAGCGCTAGAGGTTAGTGTAATCGAGCATACGCTAAGATAATAATTGAGTATAGAGTTGAGACACAGGATCCAAACATCGCCTACCTTATTGCATAATCCAGTAACGTTTTGCTTCAAATAAATTCAAGTTAACAGCTTTTCCTTATTTCTCAGTGACAAACTAGTTGTAATAATAATTTTTTTTTATATTTCAGATATAATAAATTATATTATAAAATAATAAATATAATACATTATAAAATTATGTATCAAATTCGTTTAATATTTGTATATAATATAATATAGGTACATGGTTTTACTTCTCTTAAGAGTTTTGTTTTTCCATTTTCATTGCTATCAAATCATTACATATTTTAATTGTTGTTGGGGTCAACATCTCAACTCTCATTATAAAGGAACTCTAGAGTCTAGACATTACAGTTGATGACGGATTTATTATTTTATGGGTCCAATTTATTTTATTTGAGTACATAATGTACCTAGATGTATTAATTATGTGTTATATTTCCACTGTGTTGACTGCTAGCTGGTGTGATGTCAGTGCCAACTCTAGATAGAAAACAGAATCTCACGCTCTAGCTGCTTGAAGGTCATTGAAATCAATCCGGCTACATCAGAGGTACCGACGCGAAGTGTCCATACTTAGTTACCTATACGCTGGATACACCATACGTATCTTTAATTTATTGACGTCAATTGAGTAAATTATAGCTTGTACATACGAGGGAGAGTCAAAAAGTAACCTTAATAATTGTTTTATTGATTGAATGTGTACAATAAGACTACAAACACTTTATCACTTTTCAACATAGTCCCAACTACGTTCAATGCAATTGTTTCTGTTATACTGTCTTAAAAGTCATGAAGTGTTTGTGGTATTATTGTACATATTCAATTAATAAACCAATTATTAAGGTTACTTTTTGACTCTCCCTAGTATAACGTACATTACAGGCCACTCCGATCGATAATGAAGATTTTCTTGATATCATGGGTAGTATGTCTCTGAACTTAAACTTTTCTATGTCTTTGTTTTCATTAAAATGATTTTAAGTGTATGTTTTGTGCTATGTTACTTTATTATTTTTAACTATTATATTTTGAAGTCATAGTTGTGTTATAGGAATAACATCCAATAACAAAGACCCGTCCAAAAGGCTAATAATTGAGTTTTCTCATACTAGATTTATCACGGTTTAATCCAGGCCTGGACATCGGGAGCGGAACTAGACTCTAAACGGGGACGCTTAATATTCATCCATCACTGAATCAATCCTGCGCGGTGTTCGGCGGGGAAGAAAGGGGATGAAGAGAAATCATACGGCTTCCCGTTAGAGAGTAGAATCCGCTCTTGCTGCCCATCCCTGGTTTAATCGTACGTTCGTAGGCCTAGAATCCGGAAAGTAACTATAACGTAAAGTTCCTTTTCCGTACTCGTTTGGAGTATGGAAAGAAGTAAAATTCGATATAATATGAAACAAAGATTCTTAAAGTATTGTAAGTTTTTTGACAATAAAACTTGTAAAGTATTGGCAAGTCTTGAAAAGTCTTGTGAAGCATTGAATTTGACAAGAATTTGATCCAGCAAATCAAGCTTTCAGGTATAACTCCCTGTAAAGTTGGTTTGAATAATTTCGAGGAAAAATTGTTCCGGGGCCGGGCATCGAACCCGGGACCTTTGGTTAAACGTACCAACGCTCTCCCAACTGAGCTACCCGGGAATTCTACCAGACACCGATCCAATTTTTCCCTCTATATCCACAGACCTCAAAGTGGGCTGACAACCGTCAAGCAACCAACATTGAGTGCACACTAACTCTGTGTGACTTAAATTGTGGTCTTTCTGTTAACGAACAGGAGAGCGTTGGTACGTTTAACCAAAGGTCCCGAGTTCGATGCCCGGCCCCGGAACAATTTTTCCTCGAAATTATTCAAACCAATTTTACAGGGAGTTATACCTGAAAGCTTGATTTGCATAATACAAGTCACTGTTCGTTAACAGAAAAACCACAATTTAAGTCACAGTAGCTCAGTTGGGAGAGCGTTGGTACGTTTAACCAAAGGTCCCGGGTTCGATGCCCGGCCCCGGAACAATTTTTCCCTCGAAATTATTCAAACCAACTTTACAGGGAGTTATACCTGAAAGCTTGATTTGCATAATGCACGTCACTGTTCGTTAACAGAAAAACCACAATTTAAGTCACACAGAGTTAGTGTGCACTCAATGTTGGTTGCTTGACGATTGTCACCCCACTTTGAGGTCTGTGGATATAGAGGGAAAAATTGGATCGGTGTCTGGTAGAGTTTCCGGGTAGCTCAGTTGGGAGAGCGTTGGTACGTTTAACCAAAGGTCCCGGGTTCGATGCCCGGCCCCGGAACAATTTTTCCTTGAAATTATTCAAGAATTTGATCGTGTATAAGCAACTTTATAAACATTCATGCTTTTATGTCTACATGTTAAATAAATACAATTATTAACGGAGAATCGAACTTTGAATTTGTGTTGGCATATCATTCTTTCAAGTAGCGAAATAATATCTGGTCTTTAATTTCGGTAGGATTGACATACTGCACTTTACCTATTGTTGTTTGACATAAAGTAGACTGACACATAACCTATTTTACATAAAAGTATTCGGCTTATTTATTTTTCATCTAATTCAATTTGACACAATATACTTTTTCTGGCATACAACTACTTTGTTTCATTTGTACATTCGCATACCATATTTTGACATACTCTACTCTAATTATATTGTGCGCATTTTTAATAGTTCCTGTTGTAGTTTCTAAAGTTACTTGTCTTTGCTTAAAATTATAGAGGTTTCGGATGTATAAAAAATTATGGAGGGTGAATTTGTAGAAACAACAAAAGGGGAGGCAACATTTATATTTTAGTGAATTCTTATATCATAAACAGAGAACGAATAACAATAATGGATTACGTATTGGTTGTGCACCAGGAAATCAATGCGCAGAGGACGAGCGATCATTGAAGATAATACACCAAGTCTTAAAACACATAGTTCATAATCACGCCTCAAATAACCCAAAGATATCAACAACATAAGGATGAGGGACGCATTTCGGAATACTTTACTTTATAATTTGTTATATTCATTTTTTTAAAGGTCAGTGCGTTATAAACAGTATGTCAAATGAATACTATATCAAATTAATAGCATGCAAACTATAAGTATGTAACATTTACTGAGTAGGCAAAATGTGAAGCAAGTAAAAATATTTTATGCAAGAAAAATATATGTATATTAATAATATATTAAAATGCTGTATGTTAAGGGGTTAGGTACAGCTTACAGCAGTAAAATTTTGGAAATATTCAACACTTTTTCCTCCATTATTGATTTTAAACTGTGATATGTCAATTAGACTGAACTCTAAATAAAACAGCATTATATTATATTGCATTACATTGACTATCGGAATATTTCTATCATCATGCTTTCTAAGATACTACTTTTCACCTACAAGTGATCTCACATATTTAAAATTTTACAATCTTGTATATAATAATAAACAACTATTTACATGATTAACTCTATGATAAATAACAATCTGAAATTTAAATGAGTACAGGTATTAAAAATATATATGATAAAATTGTGACTAAGAATGTTGTGTAGATCTTATGTTTCAAATTATAAAATTGTGAACATTAAAACATGATGAAAAACCATATAATTCCTATTTAAACTTCATAATAGGCCAAATACACTTCCATTAGTTGGGTGTTTATAGTGCGAGCATTGGTCTCAATCAATTTGTAGGGCTGGGTTTATGAAGGATTGTGGCTGACCTGTCGATGCTTCGCAACTAGGTAAAATTTGTAAAATTTTAATTATCTGGTACACACTCCACAGCAAAGATATGAAAAATTGTATAAGATATCGTAAGTTAAATGCCTGATGATTCCCAAGGGCGAAAACGTTTGCATTCCAATTTCATAATATGCAATGATAATTTACATCTTTAAGTGTTATTGATTTTAAACTGTGATATGTCAATTAGACTGAATTCTAAATAAAACAGCATTATATTATATTGAAAAGTAATATGTTAATCATCCCGGTACTATTTCTGTATATACATTAGAACTGCAGAATCGCAAGTCTGTGCGCGGCTGTTTACTCCTGCAGATGACCGCTGTCCGCCCCGACAGTTAATGTTGATCGGCGAGGCGAAGAAAAATAACGTAACGTGTGAATTGCCGGCGAGTGGGCGAGTGAAGGTTAGACGTGCGGAGAGAAATGTACGCAGTAGAATTTGAAATTTCCCTCTTTATAGCCCATAATTCCCGGAAATCTGCCATCAGAGAGCAGTTAGGCGCTCATGTTTGTATTTCCGTATGCACTCAACATGCATGTAAGTGTTGCGTCGAGACGCCGGGCACCGCGGCGCTCTCTATGCGACGCGCGTGCCCCGGCCTCGTTCCTCGTACATCAGGCTCTGAGAAGCTATATGGCCCATCTTGAACAAATATTTACTTGGTCTGGGTTCTTTGCATGGAGTTGTGAAGATGCCGCAATGAATGATAAGACGTTAAAATGCATTACCATGATGTCACATGAAATAAAAGCCATACACAGAGGCGCATTATGTGAAAAATATGGAAATAATATTGCTCTAGGCAAGCAAAACAGCCCCCCTGCATATGAAATATGTGATAAGGGATCTTTTCTCAAAAGGGATGAAACGCCAGGGCGAGTTTTTAAGTTTTTTGCAGCGGTTCGCAGTGAATACCAATGGCCTAGGTATGAGCCAGGAACGCAATTTTGAGAGAATTAACGAGAAAACAAAGCGAGAGCACCCTTGTCGGAGGAGACGCAGGAATGATTTAACCATTCTTTGGCCTTTATTCGCTCTCTCGTGCCATAAGGGGCCGCCCGTAGCCGAGTGGCAGTGTTGGGTTTCATGCATTCAAATTTTGGGGTAATCGTTAAGGGTTGGTGGAGACGGAAGCTGTGACAGTGGCGGGGCTGGATGGGGTGAGGACGAGATCTCGCCCCCTCCCCATCTCGACACCCATCAATATGGAGATTCTGCATCCACCCGGCCGCCTGAATGACAAAGCCGTGTTACCTTGCAGGTCGCTCAGGTGCGCGCAGCTTGCCATGAAAGTGAAATCAATCAGCACGAGGTTTTGACAACTTGAAGATTTCTTAAGCCGCAACGATTTGCCCAGTTCCTCTGGATTCCACGCAGACAATTCAATAATCGTGATTAATGTAAACTAATTAACGATAAAAAGAATCGCTGTTTGTATGTAAAATTCATCTTGACCATTTAGGCTTTCTGCAAATAATTCGGTTTCTACTGTCGTTAATTTAAGCGTATGCGTTATTCAGTTTTAAAACTTCCACAATTTTTATATGATTTCAATAAAATTTCAATCACTAATCTGAAATTGTCATACTTTTGGTTTGTAAATTTTGTACTTAAAAATGAAATATAAAAATAATAAATCAGATTACACATGGATAAATAAAGATTATTTCTCGTTTAATGGCTAATCATGTAGCTGAATAACTGAGTAATAGAATTGAAGGCCTCTCCGAAAAAAAGGATGTAATATTAAATTATTATTGATATGTGAGACGTATCCTCTGATTGAGGTCCTGGCTTATATGTACTTTTATTATCAGGCAGTACATCTCACTTAACGATATGTGTCAGAGGAAGAGCAATTGCGGGGCTTAGACGTAAAAAATGGTAATGATGGTTAAAAATGAGATATGTAGCGTATAATATGGTATCTTACATTCTTCGCCTAATGCAGTAGGTAGTTTTCCAACATCTCAACAGATGGCAGAGGTATAAAGATTTTACTTTCCTGGTAACTATACAAACTGATGCATGTATAAATGTTCGTCTACCTGTAACTTCTAAACAATAAAACGTCACTTACCATTTTTTACTCTCGAACCCCTGAATTGTTTGCATGCATCTGAAGTGTGATTAGTATAACATGTAGCTAATCGGCGATGTATGCAATGGAGGAGGAAACGAACTGACCAACCTACCCATTATCTCCTGGCCTAATTGCCTCGTAAGTGGTGCTTTTTGGTATCACTTGTGAGGTTCCGACCTATCTTCGAACAGTTGACTGAACAACAATGTGAGACTTAGTTGGAAAAAGTAATTTTGAAGCCTCATTTAGCTATAAAAATAAATTATTTAATTCAACAGCAAAACAAACTTGTAGGCTATCTTTTATTAATCAAATGATTCTGCTAGTAAATTTACGCCTAATGAATGAAATATGCCTCTGAAATTGTTTTCCTTTCTCCTGAAACATTAATTACAGTTTTGTTGGTGACATCCTTATTCCAGGGAAGTCATCAGTTGTGTATTTTTGTTATCATTTGTAGTTTCGAATACAAAATTATGGAATATTTTTTCTTATTTTTTTTTAAGGTCATGAATAAAAATTATGCTGGCTGTAATTTTCAAATATCATTAAATTGCACATTTACATAGAATATATTTTGTAAAATGTATGGTTGCTCTGTTATCTTACTTAGTTTCTGAGAAATCTTATTTCCTGGATTGAAAAACGTAAAATATTTCAAATCCTGAAAACTGCATTTGAACCGTTCAGAGCAGAAGTGGTGTAAGTCAAAAATGGGTAATGAGGGTTTAAGTAATCATTTTGTAAAACACAGCGCAAAGTAGCAATTGGAATGGAATGGAATGGAATTTAACTGAGCGACCTGTTGAGATCTATTGCGCTAACCATCGATATGGAATGAGTTGCGTGCCACAGATCCCCTACGCGCACCGCACTTACAACATGACTCCCTTAACGACCGGTCCCTACAGCCGACAATCCATATACCATTCCTGCTTCGACAAATTCCCTCAAGACCCCCTTGTCGGTCCGAGGCGAAACTCCTCCCCCGAGTAGGTCCGCCTCGGGTGCTCGTTGTAGAAGCCATCCAACATCGCTGAACTACATTCTACGGAGGCCGGTCGATAGAGTCAGCAGCTTCGGGAGGTCCCCGATAGAGTGATCTGAAGTGGCGAAGATGAGTGGGGTTCCAATCGCCTGATAAAGTTACCTGATATTCATCCACAGGAGTGAGGGGAAAAAAACCCGAAAAAACCTCACCCAGGCAACTCGTCCTTACCAGGAATCGAACGCGGGACCGCTGGGTTCGGAGTTAGACTCGCTAACTCGCTAACCCCTCAGCCACAACGGTGGTTAAAGTAGCAATTAATATTCAATTTATTTGAACTGTTAGTAGTCAGTGGATAGCACGTAGGACATATTAATTGCTACTTTGCGCTGTATTTTACAGAATTTTTACTTTAAACCTCATTACCCAATTTTGACGTACAACACTTTTGCTCCGAACGGCTCATTTAAAGGTTACCGAAGGCTTTTATTGAGTGTAAAAATGCATATCAGTTTCTTATGAATTATCAGCTATTACTAGGCATGGTTATTCCACTATTGATGTATAATAAAGCATTGAGTTTTGTTCTTCGTTGTTTTAAAATTCCCTTGTTACATATTTGACTCTATTTCACTTCGATTCGCCAAGGATTTGAGCCCAGGTCTCCGGCGTGAGAAACAATTGAGCTGGCACTGAGTTAGTAATTGATTTTGAATACAAGAGTGACTGCTCGTAACTATTCAGTAATAGGTCTAATGGTAATAACTGCAGTGCGTTATATTAGTAATAACACTTTGTATGAACTGCGTGTACGGAAGACGTGTTTCCTCCGAACAATGGAGTTATGCAACCGGGAGGGAGTTATGTAAATAAATGTTGGAGGACGCCGTGTAGCATTCACACATGCCCGCGTTTTATACTCACTTCATCGTATTTAGGAGTCATTTTTCGTGCTTATAAGGAGACATTCACAAGAAATATGTTGTTGGCGACACACATTGTTCCAAAAGCTGCGTGTAATAATACGACTACCAGGCGAATGCGATCCGAGGTTGGAGTCCGAATTCTATTTACATGTCCTCCGAATGAGTGGTAATTGTTTCGGCCCGTGTAAGGTTCATTGTCTACAGCTCTGGTTTATAAACGACTTTATTTATTTATTTATTTATTTATTTATTTATTTATTTACGTATTTATTTATTTATTTATTTATTTATTTATTTATTTATTTATTTATTTATTTATTTATTTACAGTGTGTAAGGGGTGTAAGTACCATTATTTTAACTGATGATTGTTCATGTCATAAGGAAGAAAAAAGTCCTCACAACTTTTTCTATTTGCAATATTTAAAATTGTTAAAGGTTACAATATTAGGCGCTTGGCAACGTTGCTCGATGGGGAGGACGGAGTTTATAAGTACACAGTACAGCTGAAGCGGATACAGACATACCGGTACAAAACAGATGTTCTGTTCTAATGCAGGGGCGGACCGTTGTTTACATAAAACGAACAGCAAATACAAACTTTCAATCTCATTAATAGAATTTTATAGTAAATTTTAATTTTATTTAACAATATTGGAAATATTAGTCCATTTTTTATTATACGTTTAAAAATAAACAATAGTGGTTTACAGCACAAAACCACACGAACTTTTTTTTAATACAACATTTTAATTTACCCCGCTTCCATAAAGAAATAACTTATGTGTGATTTTTGAAACGAGATAAGAGACTCCTAGGGCCATATTCATAGACATTCTTAGCGCGGGCTTCCGGTCGATGATCAGCGAACTAACGTTTTTCGTATTCATAAACAAGTGTTGGCAATATGATATGATATGAATCCTGTACAAGTAATCAGTCGATAGCCGGGGCTATTTTAGCTCTTAGCGCGGGCTAGAGAAATGTCTATGAATAGCACCCTTAGTTTCTAATAATCATTGAGAAACCGCTACAAAAGTTCGCCTATTAGGTAATCTTCATTGCGGAAAACATTGACGGTACATCTTCTTGCCTCGCTTGAATTAGGACGACTTTCTCCATAAATTAATAACATATGATATTCCTAAACTGTGAATGACATTGTAAGTTGTTTATCGAATACCTGGTACCGAACTGTTATCCGCTCGGCAGTAGACCTATGGACAGGGAGCTTGAACTCAGCTGACAGTACTTACGTCTGTGCAGAGTACTGCCTGCTGAATACTTTGCCACGTCTCTCACGCCAGAATATTAACAAATTTAAGCATGCATTTTATTTAATTTCACGAAAATGTAATACAGCACACAAATATTCATTTAAACTAATAGTAACTCTTTGCTAGATATACCTACTGATGTAATTGTTTTCGTAATTTTACTAACGATATAAGCAATATAACACAAATAAAATAAGAGAAGAAATATATTTTTGGGAAAACTATAAAAATTTGACCTTATGTTGTGTGAACATTTTTTGATCCTGTATACCGTCCACGACGACTGTGAAAAGTACGGCACTCATACCCCTTACACCCTGTATATATAATCTATACAGAGTAGATGGTAACCTTTGCATCAAATTTTAAGAGGTGATTCTACATGCTAAATATAACAAAACTTTTATTACTCTTTTTCTTCGAGGAAAAACCGTCAAGCAGGAAAAAATAGTCTTTGCTCAATGTTTGCAGCGACCTATTGCAGTAACGGCAGGAGATAAATGACTAATTGTTATAAAAGTAAACAGGTAAAAATAATCTGAACAGTTAATGTCTTGAATCTTTTTTTCAAGGTTAAACCGTTTAGTTTATTCCATTCCAAATACCTTCCTTGAACCAAACATGCCGAGCAGAGCAAACTCATTAACTATGATGGAAGCAATTGTTTTAAGACAAGATAACCGCGAAATCACGTCCTCGGCCCTCCAAGTTTGGGATTAATGCAACAGACCAGCTTGCTATTCATAAGGAAAACTTTCATTGCTAGAAGATCGGAAAATGTAAGCACGATATAATTAGAGATGACAAAAGCTCGGAAAACAACTAGGTCTACTCTTTTGGAAACTTGTAATGTTCAAGGTTTAAGAAACAATTATAGAGATAATAATAATAATAATAATAATAATAATAATAATAACTAGCAATATTGCAGACCCGAACCGAGTTCCGACACACACATTACTAATAGGGAGAACAGTTCTGTCGGGAGCAAGACGACCAGATATCTTGTTTTGCTGTATGTATGTATATGTATATATATATATATATATATATATATATATATATATATATATATATAAAGAAGGGCACTGTATTCCACATAACATTCAAGAAAATTATAATTGTTATTCCATTTTGATTGAAATGATAATATTAAACGTGCTGAATAAATGAATGTTTCAGCATGACCCTCTTCGTGCCCTTCTTTGCACAAGGCCTTCTTTATTATTCCAGAAAATAATCTTCTTCTGTTTCTGTTTCTTCTTTCTTCTTTTAATATTACAAGTTTACATTATATACAAAAAGGGGATACACAAAATGATACAAAAGTTATTGTATACATTTTAGAAATTGTTTATAATTTATGTAGGTTTTGCCTCTGTTCAAAAGTTTTTCTTTTTCTATTTGCATGTAACTTTTATATGTGTCTATGGACACATCCTCTGAAGAACACAATACAAAACTCACCGTATGTGCAAGCATCCAGACACAAGAGAAATGTCGAGAACGATGGGCTAGAATGAAATCCGGCAGGATAAGAATTTCTAGTTTAAACCAAGTGTATTTTGTGATCGATATAGGTTGCAATATTGTGTGAGTTGACACCAAATTGATTGGACTCTGGTGCATTCGCTAAATATACGTACAAGTGTTTCAGTTTGTCCACAGTGAAGACACTTGAAAAGTCCACTGCAAGAATGATGGATGTCACTTTCTTGTCGAAAATGAACCAAGACTGTCAATGCATAGCTTAAGACATATAGAATGTACATACAGAGTTAAATGGCATTAACACTGATAGTCATTGTCCAGTAATGATCGGAAAATCAGCGCTAAGCATTTCAAACTTTCAATTGCTTCTCCTGCAAGATGTATTCCAAATGACATCCATCATTCTTGCAGTGGACTCTTCACTTGTCATCTTGGGAAAGACGAATTCTAAACAACCGTTACCGAGTAGGTATGATGTCATGTACCACCGGAAACCAATTAGATTTTATTCTCGTGGATAAGATTGACGCACTAATGTTCTTCCAAATACGACTGAAGTTAACACTGGTTAGGTTATTCCTCATTATGCGCATTGGCGTATACATCTCTTCAAGCTGTAGGTATGACGTATGTTTGGTTATTACATATCGGTCTTGTAGATAATTACATTCCAGAAAATATATTTGGAGGTAGTTTATATGTTTAGGTATGTGTTAGTATTCGACGCCCTCAACCATGACAAGCGCTTGAATCCCAACTGTCATTCACCGACAGAGATAAAATTTTATATCTGTACCTTTAGGAATCGGGCCTGCATATTTGTGAGGATTAGTTATCGATAGAAGACGAGAATCACTTGTATTGGTGTTCTGAGCATGAAACAAGTGAAGTTATAACAGGAAAATTTTTCCTTCCATGAATGAAGGTAGACACGATATCACTTGCGTCACAGCGGAGAAAATCCGGACGGCTGTCGAAGGTTGTGTCACGGTGAAAACATCCTGGACAGATTCAGTCCCTTAATGTATTGAAGGAGAGCAAGATCTCTGGATTGCATATCAAAACACTTTTGTTATCTGGAATGATACTGGCCGCTTTTTCCTCACTGAAATGGATTGGAGGAGGGTGGATGATCAGCGGAGAAGGAAGAGTATCCCATTAGTCACAAGTGCTTGCAAAATGTTGACTTGATGGAATGCGGTGATCTCCCCGGCTCCCCCCCCCCTCCTCGATGTACCGAGTGTGGGGTTTCGCAACCTTAATATTCAAGAATTCGAACCAAATGAATATTAAACAAGGTAATCGTTTTAACATTGCTGCCACTTCGACATTACTTTCCGAGCGAGGGTCTTATATTAAAAGCAGTTAGATGGGTGGAGCGGTGGGGCCGAGCCTAGCAGCGTAAACCCATCCGCGTGTTTAAAATTCCACGCGCTCTAAGAATGAGAAGTTAACGAAATCCAAGAACCAAATTAGATAATATTGTTGGAAATTGATTTTGTTAAAATAACCGATTTAGAATTTTGTACGAAGGCAGTTTCCTTTAAATATGACGTCCAGTGTCAGTGTAGACTTCTCTTGTTACTAAGGTTACTTGTTCAGTTTGAGAGTATTTAAGGAGTAGATCAGATGAGTGTGGCGTTTCTACATAAAACACATCGTTAAACCACTAAATAACTCAGTATATTCAAAAATTCCCATGAAGGGCTAAGTTCTGTAAGGCTACTGCTGACCCGAAGTACACATGCCTCAGCAAAAGTGACAGGTTATACATCTAGAACAGCGGTGACCAAAACTCGAACTGCAGTGATTACATACGACAGACAGCCTATGAAGTAAGGAGACGGAGGAAAGGTACTTGGCATGAAAACTACAACCAATGGTGGTTCCTGTACTAACATATCGATCAATCCTGCGGATAAAATACTCAAGCTTTGCTGTATCAGTAATGTGACTGCTGTCACCAAGAGCCAGTGAATAATATACGTTTTTTTTTTTTTTGCTTTTTATATTTTGAATATAATCGGGAATTTTCTAAAATCTTCTCTCGCTACTTGACCAAGAAATTCGTTACCCAGCATTTGCTCGTACTGGGTTGAGGGAAAACCCCGGAAAAAACCACAACCAGGTAACTTGCCCGACCGGGAATCGAACTCGGGCCACCTGGTTTCGCGACCAGACGCGCTGACCGTTACTCCACAGGTGTGGACTATAAATGTTTGTATGAGACAAAAAGACAAAACAGAACAGTATCTTAGTTATAAAATTGTTCTGGTTCTGTTATATGATATTACCTGTGGTTATATAATAAAAAAAAACAATTCTCAAATAAATTTGCATTTCTAAGAAACATAAAACATAACGTTAATATATTTTTACCTGAGATTGAACTGATCTCAAACAGACGAAAAGAGTATTCCTAGCCTTTTAATAAGGGCCTAGTAATTAAAGAAAGACTGGGAAACGGATTATTATACACTGAAAGGGAGAGATGTTTCAAATAGGCTACTCGATTGTTTATACACGTATAACAGTTGCCAAAGTAGATAAAAGTTCAGTCAGGTATAAACAACTGCGGCGATTCAAGGCTGCTTGACGTTCGGGACTTCGGGAGTGATCAATCTCGACGTCTTGAAACACTCACAACCAGTCTTTACGTCAACGATGCGACATATACAACATTGTAGTGCGGGTTTTCGGCTTTGCGGGCGCTGTTAGTCTTGCTTTCTAGATCTTTGTTCGTCTCTAGTAATTACACATGTGGCCACAACGTTACAGGAAAGTTGTCGCCATTAAGGAACGGAATATTTTGCGCTTACAGAAGGGTTTCATTTTTGAGTAAAAGTTGGAAGGCCGCAAGGCGGTTCTCAAGAAAGGAAAGTCTAAATCGAATTTTGCGTTTTACCGAATAGGAAGAAATGAGGCATTTCTTGCATTATATAAATTTCATTAACCATAAGACATGATGCCGGAGAAGGCATCCAAAATGCAAGCACTTGGAGATCCTAATTTCTGCTTGAAAAATGAGTTAATCTAGGGACCGTCTCGCACAACATGAATTTAATCTTGACGTCATGCTTGCCTGAGAACAAGTGGGTTGGAGTCAGAGTCGGAATGAGATGGGTGGGGGGAAGGCTCATGTAATTGCGTTAACAAGTCCATTGTGTCTTTCCCTCCATCCCTCTTTCTCGCCCACCGACATAGACCGTGGGCCATCTCCTGAGAGGTGAGATTGTAAGATACTCTCGCAGAGAAGAACACTTCTGTCTCGCAGAATGCAGGGATGCCACAAGCTATTTGGCCCTTTCTGCAGTCACCTTTAAGCGAGGGCGTCGTTTCCTGTGACTCTTACGAAAGACCTGCGAAATGTGTGACATTTATACCAATTTTATTTTCTCTCAGGTGTCAGATTCCATTACTTGAATTCGATCGAGATGCTTCCAGTGTTAGTCTCCGCTTTATATTCACCATCATTGGACTTTATTTTGTCCATTTCAATTGGAGGTAATTATTGATATGATATGATATGATATGATATGATATACGATACGGTATGATATATGATATGATACGATACGATATATGATATGATATGATATGATATGATATGATATGATATGATATGATATGATATGATTTTGATGTCAACATTTACATCCATGTAATGTGGACCTCACAATTTTGTATCCGGTGCCACAATTACATTCATTACAGATATATCTTTTGTAGACGCTCTTCTAATTTGGATTCATACCTCTTGCTTATTTCACGTGGACGAGAAGGGGTCAGTAATTGTTACCTGGAGCCCTCTGAATTAGACTCGCGTTTACTCTGGTAGCAGTTGGATCTGAGGTTTGCGGATTCAAATCTGGTGGAGGACGCTGGAATTGAAAGTGCGATAAAATCCTTAGCATGGTTCTTTAAAATAAATCTGTTAGTCCTGTGTCGTAGATGTACAGCACGTAAAAGAACCCTATCCCCGATAGAGGGCTCCTGGCAAAATTTGTCGTCCATCTTTCGTCGACGTTAAATTTAAACTCTGAACCTCTGCAGTTCAAAGCGTCGTTAAATAATCTACTACTACTACTACTACTATTACTACTACTACTACTACTACTACTACTACTACTGCTGCTGCTGATGTTACTACTACTAGTACTACTGTTGGTGCTGTTACTACTACTACAGCTATTATTACTACTGCTACTGCTACTACTGCTGCTATTACTACTACTGCTACTACTACTACTACTACTGCTGCTGCTTCTGCTGCTGCTACTACTACTACTACTATTACTACTGCTGTTGCTGCTACTACTATTACTGCTATTACTGCTGCTGTTACTACTACTACTACTGATGCTGTTACTACTACTACTACTTCTGCTTATGTTACTACTACTGCTGCTATTACTATACTAATTCTGCTGCTTTTACTACTACTGCTGCTGGTGTTACTACTATTTCTACTACTACTACTGCTGATGCTGTTACTACTACTGCTTCTGTTGCTGTTCCTATTACTACTACTACTACTGCTGCTGGTGTTACTACTACTTCTACTGCTTCTGTTGCTGTTCCTATTACTACTACTACTACTACTACTGCTACTGGTGTTATTACTACTTCTACTACTACTACTGCTGATGCTGTTACTACTACTGCTTCTGTTGCTTTTCCTATTACTACTACTACTACTGCTGCTGGTGTTACTACTACTTCTACTACTACTGCTGATGCTGTTACTACTACTGCTTCTGTTGCTGTTCCTATTACTACTACTACTACTACTACTACTACTACTACTACTACTACTACTACTGCTGCTGCTGTTACTGCTACTACTACTACAGCTATTATTACTACTGTTACTATTACTACTACTACTTCTGCTGCTGTTACTACTACTGCTGCTGCTATTACTACTACTACTACTCTGCTGCTGTTACTACTACTACTACTACTACTGCTGCTGCTGATGCTGTTACTACTACTACTGCTACTGCTACTGCTACTAGACTACTACTACAACTACTACTACTACTACTACTACTACTACTACTACTACTACTACTACTGTTACAATGAGTCTCAGCGAACTTTGACGTAATTAGCATTATAACTTAAACTGTGGCGTTATCCTTCTGAAAATGTACCGTGAAGCCTTTCGTATAATATGTTAACAAAACATTATACTTCACTTTTTAAATTATGTGTTTGAAAACTTTAATACTGATGTAAATTGATCCCATTCCGATTTTCTTTTCCGATGAAACTTGATTTCATTGCATGACTACAGTATTCATAACGCAATAACTAATAACAGATACTGGTCAGCAGATAAGCCAAGAATCGTGAATGAGTTTTCATTGTACAATATAAAATGTAGCTGTGGTGTGCCGTCAGTGGATATTTATTTATGTATTTATTTATGTATTTATTTATTTTCTTATTTATTTATTTATTTATTTATTTATTTATTTATTTATTTATTTATTTATTTATTTAACCTAGTAGAGATAAGGCCATTAGGCCTTCTCTTCTCCTCTACCAAAGGATTACAACTACAATATTAAGAATACAAATTACAATTATAATTATTGAACTTCTTATAAAAAGGAAACAAAATTAACAATGCGAGTTACAGAAGTCACATTTTAAAACAGTGTGTGATGAACGTTTTGCTGCGTATTTTCTGGACGTTGACGCCACAACTCAGCTGCTTATGTATTTACGACGGAAGTGTTGCGAGCGTTCGTGGAGGCAAACAGCGGCAGTAGCGTGGGTTTTTTTTTTTTTCGCTGACCGGCGGACGTTCACAGAGACTCCCTGTATTACTATCACTATTGCTACTACCATCACCATCACCAAACAGTCATTCAAGTACATGATTTAATAAGAACCTTCTCTGATTTAATTTCTTCCCTGACGAAATCTTGTAAGAACTTCAAAGTACATCGTTCTGGAAAAGATTTTAAACTACTAATAATATAATATATATTGTAAAGGATTATTCATTAATTAAATTGTGCCTTCTTATTGCAGGCAAAATATTAAAAATGTTTGCCTAATTGTTGTGACATTAATATACGTGTTTTTTTTATTTTCTCCGTTGCAAGTCATGAAAACTGTTCGGAATAATTTACTTGCGATCTCCTGTAAGTCGTGTGGGATTTGTTTCGGATGAAGCTGCTGATGGGGATTTTCATGAGTATTTTGTTTTTCTCTTTAATTCTCGTTTATCATTACTTTATTATGGTCATAATACATCGCCAACTTACCTGAATATCATCTTCAACGTAAGACATCATTAAATGAATTTTTATAAGTTACTTTACAATTTTAATCCATTCTATTTACATTGTGAGTCCGCATGCTATTCAGTTCCGGTCACACTGCGTCCTATGAGCTTATTATACTTGCCCTAATATTTTATAATTTGTTTCCTTCTTTCTTCACCGAGGTTTTTGTAATCTCACGACACTTTCTCTCCAGTCTTCAGCAAGACATTGACCCACAGAGACATATGTCTGCAAAACAGGAAACATTTTGGGAGATAAAGTGTTGGGTGGTAATTTTGCCTCTATCGTTCTCAATTAGGTACACAGGGGACTGACCTTCTACTTACAAGCAAACATTCTAATGAAGGTAGATAAAAAAAATATTTTTTTTCTTCCACCATTTTAATAATGACAAAATAATTACTTATACAAATTTTGGCAACTCGACCGCAATTACCTTTACAGAAAAAAAGCACAATTACATAAAAAGATTTATTATATGCATTGGAGGGAGAAAGAAACTGGGCAAACTACACCATTATCTCCTGGCCTAGTTGCCTCATGAGTGATATCTTATTGTATTACTTATGAGATTCAAACCTGTCTTCGGACAGTTGACTGAACAACAACAAATAAATCCTATAGAGCTACTGGACAGATTAACTTTACTGAAAGTGATGGTGAAATAGCATCCAAATTAGAAAAGAGACCTTAAAAGACCGAAACGACGGTGGATGGACGACTTCGACGGATGGGGATAGAAGTTTAATGCTTGGATGATGATGATGGTGGTGGTGGTGGTGGTGGTGGATTTAAAAGAAATTGACCTCATTTACGTACATGTATCTTGTTCATATCTAGTGTTGAGGGAAACATTCATCAGTAGGCCTACCAGATGTCTACAAGTTTCTGAAATCTCAGTCATATAAGTAGCATGAGACGAGGCTACCACGTGATACAACATAAAATAAAGAAGGTTCACATATCGTGTCCACATATACTGTGTCCCGTTAAAATCTCTCTTATTTTAAAGTAACGGACTCAATGCGTGGCCGCCACGTTCACCCTATATCACTCGATTGGATGTATTTTTGTTCAGCTGAATTAAGGACTAAGTATTCTTTCACTGATAGTTGTCTAGCCAACGACAGGTCTTTCACTGCAAACTCAGTATTCTCCAATCTTTCCTATTGGACTAAGTATTTAGGCTTACGCATAAATTCCTTAACCTCCAAATTTTACGAATCTGTATCTGTCGTGTGATTGCTATTGCAACAATGGACATGTTGATAAGAACATTGCGAGGAACTGATTTCAGTGAGATGTTGAATTGTAGACACTTCATAGCTGATCGGCTAGTGAAAAGTAATATTTTTTAACAGATACATTACAAGACAGGAATTAGTTGCGAAATTTGCAACATCATATTCTGCTAATAACCCAATTTCCAACTAATGAAATTTATACACCGTGTACTGTTTTAGTCTACCATATTTTAACATATAATAAAGTAGAAGGTAGGAAATGAGGAGAAATAAAACTGCACGTAATGTGGAACTGAAAAAAAAATCATTACTTATTAGTAAACTTCTACATGTGACGTTTTTGTTTGCAGACATAATCCGACATGCCCTCATGTAATAGTAGTAGTGAAATGGATAGGAAGATTGTTTATTTCCGCAATTATAACTATCTACAATTTAGTTCTACTTTCGAGCGGTAGGATATAATTTTTATTGCTGTCACTATAAGTAAATTTACAGTACATAATCACTAAAAGTCAGTGTCTGGTCAAAGTTTATTCACAAGTAGAACATAAGCGATATTCGTGATTTTATTCTGTAGTTATACCGTGTTTACTATACAGTAATGTAGACTCCATCGTGTTTAAGATTTAAGAGTCGTGACAAAATATTTTTCATCGCTTGTACCTACACACAATGTAAGGACAAATTTTGTTTTACCTGAAACCTAGATGGCTTGCAGAAAACCACAAGTCTGTTACATTTATATATTTAATTGTGGTCTATTATTTATAAGATATAATAAATTACTAGTTGTCTGTTCTAGGGTAAAGGTTGGTAATACTGTGATACGAGTAATATTGTGATAGTTTTTTTTTTTTTTAGAATTACTGAGCGAGAGAAGAACCGGTTTTGTCCAGCAACTTGTCCACGAATATTCCCTTAACACGTTGACGCAAAAAAAAACGATCTTCCTCTCGCTCAGCAAAATTGTAATAAATTCTCAAAGAGAACTATCACGATATTACTCAAATCTCAGTATTACCAACCTTTACCCTATGTACGTTGAAGTTTTTGTAATTTTTTTTAATGTAATGCTTTGCTCCAATACTAATTTCTGCGTCATAATAAAAAAGTTCTTCCTGACTTCATCGCCAATAAAAATCAAATGAAATGTGGAAGTGTCAATGCAAATGAGATAGAGACGCAAGGCAGACAAGGAAATAGAGCTTTGGAATTAGGAGGAGCTACGTCAGAATCACATTTTGACTATCTTTCACTCTCAGGTAGAACAGAAAGTCAAAATTATAGAGGGCTTAGTGAACCCCAAAATGGTTGTGGAAGTTGATCTGGATGAAATATCGCAGTTACACATGGATTTTAACCCGATAATTTTAATAATAATAATAATAATAATAATAATAATAATAATAATAATAATAATAATAATAATGATAATAATAATAATAATGGCTTTATTTAACCTGGCAGAGTTAAGGCCGTAAGGCCTTCTCTTACATTAATAATAATAATAATAATAATAATAATAATAATAATAATAATAATAATGTTTTATTTTCGCTGGCAGAGTTAAGGCCATAAGGCCTTCTCTTCCAATCAACCAGCCTTAATCAATACAATACATAAATTTAAATTACAAATATTTTCACTACACTTAAAAGGTTCTCCAGCAATAATCTTCACTACACATTTATTTAAATTTAGATAAATCTATAAGGTAAAGTAGTAACTTAATTTATGAGCTAATTTAATTCAATGAATTATAATTAATTTAATATTTGAGATAGATAGTAAAATGATGAAAATTAATTTAATATAAGCTTACTAGGACTATGTTACAGGGAGAATATATATATTTCTATTTCTATAATGAGAATATTAATGTAATTGCCATTAGAGGTTTTGTAAATCTATTTAGAGAAATTAAAGATAATAATAATAAGAATGGACAGATGTTAGTTTCATTATAAGTAACAAATATTAATCAGCAATTCATCTGTTAAGTAAGAATTTATGTAATTTTGACCTAAATGAAGCTATTGTCCAACAACCCCTTATATCACTCGGAAGCGAGTTCCAATTTCTAGCAACTGAAACTGTATAGGATGAAGAATATAAACATTCAACCAGGATTAAAACTTGCTTACATAGTTGAACATATAACTGGATCGGAATTAAGTAATTACATACTGATACAATTTAGGTACATAATGAGATCAAAAGAGGTAGTTAAATAAAAATTTACTTCATAAAATAAAAATAAACATAGTGGAATACATATTAATGTTGTTAGAATGAAATACGAATCACAAGTCCACTCCTGTGGAGTAACAGTCAGCGCGTCTGGCCGCGAAACCAGGTGGCCCGGGTTCGAATCCCGGTCGGGGCAAGTTACCTGGTTGAGGTTTTTTTCCGGGGTTTTCCCTCAACCCAATGCGAGCAAATGCTGGGTAACTTTCGGTGCTGGACCCCGGACTCATTTCACCGGCATTATCACCTTCATTTCATTCAGACGCTAATAACCTAGATGTTGATACAGCGTCGTAAAATAACCCAATAAAAAATACGAATCACATAAAAATAGAAGCCGATAATTCAATAACAATGTACACAGTAAAAATAAAAATAAACACATTAGTATACATATTAGTATTAGATTACAATTAAGTAGGATTCACATAATTGAACCAGAAACCGACAATTGAATAAAATATACACAAAAATAGATTAATAATAAAAAAAAACAATTTTAGTTCGTGGTCTGTTATTTAATCAATAGTTACCTTGGCTTTATAAATAGAAATGGTCTTATTTTCTATTAAGTAAGTCTTCCACATTATTTGTTAGAATTTTTGATAAAGAATAGCAAACCAGAATTGTTTACTATTCAATTCATATTGGTATATATAGCAGTGTACACCCCTGTGGTTCTACAGTGTATGCAGCCCGTCTACCAGGGCTTCATTATTGCTGTCTAAATTCACAGCCGGAGAATGTACGGAGTCCTGGTGGGGGACCCCTGTTATGTAAAAGTGCCTTAAAACCCGACGTCGTGTTGTGTGGCTGCATGATCCATCTCCTTCAAAGCTGTTTGTCTGAGCACTGTTCGATATCTTCTTGTGTATCAAGAGTACCTAAATTCTCCTGCGTCACTTTTCGCCTCTGTATGAAGGTCCAGATTGCTAGCAATATATAGAATGATACAGTATTAAGATCGCGATGAGTCTGGGAAGAATTAACTTAAGTACAGTTTATTCCTTAGACAGTTTTAGCTGAATTGGCTGGTCAGAAATGAAGTCATTGCCATGTGTCAGAGAACATAATGCAGTACAAGCCCGGGTACTTTCAAGTGGAGCGATGATTGGTTAGTCATTGGCGTAGTTCAGACGGTAGGCGCGTTTGCCTGCTGATGCAGAGTTTCGTTCGGGCGTAGGTTCGATTTCCTCTTTGGCTAATTGCTTGGTTGAATTTTTCCGAGGTTTCCTTCTATTGTAAAACGAATGTTAGGTAATCACGTCGCGATTCTTAGGCCTCATCTCGCGAAATATGATCTCCTTATCGCTAATACCATAAATAAGTTAGTGGTTGGTAAATCGCCTTTAAATAACACAATAAAAATAATTGAATAATTCTCAGGATACGGCAGCACTCTCAGGAATTTTGCTCGAACTCCTTCTCTGTGCACCGGAAATTTCAACTGGACCCAGGCCTTCGGAATGGGAAAGTGATGCACATGTGTTATTTTCTTTCTTAGTAAAACGTGGCCGAAAAGTGGGTGCACCCTCCATTATTTTACAAAGATTTGTTTAACGTGTTAGTTAGTTAGAGTCCACACCTGTGGAGTAACGGTTAGCATGCCTAGCCGCGAAACCAGGTGGCCCGGGTTCGATTCCTGGTCGGGGCAAGTTACCTGGTTGAGGTTTTTTCTGGGGTTTTCCCTCAACCCAATATGAGCAAATGCTGGGTAACTTTCGGTGTTGGACCCCGGACTCATTTCACCGGCATTACCACCTTCATCTCATTCAGACGCTAAATAACCTGAGCTGTTGATAAAGCGTCGTAAAATAACCTACTAAAATAAAAAAAATTAACGTGTTAGTAACATTAAGAGCCTTAGCAACCATAAGCATGAATACTGACCAGCTTCGCACAATTATTATTATTATTATTATTATTATTATTATTATTATTATTATTATTATTATTATTATTATTATTATTATTATTATTATTAAGAAGAAGAGGGACAAAACTAACTCTAGTAACTTTCGAGGAAACTCACTTTTGCTGACGTTGTACAAAATTTTGTCCAATATTCTTTTGAGAAGGTTAACTCCATATGTAGATGAAATTATCAGTGTGGTTTTAGACGTAATAGATCAGCTATTGATCAGATATTTTCTATTCGACAGATAATGGAGAAAAAATGGGAGTACAAGGGTACAGTGCATCAGCTATTCATAGAATTCAAAAAGGCACATGACTTGGTTAAGAGAGAAGTTTTATATGATATTCTTATTGAATTTGGTATTCCCAAGAAACTAGTTCGATTAATTAAAATGTGTCTCAGTGAAACGTACAGCAGAGTCCGTATAGGTCAGTTTCTGTCAGATGGGTTTCCAATTCACTGTGGGCTAAAGCAAGGAGATGCACTATCACCTTTACTTTTTAACTTCGCTCTAGAGTATGCCATTAGGAAAGTGCAGGATAACATAAAGGGTTTGGAATTGAACGGATTACATCAGCTGCTTGTCTATGCAGATGACGTGAATATGTTAAGAGAAAATCCACAAACGATTAGGGAAAATAGGGGAATTTTACTTGTAGCAAGTAAAGCGATAGGTTTGGAAGTAAATGCCGAAAAGACAAAGTATATGATTACGTATCGTGACCAGAACATTGTATGAAATGGAAATATAAAAATTGGAAATTCATCCTTTGAAGAGATGGAAAAATTCAAATAACTAGGAGCAACAGTAACAAATATAAATGATACTCCGGAGGAAATTAAACACAGAATAAATATCGGAAAATGACTGTTATTCGGTTGAGAAGCTTTTATCATCCATCCTGCTGTCAAAAAATCTCAAAATTAGAATTTATAAAACAGTTATATTACCGGTTGTTCTTTATGATTGTGAAACTTGGACTCTCACTTTGAGAGAGGAACATAGGTTAAGGGTGTTTGAGAATAAGGTTCTTAGGAAAATATTTGGGGCTAAGAGGGATGAAGTTACAGGAGAATGGAGAAAGTTACACAACGCAGAACTGCACGCATTGTATTCTTCACCTGACATAATTAGGAACATTAAATCCAGACGTTTGTGATGGGCAAGGGATGTAGCACGTATGGGCGAATCCAGAAATGCATGTACGAGTAAGTGTTAGTTGGGAGGCCGGAGGGGAAAAGACCTTTGGGGAGGCCGAGACGTAGATGGGATGGTAATATTAAAATGAATTTGAGGAAGGTAGGATATGATGATAGAGACTGGATTAATCTTGTACAGGATAGGGACCGATGGCGGGCTTATGTGAGGGCGGCAATGAACCTCCGGGTTCCTTAAAAGCCAGTAAGTAAGTATTATGTTTGTGTAGTACACATAAAACAAATTGTATCATACACTGAGCACGAGTTCTACTATTTCAGGGGTGAGCTAAATCTGCGTATACTACATTTCATGTTACAAGTATTAGGAAAATAAATATAATAAAATAAATATTATGACACTGAATAATCTCCACAATACATTTGCTAGAGCGTGGCGCAGAATTCAGATGTGTTACTACAGTCTGTCTCCATACGGATGTTCTCCACCTGTAAACCATCAAGTATTGTATGTATTTATTCACACTGTAATGGGTATATACCCGGTGACAGTGGTAACTAATTACACTCAATAATGACAATCATAAACTTATTAATTAAAAATACAATTAATAATAATACTAATAATTATATTTTATTATATGCAGATGACGTGGTTTTAATACAGAAAACCGAAAATGACTTACAATACTCTCTCCATATATTAAATCAGATAGCGAAGAACTATAACTTTAAAATCTCGAAAAGTAAGACTAAAATAATGGCCTTCTTGGGAAAAATGCAAATAAGATCAAAAATTATAATTGATGAACAACCCTTGGAGCAGGTGTGCAATTATATATATTTAGATTGTGAAATGAGTGTGTATTCAGGAAATTTAAAAGACATACTAAATTGTCCAGATTTAAGATGATATGTAGCACTATCCATAAGACATTGAAAAATAAAACAAGAAAAGAAACTAGAATGAAATTTTATAAAACAATGGCAGTCCCAACGTTATTATATGGAAGTGAAGTCTGGGTAAGTTCGAACAGTATAAAAAGAAAAATTCAAAGTGCAGAAATGTATTTTCTAAGGAGAACCAAAGGTTGCACACTAATGGACAAAGTTAAAAATGAAGAAATTAGAACAGAATTGAAGACAGTTTCTATAAATGAACAAATTGAAAGCTACCGTAATAATTGGTTATATCACGTAGACAGGATGAGCAATTCGAGACTACCAAAATTACTGTATCAATACCGACCGATTGGAAGAAGGGACGTGGGACGACCAAAAAAGAGATGGAGAGATATGCTGTGAGGACGTAACAGGCAGTTTGCCTATACCGTGAAGTGCAGAAGAAGAAGACTAATAATTAATACTAATAATAATTAATAATAATAATAATAATATTAATAATAATAACAGGGAACATCCTAAATTAAATGAATCACGATCACTTAAAATAACATTTAAAATAAATCTAATTTGTATCTTAAACCTAAGTTCGAAATAAAATCCACGCGTATGATATGTTCATATCCGCACAAGTACCTTTCAACACTACACTCATTTCGCTGTCAACTCACTCACTGCAATGGAACTACGACACATTTCACTGATTTTATCCTGATTTCACTAACACTTCAAAAACATTTCACTGTTCAAATACTTTGCACTGCCACTATAAACTATAAAGCTTCACTGACAGGAACACGTTTCACTTACACAACACACTTCACTGACACAACTCACTTCACTGACACAACATAATTCTTCACTGATACAACACTTCAATAACAAAATATAATTTACACCCTTTAAATACTTTTTATAATTACCGTCTATTAGTAAAGTCCTTAAGCCTATATTTAAATACATTTTTGGTTGTTGGTAAAGCCTTTAGTAAGTCTGGAGGTCTGCAGGTCTGCAGGTAAATGTCGATATCTAACATACAATGGTAACCTTCGCAGTACGCCCACTTCCCAGTCACTCCGTATTTTCAATTAAATTCCATGAATTTCCACATAATTATTTTATGAGTCATGTGATTTCCTGATAAATTAATTTGTAAATATTGAATGTGAACAATCCAGTAAATTATTAGACATGTTATGCTAAGTAAGTCAGACACACGGTATACTATGAAACATATCCTTTATGAAAACCTGTATATCTATCAATATTCCTTAACAATTTTTCCGCTATTAAAATACCTTGTGTATACATCATGCAGCTTATTCGTAAAAGTCCGTTTTCTGATACAGTGAAACTTTTTCACGTTCCTTACGCGCTTGTCTCTGTCTGTCAGAGATGTAGGAAATATGATAATTGAATATTTAGTTAGACAAGACAATCAATTTCACAGACATAAAAGTAACTTTTATAACTGTCTTCTTTCCCCTTTCTGGTTTTGCTACAAATTTGTCATCCATAAGTAATTGACAATGTAAAACTTAAATGAGATATATTTGGATCTATCCAGAATCTAATCACTTCAGAATAGACCGAATTAAATGACAAAAAAGTCGTGTAATGTATTTCAAAACAACATAGCTTACAAAATACAATCAAGAGGATTCGGTCACGTTACTAGGCCCCCAGAAGAAAGGAAATCTAAGGTTTTCAAGGATCTTTAGCAGGAAGGCGACCTTAAGGCGATCTTAAGGTCGCCTTCCTGCCAAGGAGATCTGGAATTTTCACCACCGACTAAGGAGATCCGGAATTTTCTCCACCGAAATTTTCGTCAGTCGGTGATTTCGTCACGTATTACATTTTGCCACTACAACATTTTGTCACCAATTCACTTTCGTCACCACCATATTTTGTCACCAATCACTTTTGTCACCAAATTAATTTTCTCATCACTATTCGCCACCATAATTCCCCCCCCCCCTTCGTGTCGCTTCCCTTCATGATAACTATATAAAATGATACGAAATATGAAACCTCCTATTCATTGTGTTCATATTGTTGAGGATAATTCTGTCATGGGCCGTAGTCGGGGCAGAGGTAGGCAGCAGTCCATATTCCCTCCAAATTGTTACATTCGTACTACAAACTACTGTAACGGTGACGAAATTTCCGGTTACTAAATGCCCTAGACCCCCGACTAAGCTACAACAACCATTTAGGTAATTAATTTAAAATTCTCCAAGTGACTAACTACTACGAACGCGAAAAGAAATATGCGCATGCGTCTGACCAGTGTCAACGGTTTCTTACTGTACTACGAACAAAGCTATAATTGTTTTATATATTCTATTTTGGTACTACTACTAGTAGAACTAATATTACTACTACTTGATATTTTTTCCTAAGTTGTGGGGAAATATTTCAAAAAAATAATTGAAGAGTCCACTGCAAGAATGATGGATGTCATTTGGAATACATTTTGCAGGAGAAGCAATTGAAAGTTTGAAATGCTTAGCGCTCAATGATACTGGACAATGACTATCAGTGTTAATGCTATATAACTCTCTATGTGCATTCTATATGTCTTAAGCTATGCATTGACAGTCTTGGTTCATTTTCGACAAGAAAGTGGCATCCATCATTCTTGCAGTGGACTCTTCAATTGGAAATAGTTCGTAATCTTTTCTCAATTAATTCTCTAACTTACTTTACGGCTGTCATATTAAATTGCTTCAAAATTTCGCTATACTATCTTTGGTCGGCGGGAAAAGGCACATAAGTAAAAAAAGTCGATTTTTCTGTTGTATCTAATCACATAAGTTTAGTATTTTTTTCTAATTTTTGAAACAATAAAATGTCTTGTATTTTAAATTGAAAAGGGTCTTACTTTAATCAACACAAATGAATTTCATTATTATACTTATATTCAGTTGAGAGTAAATTAAAAAAGGAAGTCTCTCCTGAAAAAAATATTTTGTGCGAGATCGTGCGTATTTGCTTGGTTTCCGCACAAAACCAATCCGCGGAAAGTGTGAAATTCCACATTCAGTATTCCCAACCTAATACACATAACAATTTCCCTCTTCTTACCGCTTAAGCGCGACATTCATTTTACTGCTTTAGGCTTTTAACATATTATTTTTAGAGACGTTCAATAAAGTAATAATTATAAATTGGAAACTTACCACTGCAATTTCACCTAAATTGCAATGTTAATTATTGTTTTTAAATATTTGCAAAAATTAAGTTAACTCTACAACTCCACTAAAGTTACTGCATTCGTGATGCAAGTAACATTAAGGAAGCCGTGAAAAAATGAACAAGATTCCAGATGCCGATGTTATTACTGCAATATTTTATATAAATAATATTGTTAAAATATTAAAATGAAAAATAAATCATTACATAACCTTACCGTTTGTTTTAAGTTCGCATTTATAGACTGGGGGAAAAAATACAGACGTGTATCACGGCCTGCTGGAGTATAGCAAACACAGAAAACATTTTAAAGCAACAATGTTGAAGATAGATATTTTTGTTTTGCAAATTTGTCGTCATTGAACACAAACCAAGATGGAGATTTCATTGCAACTAATTAGAAATTCCTCTTTCAGGTATGTAATAAACGATCTTCGCACAAAATAATGTACGATACACGAGCGGTATGTTTTTTTTTCAATTCTCGGAAATTAAAAAAGCTCAACTACGTTTCGCTTTTTCAAACTTTTCCTCGAACATGAACACTTCAACATACCGCTCTTGTAACGCATATTACTATTTTTTTTTACTTACGTGCCTTTTCCCTCCGAACAAAGCTATAATTTCGCAGTTTATTACAGGGTAATCTGTTGATTGCTCGGCTGTAGGAGTATAAAGTAGAAGTGTCTTACTACCGTCATCTCCAGAACCGAGCTCCACGAAGAGAAGAAAGCGCGAGTGTTGTGCGAGGAGCGAACCCGGGGCGGTGGATTGGTAGGCTACGCGAGAGAAGCGCGTAGACTTCGCCGCGCCGCCGGCGGCCTGCAGGGGAAGGAAACGAGCTGCATCGCGTCGGAAACGCAACGATCCTCGTCAGGAAGCGAGCAGCCGGACTTTCTGACTGGGTTTTAGTTTGCACCATCTTTCCCTTCTGCAAATCGGACATGAAGAATTTATGGGCGAGGTGTTGTGGGTGGGGAATCAGCTCCTGCCATTGTACACAGCACATAAAGATTTCAGAGCGTGTTTTCCACAAACAGGTCTGGTCGTCTTGCCGTAGCTCGGGAAGCTAAAGAACTGTATAATTCAGGACAGTACTAATTGATACTAAATTATTAAGCCTAACAAAACAGCCTCTCCCGGTATCAATGCTTGTTTGACCTCATTTTCTGGAAACAACATTGGGGTTTGCGAAAAGGTTGAGGGGTGCGTGAGGGAGAAAGACAACACGGCTCCAGAAGAAGTTAAAAAAAAGTAACAGCGTCGTCACGGGCCCTCGTAAGGGGCTTCCGTCATAAACTTCATTACGTTATATTTGATTTACACAAGGAGAAAGATGTGGAGTGCCGGAATATTTTTTATCTTGTTTGACAAAGCCAGAAAACGGTAGATGTCTTGCATAAATAGCATTTGGGTTACAAAAATTGGGATTGACGTTCTAAATGGGGAAGATTGTACAAGGGAAGGAAAGGCTCTCTCGCTTATTATTTCTGCTCAAGAATTCCGGGCACTTTCGTCCTGATGATATTACGAATACAAAAGCGGTTAACTGGTGAATATTAAAATGGAAAGAGAGGGCAAAGTGGGTGTTCGGCATGTATGTGTGTATAGAAAATTAGCGCCGAGTTCGCGGTGGAGGCGGCGACGATTTCTCCTCCCACTCGCGACCCCCGAGGAGCTGATCATGACCAGGTTACCAACCCCGAAACCCTAAACTCGCACAGCGGCGTGTTATATGATTACGCGAATTATTTCCAAACCAGATGCGTGGGTAAAAGTAAGACACGTACAGCGCTCAACACTCTGCCCTAACGAATTCACACAACGCGACAAATCTTAGCGACAATCAAGTGACGTTTGCTTCCCTCCCCGCGTTCTTCATGCAAAACAGGAGCGTCACATTTACCGCCTACCTGGTTACTGAGGCTGCCACAACTCTGATTAATCCGTCTAAGAAATCGTTTTCATGCACTACGGTGTTGTGTCAAGCATTTTCTTCAAACTAAACCTGTCAATTTCGAAGTTCCAAATATGTGACCTAACAGTTCATTAAATAGTTCAAATCCCAGAAAAATGTGCACGTGGAATACCACTACTCTCACGCGAATAATAACAACCATTTGTTTGCAGCCGTTTAAAAATGGAATAAAGTAGTTAGCTTTTGAAGCTGAAAGTTGTTCTGCGTACCACTAGAGAGAAATTTTAAAACAAATTCCCCCTTATGAGAGCTGCGTCGATGACACTAGGAATTAATTAATTTATTTATTTATTTAATTATTTTCGTATTGTATTCATTTATCCCTTTATTTATTCGTTCATTTACTTGTTTATTTATTTATTCATTCATTCACTTATTTTTTATTGTATTCATTTATTTATTTATTCGTTCATTTACTCGTTTATTATTTATTTATTTTTTATTTACTTTTTATTTATTTAACTATTCATTTACTTATTTTCTTATTGTATTCATTTACTCATTTATTTATTTATTTTATTTATTTATTCATTTACATATTTTCTTATTGTATTTATTTATTTATTTACTTATTTATTTTACTTATTTACCTAGTGCATTTATTTATTTATTTATTTATTCGTTTATCGATTTATATATACAGTCGAAACCGGTTGTAACGAGCCCGAAGATACCGCCAGTTTACGGTCTTTATAGCCGATAGTCTCACAAACCGGTTTTTGTTTTTTTATCTGTAAATTTTAGGCTACACGCTTACGTGGTTAATGAACAGAATAGAGTTAAAACTTCAAAAAAGTAACAGAAATACAGTACGCACAGTATTTAAAATATAGTGTTTGTGGAGAGGAACTGAAAAGGATTTTTTTCTAATGTTTATACAGTATATACAGCAATAACATGCCAGCAAAATATAAAACCCTATAATAAGTGAGGAAAGAAGTAGAAACAATGTAAATTGTTCAGTAATGTAGTATATACACGATCTTGACTAATGAATGAGATAAAATTTTGATCATGTCTTAAACTTAATGTAAGTTCTGTATAGTACAATAATCATGAATGACACATCCTCGTTCCAGTTACTGTATTACAAAAATTACGTATTTAACAAAACAAAAATGATAATACAGTACTCTATACATAAGTTACACTTTCTCCTGCTTTTCTTTTTAAAATGTACAAATATGATGTCCTGTACCTTATACATCAGAAAAATTCAACACACACAACTACAAAACATCAATAACGAATACACTATTATTCCACTTCTGTACTTCAGGAAAAATAACACATTATTGGAATTTAATTTTCTAGTTTTCTACAATCAAAGCAAGAGCATTCTACAGTCTACAATCTAACTGAAAAGAACAGTTTCAAAATAAGCGTTACATTGTTGTCACTAATCCTGAAATACGTAACAAAAAAAAAATCAACATTAGACGTTACATCCGATAAATTTCTCCGAAAATGTGTTAAAAGTACGTTTTATACCATAAGTCGTAATAAGCGATGTCATACTAAGCTATTTTTAGTTACAGTTTTTATATAGGATTTAGACAGGACAGTTAGGTGTTGCTGTTATAACTAATACGTCATTAAAAGCGATGTCGCTATAAATGGTTTCGACTGTATATATATATATATATATATATATATAATTTATCTATTTATTTATCTCAATAAATTCAAGGGAAAAATTCCTCCGGGGCCGGGTATCGATCACGAAACATTTCGCTTAGCGCACCAACGCTCCACCGACTGAGCTACCCAGAAACTTCACCAGACACCGTCTCAATTTTTTACTTTTTTTTTCCCGCATAACTCGAGTGGGATGACAAGACGCCAGAAACCCACAACGAGTGCACACAAACTCTGTGTGACTTGAAATTGTGGTTTTCTGTTAACGTACCTACAGTAACGTATTATATGCAAATATAGCTTTCAGGTAAAACTCCTTGTAAAGCAGACTTCAATAAATTCAAGGAGAAAATTATTCCGGGGCCGGGTATCGATCCCGGGACATTTGGCTTAGAGCATCAACGCTCTGCCGACTGAATTTTTCCCTTGAATACATTCAAGTCTGCTTCAAAAGGAGCTTTACTGAAAGCTAGATTTGCATATTTATTTATCTATCTACTTATTTATTAATTTGTCTATTTTTAACATTTGCTTTGTCAGGTTTTCTATGGCGAATCCTCGTCTCGCCAAATCCCATCTCGCTATCACCAATCCCACCGACGCTAATTAACCTGATTATTCACTTGTTTGTGTATTTATTCACCCATTTATCTGTTTGTTTATTTTTTATTTCTGTGTTCTTTTTTATTTGTATATTTATTTCTGCGGAGTTAAGGCCATAAAAACTTCTCTTTCACTCAACCAGAAACAAAAGAATGCACACATGTACAATTAATAATTACGAAATATAATTTTAAAAATAAACACAATCACAAAATCTCTACTGAAATGGGTAATGCTAATTAAACAAATAAAACCATATAAATAATCAAGAGCTAAGAAAACAACGCAATTAGATACAAATTAAATATTAGAGAATTAAATAAATTCCAAAATAAATACTGGTTAATGAACTCTCGAACATTAGGCCTAAGGAGGGAAAATTTCATTTGTTCATTAATGACACAGGTTATGATTTTACTACATTTGTCAAATGGAATGCGCAATTTTTTAACATTATTAGCGGATCTATCGTCATTATTTTCATATTTTAAGAGGTTATGTATATCGGAGCATTTTCTAAAAGAATACATAAAGGGATATGTTAAATTTAATTAAAGCACAGATGGGGCTACTACGACCCAGCACTGCGATTGCTCTAAGGCTCAAGCTAGGCGCATTCTCAAAGCGACATTGGCTGACTACACTAAGGTTCGCTACATACCCAAGTTCCCAGAAAGCAACCCCACTCGTCCCTGGACCAGTAGATAAGATAAAATAGTATAAAATTTATTTCTGCCATTAATCAAATGCATGGTTAAGAAATAGGTGTTGTTAAAAGATACACAAAAACATTGCAATTTCATTTTTCAAAAGAAAATCAGCGATTGGAATCTTATATAACAGAAATTCATTTACAGTGTAATAAGATCTTGTTTTTAACCATTTAGAAATTATTTTACAAAATGTGTTTAAAGGTTTGTGGAAGATTATTAAAAAATTTAACTTGTAAATGTTTATAGCTATATACTGTATTAGTTAACCTGAAATGTGATATGTTTATATCTGGGCTAGGCAGCAAGAGCGGATTCTACTCTCTCACGGGGAGCCATGTGATTTCTCTTCATCCCCTTTCTTCCCCGCCGAACACCGCGCAGCGTTGATTCAGTGACGGACGAATATTAAGCGTCCCCGTTTAGAGTCTAGTTCCGCTCCCGATCCCCAGGCCTGGTTTATATCATGTTTTTTTCTAGTACCATAATCATGATAAAAAGAGCGTTCAAAAATTCTTGTTTATGTTTTATGTTACTTGATATAATCCAGATTAGTGTAAATGAACAAGGAAGAAAATTTAATAATTTGTAAAGAAATAAAAGTATCTCTACAAGAATCTTTTTCAGAGAGTCGTTGAATACATCATATAGATTTTTTTTTCCCAAATGAAGGCTTTCACCGCTGAAGGCGAATTTCCCCAAAGTCGAATACCATAATTTAAAACTGAACGGAAAAGGCATAATATGGAGTTGGTAACATAACGTCAGTAACAGTAGTTCTTAGTTTCTGTAATAAAAAAAAATACTCTCTACTATTTTGTTTATATGACGTCATTCCATTTTCAGCCAATGAAGTGTAATTAAATGTTGAATTCCAACCAATCACAGTCATACATCGCGATAATTTCGTGCTCTCCACTGACTACTAATAGTTTAAATAAATGGAATATTCAATGCTACTTTGCGCTGTATTTTACAGAATGTTTACTTTAACCCTCAGTATTCATTTTTGGCTTACACCACTTCTGCTCTTAACGGCTCACAAACGTTCTGATGGGGCAGATAAAAAAGTTAAATTTTTTCTTCCACGATGTTAATAATGTCAAAAGAAGTGCTTATACAAATTTTGGCCACTCGACCGCAATTACGAGAGCTGTAAAAAAATAAGTTCGCCAGGGGCCGCTAACAGAAAAAAAAAACACAATTTCATTGGACAAATTTATTGGAACTGACACAGCAATTGTTGAGCTATTTTTCAACATATTTTCCATCGGAATTGAGACATTTCTCATATTATGGGATCGACAGAGGGAGATGCAGACACAGTCAAACGCTGGTTCCGATCTGAGACGACTGACTTCTACGACACAAAAATTGATCCCATGGTATGACAAATGTCTCAATTCCAGAGGGGGATATGTTGACAAATAGCACAACAATTGTATCTGTTTCAATAAATATTTCTATGCAATTGTGCTTTTTTCTATAATCGGCCCCAGGGAAAATCATTTTCTGGACGGCCTCGTAATTGCGGTCGAGTGGCCAAAATTTGTATAAGCACTTCTTTTGACATTATTAACATCGTGGAAGAAAAAAATTTAACGTTTTTATCTGCCCCCATCAGAACGTTTGCTTGTCAGCCTACTTATTATTATTATTATTATTATTATTATTATTATTATTATTATTATTATTATTATTGTGTACATTTTATGCAGTTGTCAGTTTCTGGTTTAATTATGTGAATTCTACTTGCTTGTAATTTAATATCAATATCTATTCAAATGTGTTTGTTATTGTTTTATCGAGTACATTTTTTTTATGGAATTATCCGCTTCTCATTTCACGTATTTGACTCTAACAACATTAATATGTATTCCACTTTGTTTATTTTTATTTTATTAGGTAAATTTTTATTTAACTGCCTCTTTTGATATCATTATATAAATCGTATTTGTGTATAATTACTTAAATCCGATTCAGTGTATGTTGAACTGTGTAGTAATAATAATAATAGTTAAGGCCATCAGGCCTTCTCTTCCACTCAACCAGGATCAAATCACATACAGAGCAAGTTTTAGTCCTGGCTGAGTGTAAAAGAAGGCCCTAAGACCTTAACTCTGCAGGGTTAAATAAAGCCATTATTATTATTATTATTATTATTATTATTATTATTATTATTATTATTATTATTATTATTATTATTATTATTACAACTACGTTATTATTAAAATCGTCATTATCCGTGATTGCGATGATCTCAAACTCCATCTGGTGACAGTAGCTGGCAGACAGCGTGTACCGCTCCTCCAAGGAGTGGAGCGGCTGTTTATCTGCTCGAGAGCCATTGTGTTGCTCCCGTCTTGGAAGGAAGCGGCGCCATTGTGGAGCGGAAATGATAACCACTTGCAACAAGTAACAGTAATCGGGAGTCTCTCGGCTTGTGCACCCAGACGATGACGATGTGATGATGCATCATCATTTCGTTCTTGTTTTGCTGGATCGGGACTTAGTTATATGTATATTATCACAATTTTGATCAATTACTGCATTGTTGAAGTTTGCAACGTAGCAAGTCCTATAGTCTCCGTGCAACGCGATAATAAGTGCTTCAACTCGAATTCCCCCTCCCCACGTGTTCCTTCGGATGCTGCACAAGCATTCACTTAGGCCTACTTCTGAGAGGTATACTCACAGCTCCTACCTCCTTATGCTACACACACGGCTTTCTGACCAGATATAAATCTAAATTCTAAATCGTGTACACTGACTCAAATCTCACATATAAAGTCAATTAAACAGTGTTCATGGGTTAGATGAGAAACATACAATATATATATATATATATATGTAATACAGTTGTATGAACACTTTTTAAAAACATAAAATAAACTATTAAAATTGATAAAATTCAGACATGTTTCGAACATTGCCTCTTCATCTTCAGTGACTCTACCACGACGGCTGGTTCAGGTGGTCGACCGCAAAGTAGCGTGGCTTAAAGGAAACTGACCTTTTTTTAATAAGATTGACCAGTTTTTCTTCTCCACAACCTTCCATATTCAAATCTCACATATAAAGTCAATTAAACAGTGTCCATGGGTTAGAAGAGAAACATACAATATATATATATATATATATATATATATATATATATGTATATATATATATATATATATAAAACACAGTTGTATGAACACTTTTTAAAAACATAAAATAAATTATTGAAATTGATAAAATTCAGACATATTTCGAAGATTGCCTCTTCATCTTCAGTGACTCTACCACGAAGGCTGGTTCAGGTGGTCAGTCTCCTTTAAGCCACGCTACTTTGCGGTCGACCACCTGAACCAGCCGTCGTGGTAGAGTCACTGAAGATGAAGAGGCAATTTTCGAAATATGTCTGAATTTTGTCAATTTTAATAATTTATTTTATGTTTTTAAAAAGTGTTCATACAACTGTGTTATATATATTGTATGTTTCTCGTGTACATTAACATTTTTACCTCCCATTTTTTCCTACGCTTTTATCTATCACATTTATTTGTTGTAACACGAGACGTTAGAGTATCCTAAATGTGCATCTCAATCGCGATGGTGTGTTTTCGTTAAGCAGCGTCTTGGTTCGACGAAGAACATACTACCACAGTCTAGTATATACAGTCACGAAGCTCAATATGTAGCAAATATGCATCCATAGATAGTTGCTAACCACTAGGATCGCTACTATCGCCTCATTACAGACAATGCAAAATAGTATCGGCACAGTCTCTTGTTCCTAGCACCCTCACAACTCAAGCTTCGTGACTGTGATACTACTCTGTTATTGAAGCGTTGGGCCGAATAACGGTCTATGTCACAATCTGTTAACTGTGCAGAAGGAACAAAAATGTTACATCGTAATTTCGCTCATAATGTTACCATCGGACGGGCAACATAGATCGTTCATGATAATTTAGTGAATCGTATTACGTCCAACATACAATTTTTTTTACACGAATGACGAAAAACTGAATTACTCGTAAACCTGACAAGTTTTCAATACACTACACAAAACCATTTTTTAAGTACTTGTTTCACAGTTTACAAATATGACGACTTGGAACCATCAAACTTCACAGCATGAAAGATAATGAAATAGAAAGTAACAAATTTAATTTCGTCCACTGGTGGACTTAATAAGTTTTGAAACGATGCTCCTCACTTGGATTCGAAGTTATTATGAAAATCCCATATTCACAATATTTGTGTTAAGTTATCAAGAGTTCTATTCGTACTTAGAAAACTGGAGAGTTGCATCTCAACTGATAATCTTAGAAATGTATATTTTTCACTGTTTCAGTGTCATATAAATTATGAGACACATGTGTGGGCATGCCTCAGACGTTACAAAAATATTATTACATCGAAACAAGGCACTTAGGATAATGTTGAACAGAAACTATAGAGAGACTTGTAGACCTTTATTTATTCAAACAAAAATTATGACAGTGTATAATATACTTACTTACTGGCTTTTAAGGAACCAGTAGATTCATTTTCGCCCTCAATAAGCCCGCCATTGGTCCCTATCCTGAGCAAGATTAATCAAGTCTCTACCATCATATCCCACCTCCCTCAAATCCATTTTAATATTATCCTCCCATCTACGTCTCGGCCTCCCCAAAGGTCTTTTTCCCTCCGGCCTCCCAACTAACACTCTATATGCATTTCTGGATTGGCCCATACGTGCTACATGCCCTGCCCATCTCAAACGTCCGGATTTAATGTTCCTAATTATGTCAGGTGAAGAATACAATGCGTGCAGTTCTGTAACTTTCTCCATTCTCTATATATTCATTTTTAATTTATGTTCATAATAACTTACATGATTATAAACTAAGGTCAAAAATACATACAATTAATATAAGAAATAATTCAAAGGTATATATACCATATTGTAGGCTCAACTGAAGTTTGAATACATGTTTTATTAATGGAATTAAATTTTTTAATAAGTTGTCTGTATCAGTTAGAAATCTACCAGAGGGAATATTTAATCGGTTTATACATGAATGGCTAATTGTAAGACCTTTCTTAGTATTAATGAATTTATTGAGTGTGAAATAGTTGCTTCTTTTTATTGAATAAGTAACTGACGATGTCATTTTCAGTCCCTTATGTACTGATCTCTGGCAAATAAAGTATTATTTTTATTATTATTATTATTATTATTATTATTATTATTATTATTATTATTATTATTATTCATGTTATCTTACAAGTCTATTTGCTGGATATTATGGTTGTACCACCTTATATTTACTACACATTGCAGTCTCAACATTTTATATTTACTAAATCTTTTAGTTTTACCATGTTTTACGTACTAGTTACTAACTTACAATCTCTTGATTTATATTCTCTAGATTAGAATCCTGTAGTAAGAGACTATTACATTCCTGTCATCTCGTAGTGGTTATAGAAGGTACACCGAAAATAATGTCATTAATTACGGAGATAGGCTATATTCTTTGAAATATTTCAAACAAAAAAAGTTTAATACAATTTTGCTCGTTTTTGCTTCCTTTTCTAGATACAAATTGTTTTATATCAAACATTTCCTAGCGTGTTTTGGGGAAAGACATTGATTGAATTCACAATATGCTTAGTTAGTTTAACCCTCCTGTTACCAAGAGAGGTAATGTGATTACTCCACTGACGATTTTTCAATATTATTTTTATTTTTCTCCAGATTTCTTTTTGAAATTCCATTTATTTGTCCCTTATATGTCTAGTAACAACTTGAATTAACGATAACATAAATAATTACTCTAATTTAAGATGTAATTCACATATTTATGTGGGGTGTTCTTATTACCCCTCTTCGTAGTCTGTGTCATGACAATTTCAGGATAAAAATTTCAACCCGTAGCTTAATTTTCTTCATGTCTATGTTTGTCTGTCTCCAAATTATTTTATTTTGTGTTATTTGTAATAATTTTTATATTGTTATTTATATTATCATTATCTTTTATTTATGTTTTTATTTTTTATTTGTGTGTAGATTTTTTCTGAAAGTGATTTTATTACAAGTAATGATTATTTTAGCCTTTCTTCGAGATGCTCGTTGTAGTATAAGTGGTGTTCGAATACAGTATTTGAATTTAAGAAATAACTAAAATTAGATTTATTAGTTTTTTTACTTGGTTATCTAACTACACTGTATCAACTACTAGGTTATTTAGCGTTGATGGGATTGGTGATAGCGAAATGGTTTTTGGCGAGATGAGGCCGAGGATTCGCCATAGATTGCCTGACATTTGTTTTACGGTTGGGGAATACCTCGGAAAAAAATGAACCAAGTGGGAATCGAACCCACGCCCGAGCTCAACTCCAGGGCCGGCAGTCAAGCGCCTTAACCGACTGAGCTACACCGGTGACGATTTATTATTTTCATAGTTTTAGAAATTAATTTTCATTTTATTTTATTATAAACAAATGTTATTGTGTTGCTCATGGTTAAATGTATGGTATTCTAATATTCAATTTTCAAAAACTAACTGAAATGATTTCCAAATTATATTATAGTACTATAACATTCATTGCTTGTAAATGTGTTTTCACCATGTCAAAATTATGTAGCATTAGGAAGTTTGTCTTGAAAAGGAAGAGAGGAAAATTCAAATTTACTGTATATATGTTATATTATAGTGTCACCAGTAACATATCCAAAGTTCATTAATTTTGGTGCACGTTTTCAATAAAATGGAACAGGACTTTTGAACCACCCTCTGTTTTTAAAAATAGGATGATTATTATATATTTTTTACATTTTTTTGGAAGTCTATAATCAATAGTACATGAATTGTTTATATTTCAAATGCTTAACGAAGATTTATGTACGATTTTGACTGGGGTAATTATATTACCCCCTTGGTAGTAGTAGTAAGTTATGAAAAACCTTTGTAGCAGAAGAGCTAAGAGAGCAGTGTATTATGATAATGAATGACTGAAAGAATTTTAGTTTTGAAATGTGCAGAAACATAATCCGAACAAATGTAACATTGTACAATTTCCTTAAAGAACGAAAAGTTACATTTGTTCTGATCAAATTTCTGCACATTTAAGGAGCAAAACTAAAATTCTTTGAAATATTTATTATCATAATACACTGCTCCCTTAAGCTGACTGAGCATATTGAAAATTTAATCAATGGCTTTCCCAAAACACGCAATGAAATGTTTCATATGGCATGAAAATATTTTTTTATCTCGGAAAGGAAGCAAAAACGAGCAAAATTGTATTAACATATTTCTTGTTTGAAATATCTCGAAGAATAACCCCCTGAAATTAATGGGATTGCTTACTGTTCAACCTATAGGCCTAGGTTATGCGCCTAGATATGTTTCCGTGACGGGATTTTGGATTGCACTATGTTTCCATTACCACTATATTTTCTGTTGTACAGGTTGCTAATCAACAATGACAGTGTTTGAGATTTTATAATGAAATATGAAATATACAAATTTTAATGAGGGTAAAAATGGCTGAACAGTATAAAATAACTCTGACAAACCGTATATAAAATGCAAATGTTACATTAGAGGAGAGATCAAATAGATTAAGAGATCGAAATGAAACTACGATTGGAAATGAGAACAGGGGAACGCCGTAGAAGTAATCAAGTAGAAGTAATGGTTGCAAATAATAAACAAGATGTAATCATCGTGGAAGAGCATTATATAGGAAATATGTCTTACAACTGAAGGGCCCATGGAAAGCACATGTTAAGTCACTTTTCTTAAATTTTTCAGGGGAGCAATTCTTAACTTTAATGCACCCATAAGACGTTATGAATTTACATCTTATTTAGTTTAATTTACCATTTTGCAATGCAGGCTTTTTGACATTTTGATTTACTAGAAATATAGTTCACTTTATGAACTAGCGGATGTGACAAAAAAAAAACAAAAACAACAAAAAGTGACTTGGCATGTTCTTTCCTTGAACCCTTCAACTGTGAGTACTGCAATGTAAGATACTGGGACAAGAGTTAAACGCATCAAATAAATACACTAAATGCTGGAAGCATTCTAAACCGAGGAAAAATGTCAAATTAGGTGCTGTAATTATGTAGTCTGCAGTGGGACAAGATTGAAAATTACGCGCCAGCAAAGACACATTATAGAAGCCCGTGTAATCAATGGATTGAACTTAGATACTGTTTTTATTCCTCATATCACTCATCCCATCTGATACATAAGTTATATGCATTTCAAATTCAAAAAAGACAATTCGCTATACGTTCAGACTCTGCAATGATCATTAAAAAATCACAGGGACATACTTTTGACAATCTACCTATATCTTCCTAAACCTGTATTCAATCACGGGCAACTAGGGTAAGGTTGCGTAATTCCGTGACATATCTAATAAAGTCTGTATTTATGCCAAAATTGTACTAAAAATTTTCAAATAACACCTAAATGACGTTATTTGGACCTTTAGCTATAGTTTTTACAAGATTCAGTGTCAACAGTTTCACAAGTTTGGTATATAATATATGATTCTTCATTGTTATACAGTGGCTCCTAAATCCGTGACAGGGATCCAAATTCCGTGATAGTGGTTTCCTAATTCCGTGAGTGATATCCCAATTCCGTGATACTAAAATAATTCTCATTAACTCCTCAGAAAGCAAACGTGTATTTGGAAAAACATTTTAAAGTCATGGTATATTGTATTAATATGGATTAAGCAAGAAATTACAACATAGAAAAAGGGCCTAAGTGACAAATTTCATAGAAAATACTTGTGTAACTACAGGAATATATAAGCTTATTACATATTAATATATTATAAACAAAATAAACAAAGTTAAATTCAATACAAAATTAAATTTGAATAAATTGAATTGTAACACAATTATTTCTCATTATTTATATTCCTAACAACAGCAGTAATTAAGTTAAATATCTGCCCTACTATTTTATTATAATTATAATAGATGTTTTCTATAACTTATTTCTGTTATTATTTCCACGAACTATTTTCTTTCATAGACATTAATTTTCACAATTTAGCGTTGGCATCACTTGTCGACTGAGCCAGGAAGGAGAAATATGAAAATAAATCCGAAAATAGTAAAGCTCCTGTAGCACTGTTATTGTCTCACAGTGTTTTAAATAATCATACACATTGATTCAGCTGACTATAATCTACAGCAATATAATATCATTTTTATAATGGTATATTAATTCTTACCTGATATATAAAATGTGTCTTCAGGAGCGGCCACAAGAGAAAGAAAAACTTACTGGTCAACCACCTTTCACTGAACAATAGCTTCTGTAGTTGACTGCTTCTATTCAAAAGGCTGGTAGGCAATATAATTGAAAAAAGACATCTCCTGGCGTCTGTTAGGTATTTAAAAAACTTAAAAGTCACAGACCACAACTCCATGGGAGTCAATTGAAATTTTATCACGGGATTAGGGGTATCACGGAATTAGGCGCCTTTACCCTATACGCGTATGTTTCTCTCCAGAGTTAGATCATTGGACTTCTTAAGTGTTGTATCTGAGTATGAGTTTGTTAATAAATTATGATTGTCACGAAATATATGGATAAATCAATAAAATGCGTTGATATTTACTTAATAATGTTAAAGATCTAATAGAACGGCGTATGTTACATTGGGCACAACTAATTTAGTGTAAGCTGAACGAGAGAGACGCCCTGTGACTGTAAGAAAAAGGAAATGAAGAAAAAAGTGATGCCAATGATGCTGGCAATAGCGAAAAATATTGGTGTTTATTTTCAGGAGTGCGAGACTTCTATTCAAGGTAGTTAAAAGTTAATTACATTAGGTATTTATTGCCGGGAGAAATACAACTGTTTACGGAGAGAGGAAAAAAATCTGCACAAAATGAACACAGACCGAAGCGACGGGTATTGCTGGAAATGTTGTCGCTATAACAGAAAGAAATTCACAGGCTTCATATGCTAGAAACTCGGAGAAATGCATTTTTAAACCACAATAAAAAAGCTTTGAGAATTAAAACAACAGTACACATTTAGCGATGTATGGTTTCACGTTCATATTTCGGAATATCCAGTTTCATACAAAATAAAAGTTTAAATTAGTTACAGAATGCATTGTATGTTTGGTTTCTCATTTGTTTATATTTAATTTACAGCCTGTTTAATAAACCACGACGTAATGAGTCGGACAGGCGGCGCTCAGAAGCTCTGCGTGACATCAGATCCAGTTTTCAAGTCGCATTTTATTTCTTTGCATAATTGAAGGGGCCTAATTGTCTGAAGAGTGAAAAGCTGTTTCACGGTTTTTCACCCCCTACTTATAAGTATGAACCGCATAAGTGTTACTTTTGTGGCTTAAATTGTACACGAGATTAAACTTTATTTCGTACTAAAAGGGCTCTCACCACTCCGGTGTCAGTTTCGGTTTCTCTTTATGCTTTTACATAGTGTTTGTGCCGTCCTTCCTTCATATACCTGCTGCGGAGTATAATTGAATCATCCGATATGGAAACGACCCAAATCCACAATTTTTTATTTTTATTTTTTGTTGCATATTATAGTCCATTATGCTAGTCACCTATTCCTCATGAAAAAACGCTCCTGTGCTACATAGTTTCGATTTTCGATATTTTGCCTTTTAAACACATATTACTAATTCAAAAAACCATAACTGTACATTAAACACATTTTCTTTGTCAAAATAACCTAACCCCACACGCGAAAATCGTGATTATAACTTATAGTACATTTTGCGCTCCGAGATAGCGCCACAGCTATCTTAATTCATTACTTAAGGCAAGCCAGCACAAACGGCGCTCATTGAGCGCGGCCGCTCCTTCGGAGCGGGAGACACGTTTAAAGCCTTGGTTTTTCTGAATAGACGCATGCGAGATGCGAGGTGCGAGGCCCGCCTTGCACAAATCCGGACTACACGAGAGATAGTGAGTGGTTTCTATAACCTCGCAGTTATAGAAACCACTCACTATCTCTCGTGTAGTCCGGATTTGTGCGAGGCCGGCCTCGCACCTCGCCTCTCGCATGCGTCGGTTCAGAAAAACCAAGGCTTTACAGCTCGCCGGAAAGGTACGTCGGAATGACGTAAGCCTGCTATAGGTAGAGGATAATCCACAAAGCTGTCTGGTGCAGTGTGTATTATCAGTAACTATTTCAATTTTATTTTCTACGACTACATAATGAAAGAATCTAAAAGACGGAAAAGTGATCATCAGGCAAATCCTTTCAATATTGCATGGGAAAATGCTTATTTTTTCACACTAGCTGGAGTCAATACTTATCTGCCACAAAAGTTTGAAAGAAAGAGGAAAACATAATATAATGCATCATTATTAGTCCACACATATAGATACGATGGTTTTGTTGGTCCTGCCATTAAGGGGAATTGGACGTTATCGCATGCACAGTAATGGTAAAAATAGCCTATCTTCAAGCTGTCATAAATGTAATACTATTTATCACAGCTATTTCATTTTTTTAGTGATATATGTATACATATTAAATTTTAAATTAAAAAAGAATGGTTAATCTAGTGTAAATCTTACCCTTAAATTAATTTTTGAATTTAAACATATGTTTTATATAAATTCACTACATACCTGTGATTAGGTACACTCTATTCACTTATCATAGCACACATTGAACTAAAATTTTGGCCACTTACTGCTAACAGATACTAAAACATACCCTACTAAAATTATTAAAATATCTTTAATATTATGGGCATAGGGCTTATACTAATCTTCAATTTTTTTTAAATTTATTGACGGTGATGATTACTATAAGCCCTATGCCCATAATATTACAGATATATGAATAATTTTAGTAGGGTGTGTTTTAGTATCTATTAGTAGTAAGTGGTCAAATTTTCAATTTAATATGTGTTATAGTAAGTGAATAGAGTGTACCTAATCACAGACATGTAGTGAATTTATAAAAAAAAATTGTGCTTAATTAAAAAAAAATAATTTAAGGATACAGATTTACTCTAGAGTCACCATTCTTTTTCATTTTAAAGCTTAATATGTATACACACATAGCTAACAAAAATGAAAGACAACTGATAAATAGTAGACTATTATATTTATCACTGCTAGAAGATAGGCTATTTTTTACCATTATTTTGCATGCGATAATGACCAACTCCCCTTAATAGGAATTAAATTTGACATGAAGGAGGAAAGGTTGAAGTGACCGTTTTTATTGTAGTCAAATTCATATTGATAATGCCGATGATAAGGATGGCTGCAATTACAAAGACCTGTGATTAATAGGATTGTATTTTATACATGGAGGAGTCCCCACCTGTGGAGTAACAGTTAGCGTGTCTGGCCGCGAAACCAGGTGACCCGGATTCGATTCCCGATCGGGGCAAGTTACCTGGGTGAGGTTTTTCCGGGGTTTTCCCTCAACCCAATATGAGAAGATGCTGAGTAACTTTCGATGCTGGACCCCAGACTTATTTCACCAGCATTACCACCTTTATCTCATTCAGACGCTAAATAACCCTAAGATGTTGATAAAGCGTCTTAAAATAACCTATTAAAATATACAGATAATAGAAGTGAAGCAAAGTAGATAGATGTGTAGAGGTGTGAAGGGCTTTGAAAAGGAGAACAAGGAAATGAAGCATTTCGTTCGTTAAGTTAAAGTCAGTATAGAGTTTGTAGGTTTGGGATAATGTGGTCAGTGCGACGGACATTGCAGACCAAACGAACATACGAGTTTTGAACAGACTGTAATCTTTGTGACTGACTGACATTGAAACCGGCAAACAGAAAATCACAATAATCACAATGGTGCATCACTAGTATTTACACTAGTATTTTCTTCATTGTTACTGGGAGAAATTTTCTAATGCTGTTTAAGAAATTAAGTAATTTAGTGCTTAAATATATACATAAGATATAGGGTGATTCAAGAAGTATGACCAACGCTTTAGAAATGAATTTTGTATATAATTTTGATCAAAGATTGTAACTTTTTTGCGTCTTTATACAAACAATGGGGCCTGCATTAAGTAGTGTGAGGTTCCGTTGATTGAAGGAGAGGGGTACCATAGGTCAGGTCTGGTGAGATACTGCTCTCATGAGCTGCAAAGAGCTACGAAATGCTACACTTGCGATTTGCTGCCAAGAGCGTATTGGGAGGAAGAATATTAAAAAAGAACAGCTTCCAAACTGTTTGCTTATTTTCTATTTAATATGACTTTTTTTTAATCTTTCTGCGTATGATTTATTGATTCCCTCTAATTCTGCACACAAACTCTCTATTTTCTTAGGATTCGAAAAGCTGTAACTCCTTAAATATCGGATCATCGGATCTACGTTCATATATATAAACTTTTTCGTTATTTCTTTTTTGATGACTTACAACTTCACATTCATGCCCTAACTTGTACAATCAATGACTCTGTGAACAGAATTAATGAAGATCTAGCATCTGTACCTCAATGGGTGCAGAAATTTGGACTCAGACTAAATCCAGACAAATCACAAGCCGTAATAACGGGCCACCAACAAACATTAAACAAAATAGATCTCGTCACTGTATCAAATACAAAAATAAATAATACTACAATTAAATACAGTACGCCAGTAAAAAATTTAGAAGTATATTTAGATTCAAATTTAAATTTTCAAAGTCAAGTGATCTACATATGTAAGAAATTCATTCTCTCAGACACTTAACCAACGTTTTACCTATCAGCCTTAAAAAGAACCTGATCCAAACTTTAGTGATGCCCCACTTCGATTATTGCGATTATTCGATTATTCTCTATTCACGAATCTAAATACTGACCTTGTTCACAGACTACAGCGTGTTCACAATATCTGCGTTCGTTTCATTTGTAACATTAGAAAATTCCATTTGTAACACGGTCACTAAAATTGTTGTCTTGGAATCCACTTAAAGAAAGAAGATTCTTCAACTCCCTCTTATTACTATTTAAATTCATCCACACCTCCACACCCTCTTACCTAGCATCTCGTTTTGTTTACCTTTCACTACCTCGAACCCGGAACATGTACCTTCTCTCTATTCCTCTGCACAGAACATCATTCTACTCATCATCTCTCAGCATATCGATTCCACGCCTCTGGAATTCTCTTCCTGACCATGTCAGAGACTGTCTGACAATATCAAAATTCAAATTTAAATTAAAGAATCACATTCTAGTTCATGTAATTGTTTGTTGAACACCTGTCTGGTTGTGGAACTTCGGCTTAACCCATAACACCATCCCTCGAAATGTTGTCCTGGCTCCGTCTAGAAGATCGTAGGAAAATCCACTGTCTTTCCCTTCTCTTTCACATATTGCATTTCTCCACTCCTGTCTTTCTTGCGTCTCGTTTTCAAAATTTATCCACCCATCATAACCTAGACACACGATCACAACACTCCTCAATATTATCCATTCCCTCCCACCGAACATCCTCATATTCATCTTCTTTCACTGTGGCTGTTCCTCGGCTTTGGAATTCCCTACCGAGTAATGTCAGGGACTGTCAGACATCAAACCAATTTAAGAATAGACTAACGAAATATTTTTCTAGCAATTCTTGTTAACAATAATAGCTGTTTCAGGTTTCTCAATGTTTAATGGTTATATAGGCTATATCACAGAATAAATATTTAAATTATATCATTATTATTATTAATATTATTATCACTATTATTATCACTATTATTATTATTATTATTATCACTATTTCTTACCAATGTTTATTATTGTCACACTAACATTACTTATCCAACTTTCATTATTTACTTTCATGTTGTTTTATGGTCTAGATATTAATGTAATAACTATGTAAGCAATTGTATTCAATTAGAATTAGAGTCTGGCTGGGCGGAAGAGAAGGCCTACTGGCCTTAGCTCTGCCAGATTAAATAAATAAATTATTATTGTTAGTATTATTATTAATATTATTATTATTATAACATATAGTAAGTATTGTAACTATGCTGTTATAAAATTGACAATTAATATGTAATGTAATTATTATTATTATTATTATTATTATTATCATTATTATTATTATTATTATTATTATTATTATTATTCTTTTGACCTTGTTGACCCTCTATAGGGCTTTAATTTAATTTGTATTATTTTCATCAGTGTTTGTATTTCTTTTTTGTATTTATGTGTGGTATCTGATAGGATGGAAGAGAAGGCCATATGGCCTTAATCCTGTCAGGTTAAATAAATAAAATTAATTAACTATAGAACTCATTATTAAGTCGTGGAAATACTTCGTGAATCACCCCTTATATTCATGTATAATTTTCTGAAGAGAAAGAGGGTTAAATGGCTATTGGATAGGCCTGTAGAAAGAGGGATGGAAAGGTGGAAGATCCTTGACATTGGCCTAAACAACAAATGTGTCAGCTTAAAATTAGACATAGGATTGCGGTATGTTACGTGTAAATGACGTCCAATAACATCGCCGACATTGCGGTTTGGGCGGTAGGAGGGGATGTTGTGGATGCTGCGAGATTTCTGCAGAGTACAGCGTAACTTCATTTTGTCAAAATTGATCCCATTTTCTTGAAAATTTGCTTCCCCGTCACGCTATCTACTTCAATAAACTGTTCAGAACTGATTGTTGCTATAAATGTATTGTAAGGGCGGCGGGAGCGGGAGGGGGGGCAAACTTTCCTCCGGTGATGAGCGCTCTCATCTCCGGCCACTGCACTAATTATAAAAGATGCGTAGCTGATAGGGCAGAGGCTTCGGGGAGGGAAAAAACTAAAGCAAAGTTATCGATGGGAATATGAAAATATCCGGTGGCTAGGTGCCGCTGTTGGCCGGAACTGTTCTTGCAGATTGGCGGAAGCTTCTCTTCTTTTATGTCAACGGGATTCCAGGATGCGAGACGATGCCCTCCGATCCGGGTGAGGGTGCAAAATAGTCAAACAGACGAATCAGGGGTAGCCATTCTTTGATTTCCGTTACTTGGTGCTTCTGTAAATGTTTTGTCTCTTATTTAAAAACGCTATTTAAACTGCGATATTTTCATCAGTGGAACTAAAGAAAAACATGGTATTTTATGGAGATAATATGAAAGATTGAACATAAGATTGCTTGAAATTCTCTTTACAGTTGAGGAAATCCTTGGGGTCTAATACAAGCGGGATTCGAACCCTCACTCTAGCTCAGGCTTAATTACTGAGTACCACTTGTTAACCGGAAGTTCTGTTTGCTGCCACTTTTGAACATAATAGTGATGATGATGGAGGTGATAATAATAATAATAATAATAATAATAATAATAATAATAATAACAACATTGTTATTATTAGGCGTGTAATGTTGGGGACCGATTACACAAGTTGACTGCAGTATGGTACAGTAGTGGCAAAAAAACCAGACCGACCCTTGTAGCTGATTTCAGAGCCTTGTTCACTCCAGAGCACGATAGACTGGTAACTAAAGCCCGGTTCAGACGGTGCGTGTTTCTGTGATGGATTCCAAGGAGGCTGCGCGGATGGGTAGCCTGCGTGGTCACTTGCCGGAAGTAATGCGCTCTGGTGGGTCATTGGATGGCTAGCTTGCTGGATTTCGAGGGTAGGTTCCTTGGTATTTTTCGTGATGGTTTGCAGGCTGGAAACCAAAGATGATCATATAATATCACCACTGAAACCATGTCGCCATGTTCGTTGCTTTCCAACTAAACCTGTTTTTTCTATATTCTTTAGTTTCTAAGAAACAACAATTAGTCCACACCTGTGGAGTAACGGTTAGCGCGTCTAGCCGCGAAACCAGGTGGCCCGGGTTCGATTCCCGGTCGGGACAAGTTACCAGGTGAGGTTTTTTCCGGGGTTTTCCCTCAACCCAATATGAGCAAATGCTGGGTAACTTTCGGTGTTGGACCCCGGACTCATTTCACCGGCATTATCACCTTCATCTCATTCAGACGCTAAATAACCAAAGATGTTGATAAAGCGTCGTAAAATAACCAACTAAAAAAACAACAATTAAATATCGGACTTTAGCTGTTTTGCACTTATGGCTTAATTACTTTATTACGACATTTACTACTGTTAATGTAGGACTTTAGTTATTTTCCACTCACGGTTTAGTTTCTTTTTGACCATGAGTGTTGGCAACAGATGAAGCAGCAGATGATTTTCCAATTTGAACTGTGAAAAGAGCCAGCTCCGTGTGAAGAACTACCATCACCGTAGGCAACACGGGAGCCAGCCAGTGAGCACGCAGGCTACCCATCCGCGCAGCCACCTTGGAATCCATCACAGAAACACGCACCGTCTGAACCAGGCTTAAGACTTTCGTGGTTCGAATCCTGCCTGGGAAGGAAACTTGTTTTTGTTCCTTATTCAAATTTGTTCCAATACTTTTCGATTGCAGCTATATTTTACTACTTAATTAACTTATTATTCCCAGAACATGAATTTTACCAGCAATCGAAAAGTATTGGGAATAAATTTGAATAACGAACAAAAAAAAGTTTCCTTCCCAGGCAGGATTCGAACCACGAAAATCTTAGTTACCAATCTATCGTGCTCTGGAGTGAACAAGGCTCTGAAATCAGCTACAAGGGTCAGTCCGGTTTTTTTGCTACTACTGTACATAAGCCGGGGACTTGAGCTAGTACGACGACATTGACTTGGTTCTGCTATCGATTACGCGAGTAACAAAATGCACATAAACAAATCTGAAACGTTGTAAACGTAAATATATTTGCTACATACGTGGCATTACAAAGATATATTTTTACGTGCCTTTCGTTATGTGCGATAGTTTATGTGTTTAGACTGTATAATTTATGTGTGCAATTTGTATAGGTTTTTGTGTGTTTAGTTTGTGTGTGAGTTAAGACTGTATATGTGTTCAGTTTGTATAACTTTTTGTGTGTCTAGTGTGGATAGTTGTGTGTTCAGATTATAGTTTGTGTGTTCAGTTTGCATAGTTTTTTGTGGATATTTAGTTTGCACAATTTAAGTGTTTAGTCTGTATAGTTTTTCGTGTTTAGTTGGTATAGTTTGTTTATGTGTTTAGTTTGTAAGTGTAGTGTAAGCTCTCTTGGACTGGCTCCCCAAATGTAGTAGACCTTCAGCTTACCCTGCACTCCTGTAGGAAGCCTTTGCCCTTACGGGATTTCAGGCTTTTCGTATTTCCTATTGTGCAGAAGCATTATCATAGAATTATTCGTGAGTTTGAGGTTCCTCTTTTCTTTTATTGTGCTACAATGCCTCTGTATATAATATTGCTTGTCACCTCGTATGTTTGTATTACAAAATTTTCTTGTAATGTTCCCGTCATTCACTTCAAAACACTCACCAAATTCCTCTGCAAAAATATGCGCCTGAGAACCTTTAACCTTCGGCATTATTATTCAGCAGGTACACTGTATACGCATGCTGGAGTACTGACTGGTGAACGGATAGTCAACTTGAAACCACCGTAACGCACCCTATCGGTCCCCAACATTACAACCCTAGTTATTATAGTAACATCATTGTATTTAATTTGACCAATATCATGGAATTCTCCCCAGGTATTAGATTCATCTTAATGTTCCTGCATGTAGTCTACACCATTTGAGTTCAATTACATATTTACAAAATCATATGCTTCCCGGAATAGTTTTCAGGCTTTTCTAAAAACTGGTCGAAATTTCATGATATAATTATGTCCTTATAAACTGCCTGTATATACAGTATATTATACTTGGCGACATGTTGTACAATTTAAACAATAGATGGCGTCTGAAAGCGCTGCCATCTACTGTTTCATATTCGAGACCTATGCAATAAACAATGAACTTCTGTGTTACATAAATATTGAAATGAGCTGTATGATAACATAAGGATTTAGTGTAATATTAAAATTGTTATGTTTAATTCAGTTAAAATCGACAAATAGTAAAAATAAAATTAAGTTTAAGTCAGTAAAATTTTCCTCTTAGCGTTCATTTCGGACTGTGGAACATGCGAAACTGCATTATTTTCGAAAAGTAAATAAAAGTAATATGTTTTAACTCTTGCAGTAAAAGGCAATTATTTTGAACAAAATAAGCACTAAAAGCACAGAAAATAGTAATAATTTTAGTATTTATTATTTATAGCTACATATAATAGGCCCAAAAAATAAATACATATTACTGATATAGCGCACACCCGTTTAAAGAAGCTCGTGTTCGGGGGCAAAATAATATAAAATTTAAAAAATAATCCTTTACCCCCTCAAATGAATATGAAGTTTAAAATACCAGAAAATAAATTACAGTGCTGAAATAATTTTCAAAAATGTATTGATGGTCATAAAAATAAAAAAGTCGTTGAAATATTATATCAAACCGAAAAAAATAATCATTGAAGTAAGAGTTGAAAATATGTTATTCAAATAGTGACACAACCCTGGAGACTGAGTTATCTCACGACGAATATGACTTCGAGACGGGATGATATCGGGATATTTAATCTGGTCATAACATTCAGAACGACTCTAAAGGTACGGTTTGTTTACGGCGATCATCGCCGGGCGCACATCGCCAGCGATTGTCGCCGGAGTTGCTAGCAGTTGAAATGAAAGGGCACGGTTTCTTTACAGCGAAGATCGCCAGCGCAGTTCGTTGGACGCGACGCAGATCGCTAGAGGTTGCTTCTGAAGCAAATTCAGGACGCACATCGCCTCATTCGTGTTCAATAATCGATATTTAGACAAGGTCATGTTGTAATATCGAATATCTCATCTGTACACGTTAACCACGTCTGTACGTTTCGGCTGCAAAACAAATCAAGATGTTTTGTAATTTTTCGCGGTCTGAAGACGAAATTATTACTGAATATGTGTCACAACATAATGATCTTTTTAATATGAGCTTGTGAATTAATAAACAAATTAAACAATAAACCCCTTACATTACATATTACATTTTTATCACGCCCGAACCCCAGAGAATTTCGTTCAGTGTTGGGTAAGGGGGAAATTCTCTCTTCTGTAAGTTTTCTGTGACTAGGCTTACCTAAGTACTTACGCGGTATTCTGAAATATAGCGCTTTTTTTTATAGAGATGTAGTTGATCGTATATACAAGGCATAATAAAAGCCCAAACGAACCAAACCTAACCTATCACATGTTCGTACATGTAAAGTGTATAAGCGGATTACGAAGGGAACTACCTCAGCGCTAGTTTAGCCAATTTTTTAAAATTATTGTTTGGAATACACCATGTAATGTAATACAGTATAATAATAATAATAATAATAATAATAATAATAATAATAATAATAATAATAATAATAATCAGTTCATAACCTAAGTTACTGCCAATCTTTCAACTGGAGTTATGGGGGTCTTGACAAAATTTGTAGGTAATTTAACATTGTCATTTTCAATTAAACTCAAAACATAATCAAACTGGTCAGGTGAGAGTCTGAAATATCCCTTAAATTTTGTAGCGTCTTGATAAAGATGTCTCATTATCAATGTGTTAAAACAGAATTCTGTAAACCTATTCCTGAATATTTCATTTGTCCGTAGCTTGTTCCTTTTATAATACGCATCCGAGATTTTTATATCGTCATCTCCCTCTTCTAGAATAAATAGCATCTTCATTATCTTGGATTTATTCATTATAATTTTTAGGTTATGTCCGTGGCCTACATTAATTTACTTGACCATATGTAGTAGATGAAGGAATAAACAAATGAGAATCTACAGCGATGTGCGTCAATAAAGAAACCACTTCTCGGCGATCATCGCCAGCGTTTATAATCGCCGGCGATGTGCGTCCGACGATGATCGCCATAAACAAACCGTACCTTTAGGTAAAAAAACGGCCAGATCATAGTGTTGGTATCACCATATTTTAAAGTCTATCTCGGATAACCTTATAGGGAAACAAAACAACTTTTACCCCCTCCTTGTAGCCTCTTCGTGTCTCCAGCCCAAACATTGCTGTTCTCTTACCACGTTCTACCCCTTGCTTCGCCATAATTCACTTACTTTTAAAAGGGACAGATTTTGAACTGCAATCCTCATAATATGAATATAGATAATATAGATAAAAGTGTTTAGATGTTCTTTTCCCAATCACATAAGTGAAACAAATACATAATAGCTTTAATTTTAATTAATGATGTCTTCTTTATTTAAACTTTGGGGGGTGTGAGAAATCTTAGGAATGCGGTAGCTCCCCTAGAGTTGTGGTAACTGTCCTTCAAGAAAACATTGTGTATCTGCAGTCGTACGTGTTCGTGAAGTAATTTTTCCCAACTGTTTGCGTAAAATATATAATAATAAATTGTGTATATATATATATATATATATATATATATATATATATATATATATATATATATATATATTTTAGTGTGTGCTTGTGAATAGTGTACCATATATAGTGTATATAGATCTAAGAGTAATATAAATATATTACCGAATAATGTAATGTTAACAGTGCAGTTTAAACAGTATAGTAGGTCTATATAGGCCTAGTGAGTGAGATTTGTACTGACAGAAAACTCGATCGTAAAACATAATCCCGGTAAAGCGTTAAGGGGAGGCAGAGGTGAATATTTCAAAATCCACAAAATTTATCCGATTTGTTTGAAATTGATCATGGATACTAAGTATGTTATTAGTAATGGACATACCAAGTTTCAACTTTCAAAGTACAATAGTTCTGTAAATATTAATTTTATAAAACTTTATATCGTTTGATATAAAATGCTCCATGCACCATATTGTACGAAATTTTCAATATTTCTTTCTATTTATATGTTCAGAGAAGGTATATAAATAATGATAAGTATTAGTTTATTATGGGAATAATATAGTAATATAGTTATCTTGGTTTTAATTTCATATTTTTAAGGGCACAAAATCAAAAACTAACATCGGAATATCAAAATAAAGATAATAAAAAAGGAAAAAGCCAAATTTTCATTTTTTCTTCAGTTTTGTTCGAAAATTTCACCTCTGCCTCCCCTTAAGAAGTGGGGAGAAGAGATGCATTTTAAATGTGTTTAATTCATTGAAGGGACAGTATCCGAATATGACTCTTGAAGAACTGGCTGAAATAACGAGAAAACAGTCTCTATTGGTAATGTGATTGAAAAAGTATGTAGGCCTAGTTATTAAATACAAATATCCTTCAGTGTTATTTTCTGACGTAATTTTTTTAAATGCTGATTATTCATCTGTAGGCTATATTTATATTCGGTTGAAAAGCTTTTATCATCCAGTCTGCTGTCAAAAAATTTGGAAGTTAGAATTTATAAAACAGTTATATTACCGGTTGTTCTTTATGGTTGTGAAACTTGGACTCTCACTTTGAGAGAGGAACATAGGTTAAGGGTGTTTGAGAATCAGGTGCTTAGGAAAATATTTGGGGCTAAGAGGGATGACGTTACAGGAGAATGAAGAATGTTACACAACACAGAACTGCACGCATTGTATTCTTCACCTGACATAATTAGGAACATTAAATCCAGACGTTTGAGATGGGCAGGGCATGTAGCACGTATGGGCGAATCCAGAAATGCATATAGAGTGTTAGTTGGGAGGCCGGAGGGAAAAAGACCTTTATGGAGGCCGAGATGTAGATGGGAAGATAATATTAAAATTGATTTGAGGGAGGTGGGATATGTTGATAGAGAAGGATTAATCTTGCTCAGGATAGGGAGCAATGTCGGGCTTATGTGAGGGCGGCAATGAACCTCCGGGTTCCTTAAAAGCCAGTAAGTAAGGCTATATTTATATTTTGGTTAGATTAATTCAACTTTCGTACATGGAACATATGGCGTGCTTCTCACATCCTTCTTTTTATACTTTAGTATGATTGTTCTTACAGTATAAGATACACACTACAGAGTAATGAATTCGTATGGGCAATGGTTTTTAAATGGGCCGTAGTGTCCTCCCTTCTGGCGGTAGCAAAGGGAAGGAGTCCCTATCAGGTTATCTGGGATAGACTTTAGTATCGAGATGAAGAAAACGTGAATTTTTCTTCATGTCTCAACAGCATGTGCACGGCTGTTTCCGCGACGAAATCCTCTCCATTATAATATTCCCATTCCAGCTGGTCTTTCACCTCAATTCAGAGAGAAAAAGTAAAATGATAGCAGTTTCCTATGAAATAGTTCCAAAAAAATTATTTTGCATTTAATTCATTTTGGAAAAGAAGGTTCTGACGTTAAGCGAAGCATCGAGGTAGAATATGTACATTCCTCTAAATGTAAAATTCAGAAATTTTAATAAGAGATACGCAGATTTGTTCACATCCACATTGTCCGTCTCGCGGTATGTATTGACGTGATATGCAATAGACCAGAACGCAACAAAATCTCTCCCCTCTTCTCCTCCCCTCGGAAGTCCTCCTAGTGACATCCTTCTTTTATTAAGTGATGAGAAGCGCGACCAAGTTGGTGGATGTATAATCTCAATTAGCAGCCCCGTCATCCACATTTCAGTAACGCAAACAGGGTGATAAGTTAGCCAGAGAGCGACCCGCGTGGCTGGACCTCGTCGGTCAATGATGAGAAGAGCGGCCGTCCTCGACCAACATCTGCTATTAAAGATTCAGGCGCTGCCCCCGCCCCCGCCCCGCGCCTCGCCGCTCTCCACAATATACAGAATCTACTTGCTCAATTATTCCACGAATTATTCACCTATTTTCCTTGTCCTGTGGCCGGGAGACATTTTCAAAAATTCAAAGCACCAAAGAATCGATTTGCAGCCAACGGAAATCGCGGGAACGTGCTCGCGGATTGGAAAACGGGCAGATCGCAGAACACGGACGTTTCGACGAGCACCAAAGGACTCTCCCCCTCGTCGTGCGGCCTCTCGCCAAGTGACAGCGAAAGCGAGCGGAGACGTAGATTATTCAGGACTCTGTTTCGGTTTGAGTCATACCACGTTAATGGCTCATGATGCCGTTGTTACCGTAATGACTTCTTCGGCTATAGCATCGGCTCTAACCAGAGACCAGAGTTCAAATCTGCAGAGAAAGAGTAACATTATTGGTGAAAAAGTACATTGCTGAGACGAATCTTCAGGAGAGGTTTTCTTTTCCCATAGTTGTTGCAAGCAGAATCTTTCTCTCCCCCACGAGAGTCGCTCGTGAATCTGGTCAAATATAGTCATTTGCACAAACACTTATCCCCTAAGAAATTAAATTAATCTCAACTGAGGACTATTAGTAGGATTTCTAACGGGTCATTTTTAGCTGAGGAAGCATACGCACATGATGGGAATCCTCAAAGAAAACTCACTCTGCAGACTTTGGGGAAAGAAGAATGGAATATCCTCTCACATAATCTTCAAATGTGAAGTACCAATCAGGAGGATGTATGAGCCCTTGGGAATTGTAAATCCTGAGGAGAATCTTCCTGAAAACAATCTCTTAGACAAGCACTTGCATCTAATACGAGGTAAAGAACTGTTCAATTAGAACCATGATTATCGGTAATAAACAATAGACATTCAAAATTTCAGTGTTGAGGAATTATATCACCCGATCCAACCTTTAGCGAGCCATGAGATTGCATTTTGAAGGACGACGCTTTGATGTCAAGCATTCAACAATAATAACGGTAACGTAGGTCTGACTAGCTCTGTATAACATTAATAATTAGTTCGTTCCTTTAATTCGTACCAAGGATTACCTATTCGAAGAAGTGTGTGTTAGAGTAGAGATTATATATATGATTCTACAACTGCTATAGCACTGTTATACTCAAAAGCCAGATGCATCATGTGGATTTGTATGATGAAAGAATATCATATTGGTTGCAAATCCTTAGTTCCTTGCAAACATTTTTCCTTCACACTGAAAAATTATGTTTTAGTGATGTATCTGATTTTGTAACTAAACGCACCATTTAAGAGTCTCTGATATATATGTTTGAGTTCAATTAATTTATGCTCGAAAATCATGTCACGCGTGCCGTCGATATTTTCTGAAGTGGTCACAGAAACACGTCTCCCATCACAGTATTTTTTCGATCTCAGTTGTTGCTCTTTTAAATTTCGCAGCCCAAACTGTTACAAGGTCATTGATCCCTCAATGTATCCACCATATCTGCATAAATTTCCTTGCCTGTCACTCCTCTCAAAAATAGGCAGGGCTACTTTTTGACCGACCGATACTCAATTTTATCAAAATTATTTTTTTTATCTGCTATAATGTCATAAAAAATGTATAATATAAACCGACTGAACTTTCATCACCAAATACGAAGTAATTATTTATCAAATAAAACATTCTTTCCTATGGTAACTACTTTCCCTTTTGAAAATCTAGCTTTCAGGTAAAGCTCCCTGTGAAACAGACTTGAATAATTTGAAGGTGAGAAAAGGTTCCGGGGCCGGGTATCGATCCCAATTTTTCACTTGAAATTATTCAAATCTGCTTCACAGGGAGCTTTACCTGAAAGCAATACTTTCATAATATATACGTCACTGTAGGTATGTTAACAGAAAACCACACAGTCACACAGAGTTGGTGTGCACTCAAAGTTGGGTTTCTGGCGCCTCGTCAGCCCACCTGAGTTGTGTGGATATAAAGGGAACGATTGGAACGGTGTCAAGTGTAGTTCCTGGGTAGCTCAGTCTGTAGAGCATTCAAGCGCTAAGCGAAGGGTCCCGGAATCGATACCCGATCCCAGAACAATTTTTTTTTTGAAATTATAATTTTCCTATTGTTTGTAACAGTAGTCCAAGGCTAAGTGTAGGTAATATCAGTACTCCTTAATAACATTGATTTCACACATGAAGCTCTGTAATTACTACTACGTTACACCAGCGAATAGGGATTATAAAGAATGGACACTGAGCGAATTCTCCTGTGTCTTGTTTCTCTGTACGCCAGCGTTTAGTTCCTCTTTCAAGCGCTAGAGGTTAGTGTAATTGAGCATACGCTAAGATAATAATTGAGTATAGAGTTGAGATACAGAATCCAAATATCGCCTACCTTATTGCGTAATCCAGTAACGCTTTGCTTCAAATAAATTCAAGTTAACAGCTTTTCCTTATTTCTCAATGACAAACTAGTAGTAATAATAATTTTTTATATTTCAGATATAATAAATTATATTATAAAATAATATAATACATTATAAAATTATGTATCAAATTCGTTTAATATTTGTATATAATATAACATAGGTATATGGTTTTACTTCTCATAAGAGTTTTGTTTTTCCATTTTCACTGCTATCAAATCATTACATGTTTTAATTGTTGTTGGGGTCAACGTCTCAACTCTCATTATAAAGGAACTCTAGAGTTAAAATGTTATGTTTTATTTAACGACGCTCGCAACTGCAGAGGTTATATCAGCGTCGCTGGATGTGCCGGAATTTTGTCCCGCAGGAGTTCTTTTACATGCCAGTAAATCTACTGACATGAGCCTGTCGCATTTAAGCACACTTAAATGCCATCGACCAGGCCCGGGATCGAACCCGCAACCTTGGGCATAGAAGGCCAGCGCTATACCAACTCGCCAACCAGGTCGACGGAACTCTAGAGTGTAGACATTACAGTTAATGACGGATTTATTATTTCATGGATCCAATTTATTTTATTTGAGTACATAATGTACCTAGATGTAGTCTATTAATTATGTCATATTTCCGCTGTGTCGACTGCTAGCTGGTGTGATTTCAGCGCCAACTCTAGGGAGAAAGCAGAATCTCACACTCTAGCTGGCTTGAAGGTCATTGAAATCAATCCGACTACATCAAAGGTACCGACGCGAAGTGTCCATTCTTTATAATCCCTATTCGCTGGTTACACCATATTTCAAGGAAGCGAGATTATTTTAAATGGACCACAGTTAAAAATGTGAACTAATCGTGACTTTTAAATAATATTAGATCCCTCTTACTCGGTATTCTGAAGGATATAGTTAACGGGGGAAATTTTCCTTCCGTATGTAAGTTTCGGAATTGGGGTGGGCTGAAAATTTTATGTGGACCGTGGAGCAACAAACCTCTCCCCCCACCTTCAGAAGTACACCCTTGCTAATTGCTGTTTCTCATTCTCTCCTTTATATCTACATTGTGCTGCTATTGATCTCTGAAGGGCCCTTGCCCCGCGGATACAAGCTGAACCCCAATAGCGTCACTGAATGATTGGTTATCGTCAGGCGAAGGGGAGTCGCATCAGCACCCCCGCACTTGGTATTAGCCACATGTTCGCTTCCTCTACCTCAAGTAGCAGTGAAATGAATGCATAGCTCCCTCTCTTTCTGCCCGCTCTTCACTTTTCTAGCCGTTTAGCGCGCTTTTCGAAACGATACTTTAGCTTCATAAAAGATACAAAACTCCTCACTTCCTCCACCGCGCCATCATCTCTTTTCTGTCCATAGAAGTATTTCTACACATGCCCTCGGGAGAAATTTATAAAATGAGCGTCACGAAGGTGACGCTGTAAAATGTCGTTATAACAAATTTGAAGAGACAACCAAAATAAGTTCGTTGTAACTAAATTTCGTTACACTGACATTAGTATTTGATAAACATTACCTGAGGAGCTCATTTTCAAAACGTCTCTTGTCCACCTGATAACACAGAATATCCTTCTACTCTTCATCTTTCACCGTCTCTGCAGCTCATCTCTGGAACTCTCTACCACAACATGTCAGAGACAGTCGGACATTGTCTAGTTTCAAAAATAAATTAAAATTGCACTTTTTGAATTAGATTCCTTTCAGATATAAGCCCTTTTCTCTGCCATAGTTTTATAAAAATATAGGCTATATATTTATTTTTCCTTCCTTGCCCCTTTTTGTTCTCTTTATCAGCCGATGAATTTATTATCATAGCCTTTTTATCGTGAATTTTATTTAATTTTCGTATTTCTTTTCTTTTTTATTATTATTTTATTACATTTTATTTTGATATATTCTTCCTTACATTTTTCCGTATTAACCATTTGTACTAAATGAGTTGCTTTCACTATATCCCAATGTATTTTACTTTCTTTTTGTTCCTATCATGGTATTATTTTAATGTTGTTTAGTGTCGATTTTATTATGGTATTATTATTATTATTATTATTATTATTATTATTATTATTATTATTATTATTATTGTAATATGTTAGTATTCTTTCACTATATTCCAATGTATTTTACTTTCTTTTTTTCCTATCATGTATTATTTTCATGTTGTTTAGTGTCGATTATTATGGTATTATTATTATTATTATTATTATTATTATTATTATTATTATTATTTTTGTAATATGTTAGTATTCTGTTCTTTAACTTTTAGTTAAATTTTCACTGCTTGTTTAATTTGTGACCTGGTGGAGTGTAAGAGAAGGCCCTATGGCCTTAACTCTGCCAGTATAAATAAAGAAATTATTATTATTATTATTATTATTATTATTATTATTATTATTATTATTATTATTATTATTATTATTAAATGAGGTTCCAGTGTCCATGCATTCTTCAATTGGACGGAGTTACGTAATTATAGACCAACCCACAATTTGAAATATGAGATATTTTTACAAATCTGTTGATGGCAGGCTAATTTAACTCGGAGAGAATCAAGAATGCGAGATCTGAATTTTGCTGCTATAGATAAGCAAAAATTCGTTTATTGCATAAAATTTATTTATTTATTTTGCTTTGAAATGTTAATTCAACTGTTGGTCTCTTTTTAAAAATCGGTTAGCCTTTTTTTATATTATTTGTGCTACTTTTTGTAATAGTACGAACGTCACAATAGTTTTTGCATAAAATATTTTAGGAAAAAGATGTATTTCAGTGGCCAATATCTCGAAACAGGTTTCTGGCGCTTGGTCTCTTATTGCGTAACTCCGTCCTTTTATAACTCTACATACAACTGTCATGATTTGGCTGCAGAACGCCCTCTAAACCACAATAATTTTCAGTTAAGGGAATAAACTGACTCTTGTTAACAGCAGAATTTGCGACAAAATATTAGTTCCAGCTTTAGAATCGAAGACGCTGATGCTCCTATTTTATTCTAAATGCACCCAAACTCTTTGGTTTGATAATATCCCTTGCCTAGCTGGTAAGAAATTTTAGACCTAAAAACGTTTTTCGTGATTTCTCACAAAATTATGGGAATGGACAAGGGTCGTTTGAAAATAAGCTCCTCACCTGTATTACAGTAACTCTAATTAGTGAACTATGTTCCTAGTCAGTGATGTATGCAGTGGAGAAGGAAAGAAACTGGACACACTACTATATTATCTTCTGGCTTTTTTGCCTAATCAGTGATGCTTTATTAGTTGGACACTTACGGACAGTAATTTTTATAGCCTACACCCACAGTAATCAGTCCGTTTAGGTTGTTCCAACCTTTATACCGATGTTTTTATATTAAAAGTGTAGGGAAATTGCGGGGACCAATATAAAAATTGCAAGACTGAAAATTTCGTTATCCTGGTGTCCGTTATAACGACATTTTACCTACATACTTTTTCATTGTGTTTTACGTGTTTCGTAACTGTATTTGAAACACACAGGGATATAACCATTTCATCATTTAATATTCACCCAAATAAGAAAATAACTTTCTTTATAAACTCTATTACTTTGTGTATCATCTCTATCACTTTCACTGCTGCTAGACCATATATTTCATAAATTATTATATGTTGACATAACACTAATAAAATGTTTTAAAGATAAGGTAAACATTGGTAATTTCGTGTTAATTTCATGAAAATTAATTTAAAATGCAAATGTGTAAATATATCCTTATTCCGATTTTTTCATCTAAAAGACAATAATTTGCTGTGCAAATCTGGAGACATAAAAGATTGGACACGTTCTTGAAAAAGTGTCAAAAACCACTTTTACAACTTAAGCTAAAAGGTTGGTTATTTCGTGATAACCTTGGTAATTTCGTGATATTACATTGATAATTTCGTGAGAGGTAGAAGAATTGTGGAAAAATTCGTTAAAGTATAATGAAATTCTCATTTATTGTTACAAGACTTCAAACATAGTAATTCCGTCTAATATTCATAGCAAGAAAACATAGAAATACATATCAACACATAATAAGAATGAAATTAAAGTAAAAATTGAAATCGAAAATGGATCTTCTTTCCCCTAAAAGTGTGAACACTTTTATTACGGACTTTACTGTAGCCTATATTACTAGGGTAACTCCAAAAGTAATGCATAACATTTGTTTAAGAATTATATTTTTATCCTACAGCTTTGCTATTTTCACAGAATGTAGATACATCCTTTAGGAACAAAAGTCACTTTTCCACATAATCCCCGTCCCTTTCAACTGCCTTACGTAACCTAGGAACGAGGGTCTGTAGACCAGCACGGTAAAAGTCTGGACCAACACGTCTGAGCTACTCTTTAGCAGCATGCACAAGGGAGTCATCTTCTAACCTCGTTCCGCGAAGGGATCCTTCAGTTTACCGAAAAGATGGTAATCGCACGATGCCAGTTCAGGACTGTAAGGCGGATGTTTCAGTGTTGTCTATCCGAATTTTCTGATCTGGTCTGTGGTCTTGTGACTGACATATGGCTGTGCGTTGTCGTGCAATAGCAGAACATCCTGCTCCTCCCGATGTCGTCGAACACGACTCGGTCGAGCTTGAAGTTTCTTGAGAGTTGCCACATACGCGTCAAAATTAATGGTGGTTCCGTGTGGCTTGATATCCACAAGCAAGAGTCCTCCTGAATCAAAAAACACAGTAGCCATAACTTTTTCTGCCGAAGGTGCACATTTGAGTTTATATTTTTTTGGTGAATTTGCATGATGCCACTCCATTGTCTGCCTCTGTCTCCGGTCCAAAATGGTGGAGCCATGTTTCATCTTCTGTCACAATTCTTGCAAGTAAATCATCTAGCACTTATCATTGGCACTTAGCATGATAACAAATCAAACAGAAGCTACACTGAACCCATTGCGTCCCCCTTTTCTTTTTTGTTATCACATCTTATCTTCCGATTTCTAAAATTCGTTTTGTAATACAGTTTTCAAAATAGTATAAAATGTAACGCTTAATGCTCAACAAAATTTCGCCTCAAACAGCTAAGATTTCTATCAGTAAAGCTAAGCCTATATGGCGACTAGAGCTGTATCTAAAATTCCAAAAACATTTCCTAAAATTTCATTAAGATATAATAAATCGTTGTACCAAATATCATATGCTTACCTTTAGTAGTAAGCCTGTAATGTAATTACAAACATCCACAAAATGTGTACGCCTGAGAAATCGACGCTGACTTGCTCCCTCCAAACATAAAAGCTCACTGAAGCAGCTACTATAGTCACACAAAGCATAGCTGCATGTTTCTGGAAACCGGATAACATATGCCATGCCTTGGCGGAAATTTGAATCTCGTAACACCATTGGTTAGTTCACGAAAGAGCAAAGAAAAAGTATCACGAAATAACCACTACCACGAAATTACCAATGTTTACCTATACACTTGTATTAGCAATATTAGTTTCCTTTCATTGGTAGACGAAACTGTACAATTGAAGCGTTGGCCCGAATACCGGTCTATGTTACAGTCTGCTAACTGTGCAGGAGGAACAAAACTGTTACACCGCAATTCCGTTCATATATTTACTATCAGACGGGCAACATAGACCGTTATTCCATCAATACGTTTTGTACACTAACAGTCTTACTAATAAACCGTGTATAGTTTTTATACGAGACTTATGCAGAGTTGACATAGAAAACGTTACTAATAAACCGTGAATAAGCTATGGACGTATAAACAGGATGTAACTATACAATGGGAATTGCTTTGCAGTAGTTATATACACGAAATACCTTGTTTAAGCGTTGTATATAGGGAAAAAATGGCCGCCCCTCTAACAGCTGTTTCGTATCGACTGTCATTTTATGATGATGGATGCCTTGTAACCGCAAAGGAACAAACCAAAGATCATAGAATTATTAGCTTGTACTCTTTGACCAAAATGTAGTGTGGTAATCGATTAGAGCCAGTTGTACTATCGATATTTAACACGCCACACTAGAGCGCTCTACCGGATGCAGTAGAGAACCTCAGATATTCTATTACCTTTCGTAATGAAGTAATGACGAAACTATGACATAGCTGTGTAACAGTTATACTGCTATACACGACGTATGTAGTGATTATTAGTAAGGAATTTACACACGACTTATAAACGAGCTACTCATTGTATAAGTATAAGACAGTTAAACGTCTGTATATAGAGTTTTTATTAGTAAGACCGTAACCGAAGAATACGATTATGTGTTATTGAGAGTCATAGGCCTATTACACATCACAGAAGTTTGTAACATTTTTAACTCCATAGAAATGCTACTGGGGAATACAGACAGTAAACATTTTGATACGAACAGAATATTATGAAATATACAAAATCAATAAAATTATTAAGTTGTGAACAAAATGATTATGACATTTTTATATGCTATATATTACTATGAATTAACACCATGTAATTTATTAAAGATACTCTCAATGTTATATTGTGAATAAACATATAATAGTCTATTGATAAAATAATAACACTGTTATTTTTATTGGGTTATTTTACGACGCTGTATCAACATCTAGGTTATTTAGCGTCTGAATGTGAATGAAGTGAAGGTGATAATGCCGGTGAAATGAGTCCGGGGTCCAGTACCGAAAGTTACCCAGCATTTGCTCTTATTGGGTTGAGGGAAAACTCCGGAAAAATCCTCAACCAGGTAACTTGCCCCGACCGGGATTCGATCCCGGGCCACCTGGTTTCGCGGCCAGACGCGCTGACCGGACACTGTTATTAGAAAATACCTGCAGCATTGAGATATAGGGACACCATTAAATTAATTAAAGTTGTATCACTAACAAATGAATAAAGAAAATTAAATATTACATTTGAGGAATTGTTGGGGGATGGAATTTGAACTTCTGTCCCGAATATTCAGTATTCATCCTAACTGTTAAGTATAAATTTTATTAATAATAAAGACAACAACAATCACAGTTTTGAAATAATGATTGTAAGAGAGCAATACATTTTAAACAGCTCCTTTCTGACATCAAGAGCAAGCTGTGACCATATCTCCTTTCAAGAATTTCCACGAATCTGTTCCTGAAACGAAATACCTTGATAACATCTGTCTATAGAATTAATTCCATTTCATTTTTAATCTTTCGTGCACTACTTTTAACACTTGAATATAAATAATTGATTAAATGGCGAACTTACTCGTGTTAATTATGCAAGTATGTGCGGCTTACAGCTGTTTCGGTGCTACTTGACACCATCCTCAGAGCCTTCTGTGTCTCGGCGTCATCTCAACATCGCTGCCTGTTGTGTGGGTGCGTTCGTGTGATGAAGAGTTGAGTCAAATAGTGTGTGTGTTCTCTCAACACACAGATCAATTTCAGAACGCACACACTGTTTGACTCAACTCTTCTTCAAACGAACGCACCCACACAACAGGCAGCGATGTTGAGATGACGCCGAGACACAGAAGGCTCTGAGGATGGTGTCAAGTAGCACCGAAACAGCTGTAAGCCGTACATGCTTACAAAATTAACACGAGTAAGTTCGCCATTTAATCAATTATTTAATTCCATTTGTCTAAAAATGTCACTTACTGACCTTAGCTATTCAGTTCTTGACTGTCTCTCGCGAAGAAGATCCGAGGTTCGAACCGTGGCATATTTTGTGACGTTTTTAGCTATCTGGCTGCTGCAGCAGAAACAGCATACTTGGGATTTCCGTCTGTCGTAGCTACATCACCGCTCTATCATCATATTACCGATTCTGAATAAAGTATTACCTTGGCTCGGAAACGCGAAACCAACATCGCAGAGGATCTCGAGTGTTTGAAGTAGCTTCTGCAGTCGATCAGTCAACTATGAAATACCCCGCAGTCTTCCATTCTCCCATGCAAGCACTTGTACAAGAATACCAGTTTACAAGAGGACAAGGATAAATCTTGAGGATGGGCTCTCAGACCGCTGAAGGGTTCCGTGGCGTTAGCAGCGCCGTTACTCGAGCTGTAACTGAAGGCAGGCAAGCTTATCGCAAACCGGGTTAATTCTCACTTCTGGAAGCACTGCTCGTTGTAAATATCTTTTAATCAAATAAATTAGACATAGCTAATACTTGAAGTGTTACTATTTACGTAGGGTAAGGTTGCCTATATCGCACCACTTTAGCATTTATAATTTTTATTGAACAATACAGTTTTTATTTTCTGCATTCCTTTACCAGAGGTACATTCCCAGAACATTTACCTTTCATGTAAAAAGGAATCCTTGAATTTGATTTAATATTTTTAATTGAAATGACATTTTCGAACACTTGTCAGTGGTGCGATTTAGGCAACTAGTTTCCTTAATAGCACCTGCGGTTCCTTAAATCGCACCTCTTTATCTGCAGGGAAATGGATGAAGGAAAGCATTTAATACTGAATATATGGAACAGTATTTAATATGAACATGTAATAAATGAAAATTTCAAGTTTATTGAAATTAATGAAAGAGAATAACGCATCTTCAAATGAAATTGAAAAAAAAAATAGAGCATAAATTACCTAACATTTAAACTGCCTGAATGCGTTTTTTTTTGTTACACATTTGCCATGTGCTTCACCAGGCAGTTCAGACTGTAAACTGCGTCACCTTTTCTCCGCGATTATCTCGAAGTCGCCTAAAAACTGCTTCATGATATAGCTGTCTGAAATGACTTGAAGATAGAAACATCTAAAGGCTGGGCCTCTGAGTATTATGACGAGGAAGCTGAAACAGGAGCACACCATTTTACCGAGATAATCTAGCTTCTAAATTTTTGGAATGGGTCGTGTACGTGGACATACAGAAGCAGCACTTTTTTCTATGGCAGGTTTGAGTGACAAATAAAATGTTTGACTATTCGACAAATAGTTCACTGTTGATGTAAACTAACTCAGAGCAAACAAATAACGATCCTGGAGGAGAACCAGCTGATAATATAAGATGCACTGTTTAACGTTTAAAAATCATCATAGGTGGCACAAAATACCTGTGCGCTTGTACAACACACACTTGTTGTATTAACGCTTTTTTCACCACTTGGTATTGCCCCCCCCCCGATGCATTCCTCGTTCAGTTAAAATTTTTGGGGACTTCTTTTGTACGGCTAGAATTGCTACAGTTGCTCATGTCGTACCGTTGCGAATTAGGCACCTACAAAGTGGTGCGAATTGAGAAACTACGTCATAACTTATTATTTCCTTCATTCTAGCCTAGAATCACCACGTGTTCGAAAATCCTACTAAGTTAAATGTTCTTCAATATTTCTTTAAACCAATAACATCTTAAGATTATGGATTCCTCTGCATACAGATCCGTTACATAGTTACAAAATATTAGCTAAATATACATCCACCTGAGCGATTATATTAGATACACTATCACCACGCTGCTGACACAAAGAAGTGGCAGAAATCAAGTGACATGGTGGAAGTTCATATGGTAGATTGTAACAATACCACTAGATGTCACACTACTACAGTAACTTGTTTTAAACTAGCAGTGGTGCCATTTAGGAAGCGGTGCGATTTATGCTACTCTATCCTATTTCGCCGTTTTTACATCAGTCTTTCAAGTACAGGGACATCATTTTATTTTTACTAACATTTTTAATATTAACCTGTCTATACCTTTAGAGAACCGGAAACACCGCTTGCTTCCCCCTCTAAGACTGGAGTTCGATGATACTGGCGTAAAACACAAATCACTCTACTAGGTATAGGAAGGAAGAAAAGTAGTTCATCCATTTACGTAAACTAGGAAATATCGCGATTTTGAGTTTGATAATTTTCATTAGGTTTTTCTTTAATCGAAGTACAGTACTGTATTAAGAATAAGTGTTTTTACTCACGAAGTGAGTTATCCATGCGAACGTATTCATTATGCACTGTATATTATACTGTTTACAGCACATTAGCGTACAATATAGAGAAAGAAGTCAAATTGAAAAATAATCATAATATGAATATTTAAACACAATTTTGAAAATGGTGGCCGTTCATTTCGATACAGGCTTCAGTTCTTTTGTGCATATTATCGCACTATAGACTATTGCATCTAATTCCAATTGCCAGTTTCGTCCTTCGTACTAGTAACACATGTTGAAATAATTCTGTACCTACTCTACGTACTGTAAATTCAATCTTCACTTCTGCCCGACCCGAAAATATAAAATTACTCAGACATGCTACCTACTGTCCGTCCAAATGGTTATCCCGCAGGATTGTAGAAAGGGAGGAAATCACGTGACAGTTAATTACCTAACGAGGCCCTTTTATTTAAGTTAAATTAAACAGCTGTATAATATTACGTAAACTTCCAATTCCTAAGAGAAATTAATGTTTTCAGAAAAGAGCTAAGACAGCCCAGCTATTACAGAGGGGCGAGCAGAAGCAGGTGGGGGAAATCGGGACGCGACGTAGGCAAACGGACAGTACCTGTGCGAAAATATGATTTAATATTGAAAGCCCTTTCGTCACTGGAAAACGCGAACATATTTCTGGAACGTACTATACTCAGTAACTCAGTACTGCTTACTATCTGCGGTCTTGGTTCTGTGTGGAGTTGGAACTTCCTTAGTAGAAGGAAGGAGTAGAAGGAATGAAGTACATTCAAAAACTCTGGTACAATAAAAATTGAAGTAAAAATAAAACGATGTCCCTGTACAAGAAATATAGCTTCATTCCCTATCAAGACTATTTTCTCTGATTTATCAATTGATAGATTTTCACTCCCAAAGACGCCTCGGTAGCTTAGTTGGGAGAGCTCTGGCTGAGGATGTCCGCGAATCCGAGCTCAGATACCGGCGTTGGCGGAGTCATACCGCGTCATCATTTTGTTTTTACTAACGTTTTTAATATTAACGTGGCTGTACCTTTGGATTAACGGTTGAGAACCGCAAACACTATGTTACCCCCTTCCACGACCGGAGTTTGATGATAATAGTGTAAAATACAAACAAATCACTTTATGAGGTGTAGGAGGGAAGTAAAGTAGTGCATCCATTTATGTAAACTAGGAACTATTACGATTTACAGTTTGATAATTTTCGTTAGGTTTTTATTTACTCAAAATGCAGTACAGTATTAACAATAAGTGTTTTTACTCACTAACTGAACCATTCAGACGAACGTATTCATTATGCAATATATAATATACTGTCTACAGCACATTAGCATACAATATGGAGAGAGCATTTAAATTGACTATTACACTTTTACTACGTCATAATACTTTTGACCAATAAAACGATACGAAATGACGTCTTTCATCCAATCATGGCTGCTTATCGCACAATTTTATCGCGTCCCTAGCATTTGTTTAATTTTATCGCTTCCCTAGCATTTGTTTATTTTTATCACTACCCTAGCATTTGTTTCTTTGTTTCCCAACATTTCAAACTGCACTGGTTTGGACGTCAAAAAACGCACGCACGCACACACACATACACACACACAGAAAATTACAAACCATTCCAGTCGATGCACAGCAGTTTCAAATATGACTCGCATTGGCATTCAAGAATTAATAAAGATCACTGATCATTGCTATGCATCTTCCCTGAAATCCTATTTACAAATAAATGAAGAGCGCCATTCGGAAATCCTGAATAAGTTGAGGAATATACCATGTACATCAACGAGTTCCACTTCTTTTACGCACACGTCCAATATAACATCAACTGAACCATCAACCACTAAAACATTCAAATTTGAAAATTGTACTTTCAATAATTGTTCCTTTTAAAATTATTCATGTTTATTTTTTATTTCATCACCGTTAATTAAAACTTTTCTAACACTTGTTCATATTATTTAGGTTATGTTATAGCTTCTGCTATACGATATTATGGATAGTCATGTATCAGAGATTGTTTAATACGAAGATTTATTGAAAATCATCTGTCAAGTGACGTTGATTGCAAAGATCCGGATAATTGAAGTGGAATGCAGCTGTTTTAATAAAAATGAAACTGAATCAACAAAGCCTTCTTGACTAGTAACCGTCCACAGAGTTCAATGAAGATTCCATAGTTGGCACAACTGATAACAAGAAAAGAGCTAATCATAACACACTACTGCCATCTAGTTTAATATTTGTAATGTTGAGATGGTATAATAATAAATTTGAAGACAATTGTATTTTCGTAAGTCAATTAATATTTTATTGTATTGGAGTACTTCGTTACTTCTAATCTTCATATACTTTCTTCTAATCGTGTAATAATAGTCAATTAAATCCTACTCGAGTTTTGATTTTCTCTCGATAAATCAAAACCTCTAGTGAGATTACTGTTGAAAGATTATCAAAATCTCGATATTTAAACAAATTGTTGAAAATAATGGCCGTTCATTTCTATACGGGCTTCAGTTCTTACGTATGCATATTTTCGAAAACGTTTTTAAGCATATCTTCTTAAATTGAATGTATTGTTTCTGGAATGTAATTCTTTAATTCTTCTATTGTTGTAGGATGTTTAACAAACACAACTGTTTTACAGTAACCCCAAAAGAAATAATGCAAAGCATCAGTCGACCTGGGGTGGGCCATAATCCTGTGCCTCTTGAAACAATAATTCTGTACCTACTCTATAAACAGAGTACCTTACTTACGCATTCTAATCATTTCACTTCTGCCCGATTCGCACAGATAAATGTACTCAGATTGCTGTCTACTGTCCGTGCAAGTAATTATGTCGCAGGGTCGTAGAAAGGGGGGAAATCACGTGACAGTTACTTAACGAGGCCCTTTTATTTAAAATTATTTTAAACAGTTGTATAATATTATGTAGACATCCAATTCCTGACAGCAAATGTTTTCAGAAAAGAGCTGACAGCTCACCCACTAGCATTTACAGAGAGCCCAGCAGAAACGTGTGATGGAAACCGGGAAGCGACGTAGCCAAACGAACACAATACGCGAAAATATGATTCAATAGTGAATGGTCTTTATTCACTGGAAAATACGACTATATTTTTGGGACGCACTATACTCACTCAAGACAGTATACTGTGATCGTAAGACGACTTTGACTGCATATGCGGCCTTGGGTGGAAGTTCACTAGTAGAAGGGTTGGGAGTGAAGTACATTCAAAACTCAGGTACAATAAAATTTGAAGTAAAAATAAAATGATGTCCCTGTATTTATGGTAAAAAAAATCAAGGTTATGAGTGTTTTTCTCGAGGTTCTTCTGTTTCCCTCTCTACATTTCATGAACACTTTCCACATTTCACATTTCGTTATCTCCATATTAAAAAGAGGATACCAGTTGTGTTTTTGCAGAGCCGAATTGGCCTTCCGCCATGGTGGATGTTCCCCGTAATTTGTCCAAAGATTGGTATACGATAATGGTTGTGGATTCTACATGATTCAAGAGATCTGTACAGATGAACCGGAGTCTTCCAGTATATCCTCTCTGACTCAGTTGACGTATGGAGAAAATTTTTCGAATTTGGCTCAAGAGAAATGCGGGCAGCACAATCTGCAATCATCTCACGTCATGATGGATGAAAAACAAAACTTATCTAGTGTATAGTTCCTGGTGTAGCTCAGTCGGTAGAGCATTCGCGCGCTAAGCAAAGGGTCCCGGAACAATTTTTCCTTGAAATTATTCAAAACTGCTTTACAGGGAGCTACTACCTGAAAACCAGATTTGTATAAAACTTGTCTAGTTTGAAATCTTAAGGATGCTCGTTCTCCTGCCCGATATAACTCCATACCTCTTCCTACCTCTCCCTTTTGCAGAACCTTCCTTTCCCCCTTCCCTTTAATTACTATTTCTTATTTACATACATATGTTCTCATTCATTCAGTTTTCTGCCCAAGGGCAGGTCTTTCACTGAAAACCCAGCTTTCTCCAACCTTTCCTATTTTCTTCCTTCCTCTTTATCTCCGCATATGATCCATGTATCTTAATGTCGTCTATCATCTGATATCTTCTTCTGCCTCGAACTCTTCTCCCATTCACCACTCCTTCCAGTGCATCCTTCAGTGGGTGGTTTCTTTTCAGCCAGTGACCCAACCAATTCCTTTTCCTCCTCCTGATCACTTTCAGCATCGTTCTTTCTTCGCCCATTCTTTCCAACACATCTTCATTTCTCATTCTGTCTGTCCACTTCACACGTTCCATTCTTCTCCATATCCACATTTCAAATGCTTCTATTCGCTTCTCTTCGTCGTAATGTTCATGTTTCTGCCACATACAATGTCACACTCCATACAAAGCACTTCACTAGTCTCTTCCTTAGTTCTTTTTCCAGTTGTCCGCGAAGATGCTTCTTTTTCTATTAAAATAACCTCAATTTTTCCTTCCCATTTTTTGTTTACTATATACAAAAATTTCCCGAGTTTCCTCAATTTTCCTCCGTTTTACTGTCCTGTACAATTTCCTATATACGCTATTTCTACATTTAGTTTTACTAATGACTCCTCAATAAAAACTTTCTTTTAGATTAGATAAAGGACACATATCTTTTCCTATGTCTCCTCTTCTATTTTAACCTCAAAATTCCCAATCTCCACCACGCTAGTCCCATCCTTTCTTCCCTGTTATTAAGTTACCTATATTCTTCGTGTATCCATGATTTTCATTTCTTTCTAATCTACTAATGATTTTAAACTATTTAAATTGCTAAACATTTCCTATCTCATTATCTCATTACTCCTCTCCATTATAATTTTACCTATTAAATTTATATTAATTGCAGCAATTTCTTGCCATGGGTAATTTAGTCCTAAACTCCTTACGTTATTTTCTAATTCTTTTATCTAATTAGACTTAGTTTCGTCGTTTGAAGGAATCTTAAACATCTTTTCCTTGATATCATTTTCTTCTTTCTCCACAATATAACCCAAAAATTTAATTTCCCTATCTAATTTGTTCCCCTACTACCCTCCATCTCCATTTCCAATCTAGCCATCGTCATATCTGTACGAACATAGTCGTACACGCACTGTTTAATTTTCTTGACAACTACTTAAAAAGTCTTAATTCAGTTGCTAATATTTTTCAAAATTTAAATTTCAAATTTGTAGTTATGCACATGTTAAACCTGAGTCTTATGTATTTAAATTATTACGATTTTTATAGTCTTGGTCAAATAATTTCACTGTTACGTAAGTTTTACAAAAACACTTGCTACATATGACGCTAATCCAATAAAAAAAAACATTAAAATCAAATTTTCATCGATAGCGCTCAATATCGACCTCTGTTGGAGAAAAACACGGTCCTTCATAAATTGGTATGACTTGCGTTAACATGACTTGAATGAAACAGGAATTACGATCATTGAAATATCGCGGCCGATGTATCGGCCTTTGTATGTATTTATTCACACTGCAAATGGGTAAATATTCGGTGGCAGTGGTAACTAATTACACTCAATAATTACAATTAATAATAAATTCATAATATTAATAATAAAATAATAGTAGCAATATATAATAATAATATTAACGAGGAGCATCCTAAATTAAATGAATCACTTAATATAAGATAGTTAATTAAAGTAAATCTAATTTATATCTTAACCCTAAGTTCGAACTTAAAACCACGAGTATGATATGTTTATACATGCACAAGTACCTTTCAGCACTACACTCACTTCGCTATCAATTCACTCACTGCACTGGAACCATGAAACATTTCACTGACACTATCCTGATTTCACTAACACTTCAAAAACATTTCACTGTTCAAATACTTTGCACTATCACTGTAAACTATGGAACTTCACTGACACAAACACACTTCACTGACACAACACACTTCACAGACACAACACACTTCTTCACTGATACAACATTTCAAATAACAAAACATCAGTTACACCCTTATTATTCCGTGGAATTGTACTTACTATATTAACCTGGACCCCATTACAAGCAATTTAGGACGTTCACTATAACTCACACTCGTTCACTATAAATCTATCTCATTTCTCTGCCACTAGTCCACACCTGTGGCGTAACGGTCAGCGCGTCTGGCTGCAAAACCAGGTGACCCGGGTTCGAATCCCGGTTGGGGCAAGTTACCTGGTTGAGGTTTTTTCCGGGGTTTTCCCTCAACCCAATACGAGCAAATGCTGGGTAACTTTTGGTGTTGGACCCCGGACTCATTTCACCGGCATTATCACCTTCATATCATTCAGACGCTAAATGACCTAGATGTTGATACAGCGTCTAAAATAACCCAATAAAATTTAAAATTTAAAAATCTCTGCCACTATAACTCTCAGAATTTACTTTTAAGCTCATTGCACACCCAATATAAATCACTGGAGATTCACTATGTTTCTCTTCTTACTCACTATATTTGTAAAACCACAAAATAGTTAATATGTATAACATCAGAAGGTATCGGCGTCGTGAAATTAAGTGGGTTTAAATCGTAGTGTAGTAGGATTTCCGTCAGTCCCTTCGAGAATTAAAGACATCTTGAGTAATCTACATAAATGCCGTCGACAAAAAGTTATATTTAGCCTCGCTGGGGTTTGAACCATGTTTCTTACATTAAAAACAGGTACACCAGCCGCTGTCACCACCATAATTCCTATTATAGGCCACAGTTAGGGTTTGCGGCAAGCGTTTAATGTGTGTATCCTGGAGGAAATCTGTCTTTAACTGTTGTTTATAGTGAATCACAACTTTTGATGACAGCCAAGAGCTGAGCTCACATAAGAAGATATACGCATCTTCCACTTGTATAAAGATGCTGCGACGAGGAACATGTGGGGGAGAAATTGAGTGTATCGAAGCAGCTACCTGCCTTCAAGAGGACTGGAGCAGGAAGGATTTCTCTATCAAGAGACTTAAAAACCATACAAAGCGGGCCGACATTTCGCCGTCCTCTTCAAGAATGAAAGGATGTTAAGTGCTGTTTTCACAGGGACTTTATATACTGCGCGCCTCTCGTACTGCGTGTTGACATGTTGGATTTCGCTGCCTCGTTTCTCTCGTCCGCTCCTCCTGATTGCGGGAGGAATCATCTAATGATACATTGATGCCGATGTTCCCCCTCACTGCCGGAAGGTTACCAATATTGCTTTTATGAGACAAACTTCATTGTGCTTCTTATACATGGGATGTTTAGATTAAATTTAAGTAAAATGTATGAACCACAAAGAAATCTTCTTTCTTGTCCACACCTGTGGAGTAACGGTCAGCGCGTCTGGCCGCGAAACCAGGTGATCCGGGTTCGAATCCCGGTCGGGGCAAGTTACCTGGTTGAGGTTTTTTCCAGGATTTTTCCTCAACCCAATACGAGCAAATGCTGGGTAACTTTCGGTGCTGGACTCTGGACTCATTTCACCGGCATTATCACCATTTAATTCAGACGCTAAATAACCTAGATGTTGATACAGCGTCTTAAAATAACCCAATAAAATTTTAAAAAATCTTCTTTCTTACATACAGAGTGTTACATACTTTCAGGGATGATGGCGTGGGTTCGATTTCCGCTTAGGCTGATTACCTTCTTGGGTTTTCCGAGGTTTTCCCCCGAATGTCAGATAATCTATGGCGAATTATTGGCCTCATCTCGCCAAATACCATCTCACTATCACCAATCCCATCGGCGCAAAATAACCTCTTATTTGATACAGCGTCATTAAATAACCAAGTAAAAGAAAACAAGAAGTCGTGGTTCCAAAATAAAACATGATAATATTTTGTAGTAGATTTTTGTGACAAATTCCCACTAAAATAATCCTATTCGGAACACATTTAATGTATTCAATTATTGCTTTTTATTGATTTATTTTATTGCTAGTAAGTTTTAATTGAATACAAGTTAATAAATACAATGAAAAATAAACTAGCCCACTCCTGAATGAGTAAGACTCGTGCTCAGGAGGGGATTCCAATACAATCAAAAATAAAATTAAAATTGAGAGTGAATACAGATTAAATAGTGTTTAATATGTTTAAATCCAAACTATAAATCCAATACAATTTTTTTATATTTTTTATGCTCGACTATGCCGAAATGTAGTAATTATACACCTGGTAGCAGTCCTTTAATGCATGTCATTAAAGTACACCTACTCATTAAAGTACAGGTGTTCAGCCAATGACAACTCAGCCTACAGGTGTTCAGCCAATGACAACTCAGCTTACAGGTGTTCAGCCAATGACAAGTCAGCTTTGTACCGTTACAAAACCGCAAGTATCGATTATTCTCGGATATGCAATCGAAAGAGAATTAGCGAAAAGTCACGGAGGCTGGAAATCCAGTACTGTCACAGAAGGTTATGTTCTGTTACTATAATAATTAGCGTTAATTGTAAATAATATTCAAATAAATTCAATTTGTCATCTCGTTTTTCAATGTCGAATTCAATAATCAAGGTTATATCAAGTTTAACGGGATTACATCAAGGTCAATGACATTATTGTTCCTCGGAAAAAATCAATACTTTCGCGTCTGCGCACATCTCACAATTCACGACCTAGAACAAGGTCACTTCCGATCTTGTCAGATACAAATAAAATGTATACATCTGAATAATTTCAAGTTAGAAATATGGTCGAGCATAAAAAGTCGTATGAAACTCGCAATATGGTAATTAAGAAGCTTGTATGAAAATTATGAAACTCGTTTGCGCTCGTTTCATAAACATCCATACTCGCTTCTTACTTACTATCATTATAGGCTCGTTGCATAATGTACTATTTATTAATTTGGATAGGATTCGTGGTTAAAATAATATTGGAATAAAATGTATTTAATAGTCTGGGACCTTGACTCATGCTATGATAAAAAGCTGCATTGGTTTTACATTTTTGTTCAGAGAAACGCAGAGAATTCATACTTTTAGTCCTATATTTATGTATATACTTTTAAAAGTTCAAGAAACAAAATGTAGGTGCACAGTAGTTTTCACTTGAAATTCGAGTATATTTCTTCAGAAGATTGTACAGATCCAGTGCTTACTGAGTACTGAGCATGCGCAGAATGTTATAACTGGAACTTGGAAAATTCAGGATGGCTCAAATGTTCTTTCTGGGTCTGTATTTTCCGATCCTGACGCGTACCAAGATAGAGAACAAATTATCTTGATATGTAGTTTTTTAAGAAATTGAAACTTATTAGGAAGTTAAGTTGAGGCTGGTGTTCTTGTGTTGCAGGCTTCTTCCCTAGTGAAAGCGCTCAAACAGCAGCAACAACGGGACCGCGAGAGAGAGCGGGAACGCGACCGGGACCGCGAGGTGGAGTCGGTGGGCAATGGGAAGGGCAGTCCGGGTCCTGCACAGGTTCCCGCAAGCAGTAAATCCTCGGCACCTACCCAGCCCCCAGGACCGACGACCGCGTCGTCGCAACCTTCCCAGCCCCAGCCCCAACAGCAACAGCAACAGCCGTCGCAGACGACGTCGCAGAGCGCGCCTCCTCACACACCGCAACAGCCGTCGCCACAACAACCTCAGCCACCCCCGCCAACTCCGCACCAACAGCAGATGATGCTATCCCCCGCTTCGGGGCTTCACCAGATGCAGCAGCTATTGCAGCAGCAGATCCTGAGTCCCGCGCAGCTTCAGTCCCTGATGCAGCAGCACACGCTGTTTCTTCAGCAGCAACAACAGCAGCAGCACCATCACCAGCCGGTAAGTTCTGGTCAGATTGTCTCTTCATCAACTTTCCACCCAGTACGACTGAAGATTACGACCCAGAAATACATTGTTTTAACGAGACCTGTACCAAATTTAGAGCTTCTGAAGTATATCCCAAACATCTAGATGGTGAATTCTTAAAGCAAACCATCTATACTGTACTAGTCCTCCTTAAGAAGAAGAACACGAACTGGGACTACCCCCATACGTAGACCGCTTCTCCTACAGCCTGCAGAATTCCTTTACCTTTCCACCCTAAATCCGGTACCATGAGCCCAGGGGATGAGCCACGTTACATATCACTGCCACCAGAAAGAGGGTACCATCAGTGTGTTCCTTAAATATGCATCATCTGCAACTTCTTCGGAGATATCAGTGGTTTAGTTAGAGTCCCAGTGAACGTTCGCGGTATTTTTGTCGGCCGACAAGTGGCAAATTTCCCCCGTTACCGCCGCTGTTTACATACGTGAACTCACGGCGTTTCATCAGATTAAAAGTTACGTGCTATGTTATATAAATAACGTTCGGTACTCACCCTCTCACAGTAGTTGCTGGAAGTGTTGCTCATCTTATGTTTACATAATTCACAGGACCTGTTTCATTAAACCCATTCACTAAATTTAGTATCGTTTTTCTACACGAAACTAGACAGCCAGGAAATTTAAGCCTAAATTTCCCCCTTGTTCTGTCACACGATTTCTTTTTCCGTATACAAAATACAACACAACATAAGAAAACAATCTGCATTTATTCTTATCTGACTCACCACCTGCCTTTACTGCCGGTTGTGAAGGACAGACTGGTACAGCTAACACGTGAAGCGGTGAACCTACTAACCTACATCGAGCCCCCGCGGAAAATAATAGACGTAAATTCTCTGACCTTCCAGTTCCGTCTAGGGAAACAATGTAAATTTAGTGATTAGGTTTAATGAAAAATTTTCTGTGAATGTTTCGATGTGAATTATGTATCACACAATATGGGCAACACCTCTAGCACCTACTGTGAGGAGGGTGAGTACCGGATGTTATTAATATAACATAGTGTGTAAGTTTTAATCCGGTGCAGAGCCATGAGTTCGCGGATGCAAGCAGAGGCTGTAGCAGGAGGAACCTGCCGCTGGTCGGCCGACAGAAAGCCCGGGAACGTTCGCAGAGACACTCTTCTTCGGTTTCTCTAGGCATTCCCATTTTTCCATAGTTAGATTATCACCTATTTGTTATCTCACCGTTTCTGAATACAGCTTTCAATTTAAAAAATGTTCTAAATATTTAAAACAACTGCGCTTTGCCTGTCCAAAATGACGCGGAATTTATCGTCCAGAAAATTCTCTCCGATGTGACCAGACTCAATATCCTTACTTTACAATGTTTCTTCTTACGAGGTCATATTTTCCGATTTATTATTTATTAAGCCTATTGTATGAAAAATTCAAAAGCTACCAACTTCGCAATGTTATAAATACATTCTTGCAATGAGGGTGAACACGTTTTTAGAGTTCTTGCAAATACTGCCAGCCAATCTCCAGATATAAATTGGTTGAAGCGAGTTCTTGGACAAACTTTTAAGCGTATAGTATTTAATATTATTTGTTTTCAGTTGATTATTTAACTACGCTATATCAGTTGCAAGTTTATCGGGAATCGGTGGAATTTGTGATAAATATTTGGCGAGATGAGTCCCAGAATTCATTATGGAATTACCTAACATTCTCCTTAGAGTTGGAGAAAACATCAGATGAACCGAGGTACTCAGCCCAATCGGGATTCGAACTCACGGCCGAGCGTTGTCTTGAATTATGAGTCCGAGTCGCTACAGTCTGACATACACAGGTGATTATTATTTTGCCATTACTATCAGATAATGTGATCTCCTCTGTTTGGATTACAATAGCAAGAACAGAATAATAATACAATAAAGATGGTGACGATATAATCATTATCATCATCATAATCATTACCAATATTTGCCTTCAAGGACTGGACTATTTGGTCCGTACAGACCCACTAGTTTGAGGGATTGGATGCATTATTACATACAATTAGAGGGAAATCCTGAGTATTGAGCCATCTGATGACGTGATGTAAAACCAAAACTTAGATTTTATTCCAACGTGTCCTACAAATTGACATTTCAAACGTTTTAGAACAACATACAGTACAGTGCTGCAGAACAGCGCTTAGAACCGGTTTATATTCGACCAGTCGGAGAACAACCGGCTAGGTTGAACATCCGACAGAATAACTTGAGTTTCAAGCAGTTGCGCCATAGTTTTACAGGGTTGACAGAACAATAGGCACACTTCACCATACAGGAACTCTGATGACATTTTCTGACTACACAAATGGAGTAACAATTGAAGGAAAATTATTTTCCCTTACTTACTTACTTACTTACTTATAAATGGCTTTTAAGGAACCCGCAGGTTCATTGCCGCCCTCACATAAGCCCGCCATCGGTCCCTATCCTGTGCAAGATTAATGTTAAATGTTATGTTTTATTTAACGACTCTCTCAACTGCAGAGGTTATATCAGCGTCGCCGGATGTGCAGGAATTTTGTCCCGCAGGAATTCTTTTACATGCCAGTAAATCTACTGACATGAGCCTGTCGCATTAAAGCACACTTAAATGCCATCGACCTGGCCCGGGATCGAACCTGCAACCTTGGGCATAGAAGGCCAGCGCTATACCAACTCGCCAACCAGGTCGACTGCAAGATTAATCCAGTCTCTATCATCATATACCACCTCCCTCAAATCCATTTAATATTATCCTCCCATCTACGTCTCGGCTTCCCTAAAAGTCTTTTTCCCTTCGGTCTCCCAACTAACACTCTAGGCCTATATACATTCCTGGATTCGCCCATACGTTCTACATGCCCTGTCCATCTCAAACGTCTGGATTTAATGTTCCTAATTATGTCAGGTGAAGAATATAATGCATGCAGTTCTGTGTTGTGTAACTTTCTCCATTCTTCTGTAACTTCATCCCTCTTAGCCCCAAATATTTTCCTAAGAACCTTATTCTCAAACAACCTTAATATCTGTTCCTCTCTTAAAGTGAGAGTCCAACTTTCACAACCATACAGAACAACTGGTAATATAACTGTTTTATAAATTCTAACATTCAGATTTTTTGACAGCAGACTAGATGACAAAATCTTCTCAACCGATTATATTTGTTACTTTTTTCTTATTGTTTGGTTTCTTAACAAGCTGTTTTTTTACAGTGATAGGTTGTTAGCCCTTCGCCCAACCCCCAAGCTGGAGGACCACCCCTTATCGGCTGCCCACGACAGCTTATTCAATATATTCACAGCTATCCTCCACATCTGGAGGCCGTCTCCTCTATCCGCAACCTGAGGACGAGCCATGCCGTGGTGATAGGGACCCACAATACATGGAATTTGTCCCTTAAATGTGCAGAAATTTGATCCGAATGTAACTTTTCGTTCTGCAAACGAATTTTTTAATGTTTCATTTGTTCGGATCAAATTCCTGCACATTTAGTGGGCGAAACGAAATTTCTTTCAATAATTTATTATCATAATATACTACTCTCTTAAATTGACTGAGCATATTGGGAGTTCAATCAATGGTTGTTCCAAAACACGCTATGAAATATTTCATGTAAAGCAATTTTTACGTCGAAAAGGAAGAAAAAACTAATAAAATTGTATTGAGCGTTTTGTTTGAAATATTTCAACGAATAATCACCTAAAATTAATGACATTACTTATGTTCGCTCTGTATATACAGATAGATTAACTAGCATATCATTGAAGCAGCGAAAAATTCCAACGTACGAAATATTCTATATGTGTCTGAAGGACGGTAGCAATGTAGTTCGACTAAGCGACCGTAAAAATGAGCGAGTGCTACCACTACACAGGCAGCGATACTTTCAAACTCGAGACTGCTCTCTACTTCATAAAGCTTGAACTCATCAATACTGAATTAATTCAGTCATAACAAAAAAATTCAATTAAACGAGCTTTAGGGCTAATGACTAAGAAATTCAATACATTAAGAAAGGTAATGCTAATGAAATTTTCATGCAGCTTATGCTGATGCAAATCTGTCGAAAAGGGTGAGGCGAAATTAATTATTTCGCTGCAATATAATAAAGTTTAGAGAAACGTTTTAAACTTTACTATATATATGTTCGTCTCAATTTCGTGAAAGAAGTCCTATCAGCCATCTAGGCCCGCTGTTCCAGGCCGTCACGCTACCCGCAACAATGACTACTCCTAACAACGTCATTACATGCACATAAAGAAGATATTAATTGTCCGAAATTGTGCTTTATTTCAATGTTCTCAATCGGTATCCACTGATCTGAATATCTGTACCGGGACGTTTCTGAGAATTATCTGTGAATTTCTTCGTTGCATAAATATGCCTACTTGTTAAATTCTTTACTAAGTTGTATACAGACGTGGAAAAATTATTAGACTAAATTAATTATATGTGCAACAAAGCTGTATTTATCGGTAGAAATCTATACTAATAATAAATCTGTAGCCGAAATTTTTCGGGTAATTTTCGATTTTCCAAAAATAATTGGTCCTAACATATATAATTAACCGCCCTGAAACCGAAAATCGCTTTTTTGAAATTCTTGTTTGTCTGTCTGTCTGGATGTTTGTTACCTTTCCACGCGATAATGGCTCAACCGATTTATATGAAAATTGGAATATAAATTAAGTTCGTTGTTAAATTAGAATTTAGGCTATATGGCATTGAAAATATTTTATTTAAAAGGGGGGTTATAAGAGGGCTTGAATTAAATAAATCGAAATATCTCCCTTATCATTAGTTTTCATGAAAAACAAAAGTTTCTTTAAAAATAATTTCCGATAAATTTTATTCTATGTAAAATTTTGATAGGACTGATATTTAATGAGAGAAATGATTTTCAAAATTACAATAACAACGCCATCTAAGGCGGTGTAATGAAATAAAAAAACAAATGACTTCGTCTATAAGGGGCCTTGGACAACAACAATCGAAAGCTATGAAACATAGCTTACAGAGAATGTTTCTGTGTTTGTATTAATTAATATCAGAAGCTAAATTAACCGATTTGTTTAATTAATTATTAATTCACCTTTGGAAAGTGTAGTTTCTCTAGATGGACATAATGCTATAATGTTATTACAGTAACTTCTGAGTGAAACGAGGACAGGTAAGATTAAAATAGCTTCTTATGCACAGAAAACTTGATAGGCTATTCTGTACATTCGTTTTCTGTATTTCCTAAAATAATTTTTATGACCAAATGAGTGGTCTCTGGATCAAAATAATCGCATTTTAATTTGTTTAATACAATTTAAATTAAGTAACATAATGGACGATTTATCCTTCTATCAAACACGAATGTTCCCTGGATCAAATGTTCTATTTTAATTATGCAATTACTTTATATTTATTTCTAACGGGTGCAGCAGAGCGCACGGGTACGGCTAGTGATGAATAAAAATGTATTTTACACAGATATAATGAACAGAATTTTGAGTCAGGAGGTTACTAATACTTTGTGAACATTCCCTTATTCTTTATTAACACGTTGATTTTGTCAGGGATGCTGGAATCCAAAGTTTGACACTTTCTTTGAATATCAGCATAATTTAGCCAGATATCAGGCAGTGCTTAAATGAGTCCATCTTTTGTTGTAAGCCTCTTTTTGTTCATTTTCTTCTTCAGTATAGATAACAGATTTTCAATTTCGTTCATGTCTGGTCTTCTTGCAGGCCATGGGGGAATGTCTTGTGCAGTATATAATTAAAACACCAGTAGTACCAACATAGACAGAAAAAATATACTTAACAATTGGAAAAATATACCAGAAGATGTAAATTATATTTACAACAATAGAGACTCTGTGAATTATACTGATAGTTGATATGGCGAATTATATTATGTTCCAAGAAAAGCGTTTTAATCTAATAATTTATCCACGTCTGTACATGGTTTGCTTGTGGCGAGTATTATTTTTAAGGGATGCATTTCATAAATAGCTCTTCCCAATTGCAGTAAGTAAACAGATATTCCATTATTATCGTGCAGATGATAACTGGATGGATCTTTCTGAATTCACCTTCACTCGTCCTGACTAAGATTTCAGTATTTAAAATAATAACTAGTAAATAAATTGGAATTCCACTGACTATGGAGAACAGCTTTGAATAATAATAATAACAATAATAATAATAATAATAATAATAATAATAATAATAATAATAATAATAATAATAATAATACTTACTTACTTAATTACTTACTTACTTACTTACTTACTTACTTACTTACTTACTGACTTTTAAGAAACCCGGAGGTTCATTGCCGCCCTCACATAAACCCACCATTGGTCCCTATCCTGAGCAAAATTAATCCATTCTCTATCATCATATCCCACCTCCCTCAAATCCATGTTAATATTATCTTCCCATCGACGTCTCAGCTTCCCTAAAGGTCTTTTTCCCTCCGGCCTCCCAGCTAACACTCTATATGCATTTCTGATTCGCCCATACGTGCTACATGCCCTGCCCATTTCATACGTCTGGATTTAATGTACCTAATTATGAAAGGTGAAGAATACAATGCGTGCAGTTCTGTGTTGTGTAACTTTCTCCATTCTCCTCTAACTTCATCCCTCTTAGCCCCAAATATTTTCCAAAGCACCTTATTCTCAAACACCCTTAACCTATGTTCATCTGTCAAAGTGAGAGTCCAAGTTTCACAACCATAAAGAACAACCGGTAATATAACTGTTTTATAAATTCTAACTTTCAGATTTTTTGACAGCAGACTGGATGATAAAAGCTTCTCAACCCAATAATAACAGGCATTTCCCATATTTATTCTGCATTTAATTTCCTCCCGAGTATCATTTATATTTGTTACTGTTGCTCCAAGATATTTGAACATCTCCACCTCTTCAAAAGATAAATTTCCAATATTTATATTTCCATTTCGTACAATATTCCCGTCACGAGTCATAATCATATACTTTGTCTTTTCGGGATTTACTTCCAAATCTATCTCTTTACTTGCTTCCAGTAAAATTCTCGTGTTTCCCCTAATCGTTTGTGGATTTTCTCAATAATAATAATAATAATAATATTATTATTATTATTATTATTATTATTATTATTATTATTACAATTTTTTTCAACAAAATTGGTAGGGATTTGAAATCTACTCTGCGGTATGGGCAACAGACGCGCTTTGCAGGTGTGTAAAAATTTCGAATGGAATTAAATTCTAATGCTGTATTTGGGAGAATGAGATGAAAGCAGCACAAAATGCATTAACGTGTTCAAATAGTCATACAGATTTCCTCTCTGCTCTGTTATACGTATTTAATAGACCTTAATTTAAAAAGTTACAATTAATATGTTAAATACTTCGTTGCCTTCCCCTTCCTACCTTCTCTCTGTGAAATATTGCGAATGTACGATAATTTTTCGTTTTCCTGTCGGCGCCGCCGCCGGTCAATTTGTTTACCTCCTCTTCTGTAAATTCGCGAGTACGCGCTCTTTGTGTACTGAAATTTGCGCTGTTTATCTGAATGTAAAATTCAAATAAACACTCAACACCCTTTCTACCGCAATTTTTTTTATATTTGCCTTTCATTAGGCAAAGTGTACAGGAATTATTTTACGTTGAAAAAATCCAATTTCTAAATTTTAACGCAAATACATCTTGGAGCCCTGTCACCCATATAATGTATATACTTTATAAAATATCTTCTAATCGCTGTTTCATTGGGGAGTACTTTCAATCATGTTATTGCAACTCACATGGTAAACGTCAGATATGTATCGAAATAATCCGTTTTCATTTTGATTTATTTATTTTCTTTATGTTGTTTCCGAACTGTCACAAATATTGAGTGTCTTCATAGAGACTATTTGAATGTTTAGATATAAATAACTCAGATTTGAAGTCCCCTTTGTACCTAATGGAGCATAAATTTGTCTCAACAAAAGGCCTTTGACAGCTATGGACCTGCCGTGGTGATCCAGCCTCTTTGCCATCCGAATCACCTGACTTCACAGTGTTGGGTATTTTATGTGAAGTATTTCAAAATTTTGGTGTACAACAACCGTTGTACGACTGACGTGGAATTTTTTTCTCGAGTTATCAGAGTTTGCTATAAATGAACACTATTTCTTGTAGGTCTATACTGGTATTATGTAAAAGTCAGTAGTATGGTGCTGTAGAACCGCTAGCCTTATTTGTCATTACATTTATTGTCGACATTTTAGACAAGTAGTATATATTATCTAATGAATTAAATTACAATTAAATTTAGTTTGTCCAAGTAATAATTAAAATTTATTTCACTAATTAAGCGCACGGTAACAACATTGTTTTAATGATAATTTTGAACTCCAACACTACACATTTAAACAGTAACAACTCTTCACAAACCGAGGGTTTCTCATCTCAAAACTTCATTTGCTCCGAGAAAACTCTTCACATTTCTTGTGTGTTTAGGTTTAATATGTATGAATTGAAGACCATGTTCAGTATAATTGAAACACATCCCTACTTATGGCATTGTGTCCCGCTGCCGGATAACAATTCTGTTGCTTCATAAATGACGTTAATTTTATTATGTTGTGCTAGGACTTAACCAAAACTTCGTAGTTTTGACGTAACCCTGTGCGACGATTTGCTACTGCGTTCGACTCCCGACAGTAACCATAAAGGTACAGGCATGCTTCTTGTAGTAGAACATGGAACATCTTTGTGCATTGCAGTGTAAAGAATCCTAGTCAGGAAGTGAGATTCTGTAAAGACTTCGGTGTAACTGTATATAAATACATGAATCGTCTCTAACTCACCACCACTGTTACCTATCAACCTTTGCACAAACCGGGAGAAACATCCATTGTGCTGGACAGCGGAGATGATAATGAAAGGGGAATTGTGGAGTGTTGGTAAAATTATGAGGGGGGAAAAACCCTGGAATGATAATACTCAATTGATCATTCCCTAACTAATAACAGAATCACTATTACAATAGTATATTTGAAGAGATTATTTTCTTAACACTACTGCTACAAAGGGGATAATAGAATTACTCCACTGATAATTTTCCAATATTACATTCATCTGTCTCTATATTAAACAGGGACATCATTTTATTTTTACTTCAATTTTTATTGTACCTAAGTTTTTGAATGTATGTACTTAACTCCCACCCCCTCTACTAGTAAATTTCCAACCGACCTCCACACAGAACCAAGGCCGCGTATGCAGTCAAAGTCGCCTTACGGTCATAGTAAACAGTACTGAGTTAGTGAGTTGCCTACGTCGCATCCCGGTTTTCCCCACTCGCTTCTGCTCGCCCATCTGTAAAGGCTAGCGGCTGGGCTGTCTTAGCTCTTTTCTGAAAACATTAATTTATGTTAGGAATTGGAAGACTAGGTAATATTATGCAACTGTTTAAAATAAGTTAAATAAAAGGGCCTCGTTAAATAATTAACTGTCACGTGATGTCTCCCCTTCCCACGACCCTGCGACAAAAGCACTTGCACGGACAGTAGATAGCATGTCTGAGTAATTTTATCTTTTCGGGTCGGGCAGAAGTGAAGATTGAATTTAGAGTACGTAAGGTCCTCTTTTATAGAGTAAGTACAGAATCATTTCAACATGAGTTCGGTACTAGTACGAAAGACGAAACTAGTAATTGGAATTAGGTACAATAGTTTATATTGCGATAATATGCACAAAAGAACTGAAGCTGTATCGAAATGAACGGCCATCATTTTAAAAAATGTGTTTAAATATTCATATTACGATTATTTTTAATTTAAATTCACTCTTTACATTGTTCGCTAATATGCTGTGGACAGTATAATATACACTGCATAATGAATACGTCCGAATGGATGGCTCAGTTCGTGAGTAAAAACACTTATTGTTAATACAGTACTGTATTTTGATTAAACAAAAGCCTAATGAAAATTATCAAACTCAAAATCGCGATATTTCCTACTTTACGTACATGGATGAACTACTCTTCTTCCCTCCTATACCTAGTAAAGTGATTTGTTTGTATTTTACGTAGTATCATCGAACTCGAGTCGTGAAAGGGGGTAGCAAACGGCGTTTCCGGTTCTCAACCGTTAATCCAAAGGTATAGCCAGGTTAATATTAGAAATGTTAGTAAATATAAAATGATGTCCCTGTATATATTTTTAATTCAATATATTTCTTCGTTATACCCTACTAAAATTTTGAAATAAGAGTAACAAATAATTAATCCACTTTAAGAAGTAATTTAAACTATTCATGTGAATTGACCTTGTTACCCCCTTGGTAGTCTGTGTCATTATAATTCCAGGATACGAAATTCAGTTTATAACTTAATGTTCTGTTTTGAGTTTGCCTGTGTCCGAATCTTTTTTGTGTTATATGTATCATTATTTATATTGGAACAAGGGGGCAGTAGGGAAGGAAAAACAGTATATATATATATAATCTGTGGAAGTAGTGTATTAGTGGAATGAAATAGGCCTAATAGCAGGGTTAGTTATATAATGTAAAATGGATCTGAACTGATGCGCTTTGTCAAGGTTATGGGGTTATTTTGTTTAAGACCAAGTTATAAATCAAGTGAAACCAATGTTCTAGGGTACGAGAGCTAATGTGATTGTGTTATAATGTTTCAACGGTAAATTTAACACTTAAGTACTCGCGAATTATTTTGTGACATTAGTACTCGCGTGGGAGTCAAAATGACCATCAAGCAAAAATACGAATTAAAATGTAAAATTCATAGTTCCAGGTGAACTTTCTAGCTCATACGGATCAGAATGTTCTTAAGTAATAATTTGCATGTATATACACCACAAAAGTAACACTGTAATACTTGTGGACTGATTTGTCGCGTGGGGATTAGAGTGACCATCAATTAAAACGCGAATTAAAATATGAATTATCCTGTTTCTATGTAAATCTTCTACGTCATATGCATCATTGCATACCATAATATTCTAGAGTAAGAGATTTCACGTATAGAATAACAAAACTAATAATTTACTACTTGCGGACTAATTTATGACATTAGTAGTCGCGTGGGGGTCAACAGAACCCCCAGCCTAGAAAATTTAAATTAACGCAACAAAGGACAGTGATAAACTGGAATTTATCATGTAGTCGTATTACCGACACCCTGTCAGGAAGGTACTGATAAGCTGGGCAATGTAGGCAACAGCGGAAAAATAATACCAATACATAACACTGGGGTTAACATGACCCCCACATACTACTTATATGTTAATAATAGGTTATGCTTTTACTGAAATGGTCAACAAGGGTTAGGTCTTCTATAGTTAATAAGTTCAAAGGTATATACATTATATACAGGGGTAATTATGTAGTTGGTTTTGAGAAAGATTGGACTAAAGTTGAATGAGAAAATTAGTTTAAATAGCTATTAGTGTAGCTGAGAATAAGAGAAGTGAAGTAGGTTAATAAAGTGTGATAAATTAGAAGGAGGGATAAGTGAAAGTGAGAGGACATGAAAGACTTAATTAAGAGTAAGTATTAAGGTCGCGATTCGTGTCTGTTTTAAGCTGTAAATAGTGTAAGGGAATGCTGAACCGAATACAGAAATGTGAAGGGTCAGCAGAACTCAATATATTGAGAGAAATATATATCATATCATATCATATCATATCATATCATATCATATCATATCATATCATATCATATCATATCATATCATATCATATCATATCATATCATATCATATCATATCATATCATATTACATCATATCATAACATTATATTGTTATTTATGTTATCATGACCTTTGGTTTCCATTTTTTATTTTTCGTTTCATGGTTATTCTAAAAGTAATTATTTTGTTAAAATTATTAGTGGAGCGTTTTTGGAAATGTTCATGGTTGTATAGACGGTATTGGAATATTTTAATTAAAAAATTAACTGAAATGATTTCCATTTAAAGTTATAGTACAATGACATCCATAGCTTGTAGCCGTGTTTTCCACCATGTCAAAACTATTAAACGATGAGGACTTTGGTTTGAAGTGGAAGGGAGGCAAGTTTAACTTCACTGTATATATCACCTCATTTTAGTTGGTTATTTTACGACATTTTATTAACTGCTAAGGTTATCTAGCGTCTGAATGAAATGGTGATAATGCCAGCGAAATGAGTCCAGGATCCAGCGCCGAAAGTTACCCAGCATTTGTTTTTAAAAGGTTCAGTGAAACCCCCAAAAAATCTTAACTTCGTAAATTGTCCCAACCAGGATTTGAACACAGGCCCACTTGTTTCACGGTCGGGCATGCTAACTGTTACTCCACAGCGATGGACGGACTATGTTATCTCATAGTGTCACTAATAACATATATAAAATTCATTTATTTAATACACGTTTTCAACAAAATCGTTAGGTATTTTTAATCACCAAGTATTTAAAAAAATTGGAAGGTTATTTTCGATTGTTTGTATTTTATGTAGGTCCACATTCACTAAAACACAAATTATTAAATATTCCAAATACTTAGCAGAGACTGGTAGGGTAAAGGTTGGTAACACTCTGATACGCGTAATATCGTGGTAGTTCTTTTTGAGAATTTACTACAATTTTACTGAGCGAGAGAAGAACCTGTTTTGTGCATCAACTTGTCCACGAACATTCCCTTAATACGTTGACGCAAGAAACCGATCTTTCTCACGCTCAGTAAAATTGTAATGAATTTTCAAAAAGAACCATCACAATATTAATCGTATCACAATTTTACCATCCTTTACCCTATATGATTTTGATGGGGTAGTTGCATTATCCTTTCTTGTAGTAGTAAGTTGTAAAAAAGAAGCTGGGTGCAGGAGGGTTAAAAACTACTACTAATAAACGTTGTGTCTTAATTTTTTGATTGTGACAACCAGCAATGGAAAAAATCCAAACCCCTCACCTAAACATTAACTAATAAGCTTCTTACATTTTCTTTTTGGATTTCTACCTTCATATTCATGTATTAAAATGGAAAAGTAGCCTATTTCTTTTCCATATTGTATGTAACAGTAAAGATAAATATGTGCGCCTTAACTTATTCCTCAATCTTTGGAATAATCCACAGCTCTAAAAATTGAATCGAATTATGGCTAAAATGTTCTTATTTTTGTGCGTTTCCTGTTCATATATTAGGAGATGTATAATGATTTCCTTATGCGTTCACATACAAGTTCCTTTAAGGAAGCATAACTCATTTTATAGACTGTTTAATCCTTTTGTTTGACTTGAAATTGTGTCTATATCAATATTCCTATCACATTAATAAAGAACGCAAAATGGTCACGTTCTTTTGTAAACTTGGTATGTGCTTTTGGACGTTTACTTAATGGCAAAACAACCTCATAATTTTAAACAAATCCCTGTGCATGAAATGTTGGATATAGGTATGTTTAGTTAACGTAAAATGAGCAAAAAGCACCACTTCAGTTTCTAAATATTAAAGCCGAAACACACTGTGCATGTGAGTTTATTTAGAATAAAGTTACATTTTGAAATAACCGTAACTTTTAAAAACCAAGTTTGCTTAAAATGAAAATACAGATGTATTCGAACGCAGTGGTGTTTTCAGCGCTGCTCTTTCCATTTTTAGTATCGTAACCATGGTAATAAATTTGTTGATAAAAATTTAAACTTTAGTTTCTTGCTTGTTAAATTTTATGAGCACACCCCAATTTCTGTGTTGTGCAAAACTGATTCTGCCTTCACATGTTCCTGTGGATTTTATTATTTTTATTGGAAACCGCATTTTAATGCACGATGGTGAACCTTTACACATTTGTACTTCAGTTAAAAACATTTGAAGTAGCATGCTTGCATTCATGACACTACCACTTTTCTGATGTCCGATCTCCGTCGACTCGTTCACAAGATATCAACTAGCCAATTTTAGAGGTTGGATTCGTCTTTGTATTGTTTTGTAATATATTTATTAACATTCCATGGTATTCATATTTTCATTTCATTATTTTAAATACTTACTACTGTTATCTTCCATTTCATTGTTTTAAATACGTACTACTGTTATCTTCCATTTCATTGTTTTAAATACTTACTACTGTTATCTTCCATTTCATTGTTTTAAATACTTACTAGTGTTATCTTCCATTTCATTGTTTTAAATACTTACTACTGTTATCTTCCATTTCATTGTTTTAAATACGTACTACTGTTATCTTCCATTTCATTGTTTTAAATACTTACTACTGTTATCTTCCATTTCATTGTTTTAAATACGTACTACTGTTATCTTCCATTTCATTGTTTTAAATACTTACTACTGTTATCTTCCATTTCATTGTTTTAAATACTTACTACTGTTATCTTCCATTTCATTGTTTTAAATACGTACTACTGTTATCTTCCATTTCATAGTTTTAAATACTTACTACTGTTATCTTCCATTTCATTGTTTTAAATACGTACTACTGTTATCTTCCATTTCATTGTTTTAAATACGTACTACTGTTATCTTCCATTTCATTGTTTTAAATACTTACTACTGTTATCTTCCATTTCATTGTTTTAAATACTTACTACTGTTATCTTCCATTTCATTGTTTTAAATACTTACTACTGTTATCTTCCATTTCATTGTTTTAAATACTTACTACTGTTATCTTCCATTTCATTGTTTTAAATACGTACTACTGTTATCTTCCATTTCATTGTTTTAAATACTTACTACTGTTATCTTCCATTTCATTGTTTTAAATACGTACTACTGTTATCTTCCATTTCATTGTTTTAAATACTTACTACTGTTATCTTCCATTTCATTGTTTTAAATACTTACTACTGTTATCTTCCATTTCATTGTTTTAAATACGTACTACTGTTATCTTCCATTTCATTGTTTTAAATACTTACTACAGTTATCTTCCATTTCATTGTTTTAAATACGTACTACTGTTATCTTCCATTTCATTGTTTTAAATACGTACTACTGTTATCTTCCATTTCATTGTTTTAAATACTTACTACTGTTATCTTCCATTTCATTGTTTTAAATACGTACTACTGTTATATTTCATTTCATTGTTTTAAGTACGTACTACTGTTATCTTCCATTTCATTGTTCTAAATACGTACTACTGTTATCCTACATTTCACTGTTTTAAATAGGTACTACTGTTATCTTCCATTTCATTGTTTTAATTACGTACTACTGTTATCTTTCATTTCATTATTTTAAATACTTACTACTGTTATCTTACATTTCACTGTTTTAAATACGTACTACTTTTATCTTACATTTCACTGTTTTAAATACGTACTACTGTTATCTTCCATTTCATTGTTTTAAATACGTACTACTGTTATCTTACATTTCATTGTTTTTTATACGTACTACTGTTATCTTCCATTTCATAGTTTTAAATACGTAGTACTGTTATTTTCCATTTCATTGCTTTTAATAAGTGTTACTATTATCTTAAATTTCATTGTTTTAAATACGTACTACTTATATCTTCCATTTCACTGTTTTAAATACGTACTACTGTTATCTTCCATTTCATTGTTTTAAATACGTACTACTGTTATCTTCCTTTTCACTGTTTTAAATACGTGCTACTGTTATCTTCAATTTCATTGTTTTAAATACGTACTACTGTTATATTCCATTTCATTGTTTTAAATACCTACTACTGTTATCTTCCATTTCATTGTTTTAAATACGTAGTACCGTTATTTTCCATTTCATTGCTTTTAATAGGTGTTACTATTATCTTCCATTTCATTGTTTTAAATACGTACTACTTTATCTTCCATTTCACTGTTTTAAATACGTACTACTGTTATCTTCCATTTCATTGTTTTAAATACGTACTACTGTTATCTTCCGTTTCATTGTTTTAAATACGTACTACTGTTATCTTCCATTTCACTGTTTTAAATACGTACTACTGTTATCTTCCATTTCATTGTTTTAAATACGTACTACTGTTATCTTCCATTTCACTGTTTTAAATACGTACTACTATTATCTTCCATTTCAGTGTTTTAAATACGTACTACTGTTATCTTCCATTTCACTGTTTTAAATACGTACTACTGTTATCTTCCATTTCACTGTTTTAAATACGTACTACTGTTATCTTCCATTTCATTGTTTTAAATACGTACTACTGTTATCTTCCATTTCATTGTTTTAAATACGTACTACTGTTATCTTCCATTTCATTGTTTTAAATACGTACTACTGTTATATTCCATTTCATTGTTTTAAATACGTACTACTGTTATCTTCCATTTCACTGTTTTAAATACGTACTACTGTTATCTTCCATTTCATTGTTTTAAATACGTACTACTGTTATCTTCCATTTCATTGTTTTAAATACGTACTACTCTTATCGTCCATTTCATTGTTTTAAATACGTAATACTGTTATCTTCCATTTCACTGTTTTAAATACGTACTACTGTTATCTTCCATTTCATTGTTTTAAATACGTACTACTTTTATCTTCCATTTCATTGTTTTAAATACGTACTACTGTTATCTTACATTTCATTGTTTTAAATACGTACTACTGTTATCTTCCATTTCATTGTTTTAAATACGTAGTACTGTTATTTTCCATTTCATTGCTTTTAATACGTGTCACTATTATCTTCCATTTCATTGTTTTAAATACGTACTACTGTTATCTTCCATTTCACTGTTTTAAATGCGTACTACTGTTATCTTCAATTTCATTGTTTTAAATACTTACCACTGTTATCTTCCATTTCACTGTTTTAAACACGTACTACTGTTATCTTCCATTTCATTTTTTTTAAATACGTACTACTGTTATCTTACATTTCACTGTTTTAAATAGGTACTACTGTTATCTTCCATTTCATTGTTTTAATTACGTATTCCTGTTATCTTTCATTTCATTATTTTAAATACTTACTTCTGTTATCTTACATTTCACTGTTTTAAATACGTACTACTGTTATCTTCCATTTCATTGTTTTAAATACGTACTACTGTTATCTTCCATTTCATTGTTTTAAATACTTACTACTGTTATCTTCCATTTCATTGTTTTAAATATGTACTACTGTTATCTTCCATTTCACTGTTTTATATACGTACTACTGTTATCTTCCATTTCATTGTTTTAAATACGTACTACTGTTATCTTCCGTTTCACTGTTTTAAATACGTGCTACTATTATCTTCAATTTCATTGTTTTAAATACGTACTACTGTTATCTTCCATTTCATTGTTTTAAATACGTACTACTGCTATCTTCCATTTCATTGTTTTAAATACGTACTACTGTTATCTTCCATTTCATTTTTTTAAATACGTAGTACTGTTATTTTCCATTTCATTGCTTTTAATACGTGTTACTATTACCTTCCATTTCATTGTTTTAAATACGTACTACTGTTATCTCCATTTCACTGTTTTAAATACGTACTACTGTTATCTTCCATTTCATTGTTTTAAATACGTACTACTGTTATCTTCCATTTCACTGTTTTAAATACGTACTACTGTTATCTTCCATTTCATTGTTTTAAATACGTACTACTGTTATCTTCCATTTCATTTTTTTAAAAACGTACTACTATTATCTTCCATTTCATTGTTTTAAATACATACTACTGTTATCTTCCATTTCACTGTTTTAAATACGTACTACTTTTATCTTCCATTTCATTGTTTTAAATACGTACTACTGTTATCTTCCATTTCATTGTTTTAAATACGTACTACTGTTATCTTCCATTTCACTGTTTTAAATACGTACTACTGTTATCTTCCATTTCATTGTTTTAAATACGTACTACTGTTATCTTCCGTTTCACTGTTTTAAATACGTGCCACTGTTATCTTCCATTTCATTGTTTTAAATACGTACTACTGTTATCTTCCATTTCATTTTTTTTAAATACGTACTACTGTTATCTTCCGTTTCATTGTTTTAAATACGTACTACTGTTATCTTCCATTTCATTGTTTTAAATACGTGCTACTGTTATCTTCCATTTCATTGTTTTAAATACGTGTTACTATTATCTTCCATTTCATTGTTTTAAATACGTACTACTGTTAGCTTCCATTTCATAGTTTTAAATACGTACTACTGTTATCTTCTATTTCATTGTTTTAAATACGTGCTACTCTTATCTCCCATTTCATTGTTTTAATTACGTGCTACTGTTATCTTCCATTTCATTGTTTTAAATACGTACTACTGTTATCTTCCATTTCATTGTTTTAAATACGTACTACTGTTATCTTCCATTTTATTGTTTTAAATACGTACTACTGTTATCTTCCATTTCATTGTTTTAAATATGTGCTACTGTTATCTTCCATTTCATTGTTTTAAATACGTGTTACTATTATCTTCCATTTCATTGTTTTAAATACGTACTACTGTTATCTTCCATTTCATTGTTTTAAATACGTACTACTGTTATCTTCCATTTCATTGTTTAAAAGACATACTACTGTTAGCTTTCATTCTTTTCGAATCTACTGTATTATTTCGATTCATTCTGTTGAGTCTGCTCTTAAGTTCTATTTGATTGTGTTTAAGTATATTCTATTAATCTCTTTCATTCTGTTCGAATCTATTTAGTATTATGTTTCATTCTGTTAAAACTGTTCTACAATTGTATTTAATTTATTCTACTGTTTTCTTTAATTTCGTTCGAATGTGTTTCAATATTTGTTTCATTCCCTTGTAATTTTTATTTAATTGTCTTTAAAGAGCCTACGCTCTACTGTTCTCTTTCATTCTATAGGAATCTATTTTAGTATTCTGTTTATTTCTGTTAAATGCATTGTACAGTATACTGGCGTTCAAATATATCTGACCTAGAATTTTCTAACGTGCAAGCGAACTTTTCAACCACGGAATAAGTCAGAACCAAAAAAAAAAAAACGAAAAAAAAACTTTTAAATAGTCCGCTAGTTCTAGATAGGCGACACTCACACACTCATCTGTCATCTGAAATCGATATTCATCTCTAAAGGTAATTAAAGATTTAGAGTGCTTCTTTAAAGTAACACATTTCATTAATATTCTCATTATATAAATATATTTCAGATTTTTATTTTTTTCTCCCAATAACATAGTTCTAGTAAACTTAAATTAATCATCATCATTTTACTAGCTATCTCAACTTAATTATAATTGATTGAATTAAATTAGCTCATAAATTAAGTTATTACATTATCTTATAAATATTATCTCAATTTAAATAAATATGTACTAGTCGTTAAAATTTAACAGAAGAATATTGCTGGAGAATCTTTTAAGTGTAATATAAACATTCGTAATTTAAATATGTATTGTATTGATTAAGGCTGGTTGAGTGGAAGAGAAAGCCTTATAGCCTTACCACTACCGGCGTAAATAAAACATTCTATTCTATCATTCTATTGCAATATATTATAAATCAGTGTTTCATTGTTTTTAATTTGTCTATAGTTCTTTCATTTGATTCTAATTTTCTGTTTCATTTTTTTATATAATACATAATTTTCATTCATCTTTTAAATATATCTTACTGTTCTATTCAATTATCCTGTAATCTATTACACATTTGTATTTCACTTTCTTTATTTCAGTCTACTGTTCTGTTTCATTTTACTTTAATCCATTCTACTCTTCGATTCTATTTTGTTTTGATTTATCCTACGTTTGTGTTTCATTCAGTTCAATCTATTCCACAGATTTCTTTAATTTTATTCTACTACTAGCCGTACCCGTGCGCTCCGCTGCACCTGTTAGAAATAAATATAAAGTAATTATATAATTAAAATAGGACATTTTATCCAGGGAACATTCGTGTTTGATAGAAGGATAAATCGTTTAATATGTTACTTAATTTAAATTGCATCCAAATAATTAAAATGCGATCATTTTGGTCCAGAGACACTCATTTGGTGCAATGAAAATTCCTTTAACATGTTTCTTAATTTTTATTACATGCAACCATAGTTTAATGAAGATTGACATCATTTAGATTTAATGTGTATTTTTTTTTTTTTACTTGTTATAGGTTTCTCTACTGTTCTGTTCCATTTCATTTTAGTTTATTCTAAGTTATTTTTCATTTTGTTTCTGTCTATTGTGTTGTGCTGTTTTATTCTGTTTTACTCCATTCTACTCTACTGTTTCATTTCGTAGTCTTTCACTCTGTTGTATTTTGTTGCGGTCTTCTCTTTTGTACAAAGTTTTACTTTGTCCTGTTTTATTCTGTTGCATTCTCTTGCTTTGAGTTGTATTCCGCATTCCCACTCACTGCTCACCGCACGCGCCTGTCACGGCGTCTCACTGTTCTCGCCGTGGCGCGGGATCTGCGGTCTCGGCTCCGGTGGCCTCGTCTTCTGCTGCCGAAGACGCCGGCTCGCGCCCCGCGTAGTTGCGGAGTATTCAAGAAACTTCTCGAATATGCAGTGTAGCCTGAATTCGCTTGCGTTTATAGCATTACCATAGTCTAGTATATACAGTCAAGAAGCTTGGGATGATTTTTTTCATTTCTCGCGATAGTTGTTAGCCGCTTGGAGCGCTCTGAGTACTAGGAACAATAGACTGTGCCACTGCCATCGTGATCTAATACAGGCCGTAAGGCAGACCGTGTGACTCGCTTAACCCGATCACGAAGGGCGGCGTTTCAACCATATAAATTAGTTGCAATGCATAGAATAACATACATTTCTATAAAATGTAGTGTAATTGCATTAATAAAATTTAAAACAATGATTATGAGACACTTCAAACATAATTCACTTGCGAGTTAAGGTGTAGTATTATTTTTGGTGTGAAAATTACGTTGTTCGTATGTGTAATACTGCCTTTATTTCGATTAAATATTGCGAAATTCTTGTACATTTATTTATGCACGATTCAATAATTTTCAGTTGCACCGCAACGATATTTAGATATGTTGAAATTATAGGCTATGTTTACTGTCCCAGTTCCCCCTTTCTGTCTAATTTTAGTAGTCTCCAATGCCCTGCCATTCATATGGAAATTATAGGTTATGTTTACTATATTTAACTTATATTCCTAAATTCGCAATTATGGATTATAATTAAGCATAATGTCGTGTACCATACCCCGCATATTCAATTTTTCTGTATTTTAATACTACAATTGAGTACAGAATTATTGTATTTATCTACTACCTAAGAGACGAAGTAACACAATCGTACGTACACTAATTTCATAGGAGTGATATGGTACATTTTCTGTCTACAAATAAGGAAGGTAGACGTGCTAAATTAAATCACAACATAAATTCTTTTTTATTAAACCTCAAAATAACTTGAAATTTAAACTTAAAATGTTGATGCGAACAGATTATGTTAAAATGTAAAATTCTCTTTACATTAAAGTAACACAGTTTTGTAATTATTTCTGCAACATATTATGCAACAAGAAGTAAACGGAACTTATGGCCACATTATACTAAATAAAACTTAGCAACGATACGCAATAAAGTTATAATATAATATTTCACTGAGCTCGATACACTGAAATAGAAAACCCGAACATACATTATGCCCTGGTCTAGATCGAAAAGGCGTTGACTGAGTCTTATTTCGCATTGTACTGTGTGTGGCAGACAGTCTCCTAGTAAGATTTACTATGGGGCCTGATTTATAAACACACTAATAATATTACTTAATTTTACTAGACTCGTAAAAATAATTTTATTGTTTGACTGAATTCTGTTTCATAAATATTCTAGACAATACATAAAATACGCACTCTTATGTTATTACTTCATTACTCAGTTGATTCTGTATGGAATTACATCGCGGACGGTCATGCAAGGTTTAGTTTGGTTGCATTGTGTTTGGGAGTATAACGTTGGTAGCCTGCGTTAAGAAACTATTTGAGGTTAAGTCCGACAAGCATACTGAAGTACGCGGTATTGTTCCCCTTTAAGTTTTTTTTTATGATATTCTGATATCGAAGAACAAAGATGTTTCTTAATGAAGATTCTCCACTGGCGTCGGCTATTTTAAATCAATAATATAATTAAACATTTGCGATGTTCTTCTTTTCTTTCTTAGCAGTAATACCAATTGTATTCCATTACGGTTTAACTTAACCGAGACTCTGTAATACGGCACGTTGAGTTAAACTCACGGTTAGGTTTAACTTAGATTTAACATAATCTTGAGATTAACCGTACTTATAAAACCGGGCCTCAGTATAATAAAATTTAATACTTGACATCATTTCGCTGTTCACGTATTCACCTCAAGTTGACATTCTTAATACTAGATAAATAGTAGGCCCACTGAATTATGAACATATAGGCCCTTTGTGGGCCGTTCTTACGTATGAAGTTCAATATGTAAGTTAATTGAAATGAATAAAAATATTTTATTTTAATTTAATACTGTTTGTTGAATACGTTCACGAAATAGTCTTAGCAAATATCACTCATGGTTTCATCCTTTCGGATAATTTCCCTCGCGTTTTCAGTTCTCTGCGCGCTTGTGAAATTATCGACAAGATGAAACTCACTAGTGGTATTACTTATGAATAAGCCGCGGTATGTTTACTGATGTTAATTCGCTGTTTGGCGAGCATTTCTCTGAATACTTTAATTAATACGCGTGTGACTTAGACTTATAACCAAAATTTTGAACACCCGTTCACGAAGAGTTTGGAGTCCCCAGTACAGCGTGGGTATGGGTGAGGAAAGAGGCGAAAAACAAGTCAAGTTGTATCGGTTCACAAGTTTCGATATTGTATTCGCTTTTAGTTCTATTATTTATTTCCAAGTCATTGATTCGGGATGTTGATGGCTGCTACACTTTGGAGAACCTCGCTTCTCTCTAAAGCTTATCTGTTCTATTGTTTGGTAGGTATGTATCATTCTCGCCTCACATGCTACTGCCCGGGATATGAATATAAATGAAGCAGAGCAGCTCCAGAATCCGACTGGCCTGCCGACTCTCACGATGAAATTGCTACTTATGTCTGAGCAAATCCTAGCACCGCGGTAGGCGCGTCTCGAAATAAAGTATCCAGTGGTGAGCGTCTTGTGGGATTTCGAGATTGCGTCTACCTCCGAAAAATTATAGTTCAAGTCTCCCCGTACTAACCCACAGAATCAGTTTCTTTCTTGCATCGTTATTTTGTTATACATTTTTATAGTACAGATTTTCTATTCGTACTGCAGACGGTTAGAGTTACCGTGAGAGTAGGAAATGACGAAATTCTTTGCAATGAGCAGCGCTTCTGCATTGATATTTAAGGCCGAAGATATTCTGGGTTCAGTTTCGCTTTCAGTATAAAAATTATGATGTTTACTGTAACAAAACAGAGACGATAATTGTGATGATGTAATATTCCTGCTCATGAGCATACACATACTTTGGTCAGTTATTCCATATATAGAGTGATTCATTATTATTTAGTATTAGTATTTATTTACTTATTTAACCTGGTAGAGATAAGGCCGTCAGGCCTTCTCTGCCCCTCTACCAGGAGATTCCAACTATAATACGAAGAATAAAATTACAATTAGTATTAAATTTACAATTACAATTACAGTAAAATCAAAGTGCGAAAAGATTACCTGACTAATCAAAGCTAGATAAATTATCATAGAAAAACAAATAATATTTTATATTTACTGAATTACAAATTAAACCTAGAATAACAAAATTGTATAATGATGAAATTTTTGGATATTGAAATACTTTGTGATAGATTAAGGAAACTATTTACAAGAAATCAATTACTGACCAAGTGCCTAGTAAGTTTGCGTTTGAATTCAATTTTATTTCGACAGTCCCTGATGCTAGCAGGTAGCGAATTCCAGAGTCTTGGCAGGGCTATTGTGAAAGAGGATGAGTATGAGGAGGTGCGATGGGATGGTATTGTTAGTATTGTTTCATGACGAGAGCGTGTGTTCAGATTATGGTGGGAAGAAAAGTAAGTGAAGCGAGACGACAGGTACGAAGGAATAGAAGAGTTCAAGATTTCGAAGAGAAAGAGAAGTGAATGTAAATTTCTTTTCTTATCTAGTTTAAGCCAACCTATTGCTTCCAGGGATGGGGTAATATGATCATATTTACAAAACGTACACACAAATTATGAGCACGTTGCAGTTTCGTTTTGTTGTCGCTGGAGAGGTAAGTCAGTAAAATGTTAGCATAGTCAAATAGGGAAATACAAGTGTCTGCACAAGGGACTTTTTAAGCAAAGGGGGGAGATGAACATTTATCCCTTTTAGCACTTGGATAATAGAATACACTTTTCTGCAGGTTACGTGTAAAAACTTCGTGTGTGTATTGTAGAAGTGAAACTAAGACTAAAACGTTCTATACAACTTCTCAAAACCTTTAATTCCAGAGTTCCAGTAAATGGCACCTAAGCCGTAGTAACTGCATAGGCATTACTGTTCTCCCACACATTTGGTGTGGTATGGTGGGGAATCAGTTACTCGAACCTCGAGTTCTACCTCCGCGGTTGAATGAGGAAATCTACCGCGCATTCTTGGAACGCGAATTGCATGGTCTGCTACATGATATCCCTCTTGCAACGCGAGTGAACTTATGGTTTACGCACGATGGTGCTCCTGCGAATTACTGCCGCAACGTAAGGTCGTATCTCAATGCTGCGTGTACAGATCAATGGATAGGCCTCGCAGGGCCAATTCCTTGGCCAGCCAGATCACCGAACATGAATTCTCTGGACTTCTACCTTTGGGGCTGCCTGAAGTCGAAGTCGTTAGTGTATGCCTCTGCTGCACCTAACGTAAAAGTACTACAACAGCGAATTGAACATGCATGTGGAATTTTTCGTAATGAGTTGAACGGGCTGTGTAACGTTCAGAGATCACTACGGCGGCGAGCACAGGTATGTCTTCAAGTTGAGGGATAGCACTTTGAACATGCATTGCACTAAGAATTGTGCAAATGTGTAAGTCTAGAAGAAATTGCTTTATATTCTTTACTGTGTTTGGGTTTAGTTCACAAAACGTGGATAAGGGGACTGCCGAGGATATGGGTTTAGTGACTTTGGTTGTTTTTGTACTGAAGTCCAAATGCACTGTACGAAAGTGATCATTAGTTACATTTGGTGTGTTATCCTTTCTTTGTTTGGGAGCGCAAATTCCACACAAAATGACGTTAACTCTGGAATTAAAGATTTTGAGAAAAAGTTGTATAGAACGTTTTAGTCTTACAAGTAAACATTCTGATGGGAGCAGATAAAAAAGTTAAATATTTTACTTTCACCATCTTAATAATATCAAAAGAAGTGCTTATACAAATTTTGGCCACTCCACCGCAATTACGAGGGCCGTAAAAAAATAAATTCGCCAGGGGCCGTTAACAGAAAGAAAACACAATTTCATTGGAAACATTTATTTTTTTAGTAGGTTATTTCACGACGCTTTATCAACATCTTAGGTTATTTAGCGTCTGAATGAGATGAAGGTGATAATGCCGGTGAAGTGAGTCCGGGGTCCAACACCGAAAGTTACCCAGCATTTGCTCATATTGGGTTGAGGGAAAACCCCGGAAAAAACCTCAACCAGGTAACTTGCCCCGACCGGGAATCGAACCCGGGCCACCTGGTTTCGCAGCTAGACATGCTAACCGTTACTCCACAGATGTGAGCGAAACATTTATTGAAACAGATACAGCAATTATTTAGTTATTTTTTCAACATATTCCCCACCGGAATTAGGATCGACAGAGAGGCGCAGACGGTTGTCAAACTTTCGTTCCAATCCCAGGCGGCTGACTTCTACGAAACAAGGATACAAAAATTGATCCCATAGTGTGATAAATGTTTCAATTCTAGTTGGGGAATATGTTGAAAAATAACGCAACAATTGCTATATGTGTTTCTATTAATCTTTCGATCCAATTGTGCTTTTTTCTGTAAATAGCCCCAGAGAAAATCACTTTCTGGACGGCCTCGTAATTGCGGTAGAGTGGCCAAATTTTGTATAAGCACTTCTTTTGACATTATTAACATGGTGGAAGAAAAGAAATTAACTTTTATATCTGCCCCCATCAGAATGTTTGCTGTTAGTTTCACCTCTACATTACACACACAAAGTATTTACACGTAATAATGAATCACCCTGTATTCCTTCTATTTAGTCAGAGGGCGCAAATAGGCATATATGCTGATGTGGGCTGTAAAATACCTCTAATAATAATAATAATAATAATAATAATAATAATAATAATAATAATAATAATAATAATAATAATACAGTTCATTCTCGGTTACTGTTAGATGTGTGTGAAAATTAATAATATTAATAATAATAATAATAATAATAATAATAATAATAGTTATTATGTTGATAATTATACCTCCACCATGCCAGTGGTGTGCTGGACATCCCGGACAGTTATTGGATATACATACTCTCTACGACGAACCGGGATTCTGCAAAGTTTGCGCAAGGTACGTCCCCCGGTTCCCGCACCGGACTTTGAACAACATGCGGATGCATTCTGTGTGCTCTGTGGGGAATCCGATGAGAGTATCATTTGTGTCATCCCCTATAGGACGTGTTGTACTAACGAACACTTTCCTATAAACCGATACTGAAAACTATCCATGATACCAAATGTAATAATTCTCTCTCAGATATTGCTCCAAAATTGGAGTGACTGTTTCGAAATCAGAATCGAAGTAATTTCTAGTCATAGATTAATTTGAAATCTCACACTCTGTGACCTTTGAAAGTTTATTGCGTCAAACTTTTTTGTTTTCTTTCCTATCCTTTAAATCTACTTAAACATGGGGAAATGTTCATACAGGGGTCCCACAAGGATCTATATTAGGGCCTCTTCTTTTTCTAATTTTTATAAATGACCTTGGCTCCATAATAAAAGGAATAGGTTATCCTACACTATTTGCAGATGACAAAAGTATCATAATTACAGACAAGAACTTTGCCACATTCAAATATAAAACAGAAATAATTCTCCTTAAAATTTATGACTGGTTTACAACCAATAAACTAGCATTAAACATTAATAAAACTAACATAATTCAATTTAAAACCACTTCAAATTTAATCTCTGAAACATTGGACACAACTATCAACAATATACCTCTACCAAAAACATCAACAACCAAATTTCTTGGTTTGCATATTAATGATACAATAAATTGGAAAAATCATATCAAAGAAATAACCCCCAAACTTAGCTCAGAATGCTTCGCAATTAGGTCGTTACAACAATTTCTAAACAGCAGTATCTTAAAGACAATATATTTTGCCTATTTTCATTCCATTGTGTCCTACGGAATAATATTTTCGGGAAATTCTGCAGATAGTAAAAATATATTCTTATTACAAAAAAGAGCCATTAGAATAATAGTTGGAGCGAAGGCTAGAGAATCATGTAGATTACTTTTTTAAAAATTAGAGATTCTAATCTTAACAAATCAATACATACAGTATACTATATAATAAATTTCCCCTTATGTAATAAAGAAAATTTTCCAACTAACTGAGCCATACATAGTATAAATACCCGAAGAAAGAATGATTTTCATACGCCTTGATCAAATGTATCATGCTATCATAGGGGAGTACGTTACATGGCGATAAAAATGTTCAATAGTCTTCCTGAAGACATTAAGAATCATAGCCAAAACCCTGCATTATTTAAGGTAAAACTAAAAAATTACTTAATATCTTACACTTTCTATTCTGTTGATGAATTCTTGACATTTCACAGTACTGTGTAAATATTTTAATACTATTAAATGGTAAACATATTACATTGTATAACATATTATTTTTATTAAGGTATTAATTCTGAACATATTTCATATTTGCATTTTATATGTATTGTATTTATATTTAAACGTAGGAATTGGACATGTTCTTTATTCTATGCTATAAAGCAAATGTAAGAATATTATGGAACGAATAAATCTATCTATCTATCAAGACCATAACAGAATACTACGGTCTAGGGAGATTCTGAGGGGGTCGGTAAGTTGGTCCAGAGAGACATCAATCCGCATTGTAGGAGAACCTGATGGGGCGAAGAACAGTTGGTTAGTAATTTTGCCAGTTCTTTTAATTGCCGGTTTATTTTCGAAATAGTGTATGTCTCTTGTCATTCCTTAAAATTTCATCATATTCGGCGAGGGAACTTGGATGCAGATAAGAGTTTTAAAATAGTTATGTAACATTGATTGGGAACTTGTGACGTTTCATTGTAACACTTATAAATAATTTGTCCTTATATTCGCACATATTACCCACTTTATTGTTGGATGTATGCACTTTTCAGATCAACGATTAATTTCATAAATTTAAGGGACGAGGATGGCGTATTTTGACTTTTTTCTTCTTAATTACTACACTTTTTTTTCAATTTCTATATGTATAATAATATCATTGTTGCAACAATTTAAATTCGACATTAATTTAAAAAAAAAAACTTGGGTCCCAAATTTTGAAAAATAGTACCAGAGTGTACTAAATTTACTAAAATGGATAGATTTTTTTTTCAATGGCAGTTGACTTAATAAAAAATGTCAACATATATGCCCAACTTGGAGTCAGGACATAAAGGGAAAAACGTATCAAGAGTGGAGTTCGATTCGGTGCTGTGGATTGGACTTCGGCGTAGCTCGATGGTGAGAGCGCTTGATACGTAGAACCAAGGACCCGGGTTCGATCCCCGGCGCCGGAGCGAATTTTTCTCCTCTAATATTAATTGTTACCATAAAAGATATATTCTGTAGGACCAAAATATAATAATCTTTAGTAAGTTCTTCAAGCAACAGTGCATATTTCTGCACATTACTGTGGAATCCCGGCCACCAAGTCACTCAACTGAGTGCCCTCCTTGTGTAATGGCAGTTGACTTAATAAAAAATGTCAACATATATGCCCAACTTGGAGTCAGGACATAAAGGGAAAAACATATGAAGAGTGGAGTTCGATCCGGTGCTGTGGATTGGACCTCGGCGTAGCTCGATCGTGAGAGCGCTTGATACGTAGAACCAAGGACCCGGGTTCTATCCCGGCGCCGGAGCGAATTTTTCTCCTCTAATATTAATTGTTACCATAACAGATGTATTCTGTAGGACCAAAATATAATAAACTTTTGTAAATTCTTCAAGCAACAGTGCATATTTCTGCACATTACTGTGGAATCCCGGCCACCAAGTCACTCAACTGAGTGCCCTCCTTGTGTAATGGCAGTTGACTTAATAAAAAATGTCAACATATATGCCCAACTTGGAGTCAGGACATAAAGGGAAAAACGTATGAAGAGTGGAGTTCGATTCGGTGCTGTGGATTGGACTTCGGCGTAGCTCGATGGTGAGAGCGCTTGATACGTAGAACCAAGGACCCGGGTTCGATCCCCGGCGACGGAGCGAATTTTTCTCCTCTAATATTAATTGTTACCATAACAGATATATTCTGTAGGACCAAAATATAATAATCTTTAGTAAATGCTTCAAGCAACAGTGCATATTTCTGCACATTACTGTGGAATCCCGGCCACCAAGTCACTCAACTGAGTGCCCTCCTTGTGTAATGGCAGTTGACTTAATAAAAAATGTCAACATATATGCCCAACTTGGAGTCAGGACATAAAGGGAAAAACATATGAAGAGTGGAGTTCGATCCGGTGCTGTGGATTGAACCTCGGCGTAGCTCGATGGTGAGAGCGCTTGATACGTAGAACCAAGGACCCGGGTTCTATCCCGGCGCCGGAGCGAATTTTTCTCCTCTAATATTAATTGTTACCATAACAGATGTATTCTGTAGGACCAAAATATAATAATCTTTAGTAAATTCTTCAAGCAACAGTGCATATTTCTGCACATTACTGTGGAATCCCCGCCACCAAATCACTCAACTGAGTGCCCTCCTTGTGTAATGGCAGTTGACTTAATAAAAAATGTCAACATATATGCCCAACTTGGAGTCAGGACATAAAGGGAAAAACGTATGAAGAGTGGAGTTCGATTCGGTGCTGTGGATTGGACTTCGGCGTAGCTCGATCGTGAGAGCGCTTGATACGTAGAACCAAGGACCCGGGTTCGATCCCCGGCGACGGAGCGAATTTTTCTCCTCTAATATTAATTGTTACCATAACAGATATATTCTGTAGGACCAAAATATAATAATCTTTAGTAAATTCTTCAAGCAACAGTGCATATTTCTGCACATTACTGTGGAATCCCGGCCACCAAGTCACTCAACTGAGTGCCCTCCTTGTGTAATGGCAGTTGACTTAATAAAAAATGTCAACATATATGCCCAACTTGGAGTCAGGACATAAAGGGAAAAACGTATCAAGAGTGGAGTTCGATTCGGTGCTGTGGATTGGACTTCGGCGTAGCTCGATGGTGAGAGCGCTTGATACGTAGAACCAAGGACCCGGGTTCGATCCCCGGCGCCGGAGCGAATTTTTCTCCTCTAATATTAATTGTTACCATAACAGATATATTCTGTAGGACCAACAAATAATAATCTTTAGTAAGTTCTTCAAGCAACAGTGCATATTTCTGCACATTACTGTGGAATCCCGGCCACCAAGTCACTCAACTGAGTGCCCTCCGTGTGTAATGTCAGTTGACTTAATAAAAAGTGTCAACATATATGCCCAACTTGGAGTCAGGACATAAAGGGAAAAACATATGAAGAGTGGAGTTCGATCCGGTGCTGTGGATTGGACCTCGGCGTAGCTCGATGGTGAGAGCGCTTGATACGTAGAACCAAGGACCCGGGTTCTATCCCGGCGCCGGAGCGAATTTTTCTCCTCTAATATTAATTGTTACCATAACAGATGTATTCTGTAGGACCAAAATATAATAATCTTTAGTAAATTCTTCAAGCAACAGTGCATATTTCTGCACATTGCTGTGGAATCCCGGCCACCAAGTCACTCAACTGAGTGTCCTCCTTTTGTAATGGCAGTTGACTTAATAAAAAATGTCAACATATATGCCCAACTTGGAGTCAGGCCATAAAGGGAAAAACGTATGAAGAGTGGAGTTCGATTCGGTGCTGTGGATTGGACTTCGGCGTAGCTCGATGGTGAGAGCGCTTGATACGTAGAACCAAGGACCCGGGTTCGATCCCCGGCGCCGGAGCGAATTTTTCTCCTCTAATATTAATTGTTACCATAACAGATATATTCTGTAGGACCAAAATATAATAATCTTTAGTAAATTCTTCAAGCAACAGTGCATATTTCTGCACATTACCGTGGAATCCCGGCCACTAAGTCACTCAACTGAGTGCGCTCCTTGTGTAATGGCAGTTGACTTAATAAAAAATGTCAACATATATGCCCAACTTGGAGTCAGGCCATAAAAGGAAAAACATTTGAAGATTGGAGTTCGATCCGGTGCTGTGGATTGGTCTTCGGCGTAGGTCGATGGTGAGAGCGCTTGATACGTAGAACCAAGGACCCGGGTTCGATCCCCGTCGCCGGAGCGAATTTTTCTCCTCTAATATTAATTGTTACCATAACAGATATATTCTGTAGGACCAAAATATAATAATCTTTAGTAAATTCTTCAAGCAACAGTGCATATTTCTGCACATTACTGTGGAATCCCGGCCACCAAGTCACTCAACTGAGTGCGCTCCTTGTGTAATGGCAGTTGACTTAATAAAAAATGTCAACATATATGCCCAACTTGGAGTCAGGCCATAAAGGGAAAGACATATGAAGAGTGGAGTTCGATCCGGTGCTGTGGATTGGACTTCGGCGTAGCTCGATGGTGAGAGCGCTTGATACGTAGAACCAAGGACCTGGGTTCGATCCCTGGCGCCGGAGCGAATTTTTCTCTTCTAATATTAATTGTTAAAATGGATGTATCATCCATTTTTTTAATTAAGCCGAAAACTCTTTACTCCTAAAAGTACATTCATTAAAATACCTGGAGCATAATTTTAGTATCGGCTTTTTTTTTAATTATAAGATAAACAATAACATTTTAAGAATAATTTTCTTGGTACTTTTATACAAATATGAAGGGACTTTTCAAATGCTACAAAGTAATAAATTTCAGTTTCAGAAAAATGTTTCCTAATAGGCTAAGGAATGTGTTCCAAATATCATGCATGTAGCATTCGTTTCGAAGCTATATAAATTTCTGTATCAGAATAAAGTAAGAAATTAAAGTTACGGGAAATTGCAATCAATGGTTAGTGTAATTTAAAAACCCTGTGCACCAGAACTTTAAAAATGTTGTTACAGCAGCTGACAGCGTTATAAATGCACATTAAATTTTGGGTAGGGCATATTTTTCACATGTTAAATATTATTTTAAGCAATATTTTTAAAAAGATCTACTTGGTTTTCACTATATTTAACCATCATTTCCCCTTAAAAGCCATATGCACCAGGTCTTTAAAAATAGCGCCACGGCAGCGTACATCGGATGGGTATAAATCGCACATTACAATTTATGTAACATATTTTGCACGTATCAAAATGTATTTTAAAACAAAAAAATGTTAAAATTTACTGGTTTTCCACCATATTAAATCCATTCTCTCCCCTTAAGCTCCGTATCAGCGTATTTAAATCTTTTTTGTTTTACGTGCAGTATTTTAGCAAAATTATCTGATATTAAAAAAAACTTAGATATTCATCTTTCCTTCAGTATAATAAAAATTAGAATTGCAATAGTTGCACTTTATTTCACATTATTAACCTTTCATCTCTTTGTGAATTTCTAGATAAAAAGCTAATATGCTCATATACTATTTTTTCTGCGAATATAAGAATTCTTTCACTCTGAAGTTCACAGACTCCCACATAATTCAGTCCGTTACAACCCCCCAACAGGTATGTTGCCCGCATAACGAGTAAGTCGGAGAAGTTGCCGCTGACATGCGGGCTGAGTGTACACAGCACCTTGCAGCGTGTGGCATTTCGTGAGGATCCTCCCGGGGAAAAAATCGTGTTGTATTCTAGGGTTAAAAAAAGGGATTTTATTTAAAATGAAACCTTGTAACAGAATATCCATGAGCACACATTTTCACAATTTAAAATATATCACGTTATCTTCTTTCGTCGTAATGAATGTAGAGATCACGGAAGTCGAGATGCTTGTTCGAAACTATTTCAGGTGAGCGATTTGCCTGTTTATAGATTTTTATTTATTTTATTTTACTTGGTTATTTAACGACGCTGTATTAACTACGAGGTTAATTAGCGTCGATGAGATTGGTGATGGTGAGATGATGTTTGGCGAGATAAGGCCGAGGATTCGCGATAAATTACCTGAAATTTTTCTTACGGTTGGGGGAAACCTCGGAAAAATCCCAACTAGGTAATCAGCCCAAGCGGAAATCGAACCCGCGCCCGAGCGAAACTCCTGATCGGTACGCAAGCACCTTAGCCGACAGAGCTACGCCGGTGGCGCCTGTTTATAGATTTCTTTTGAAATTTTACTGACCCAAGTCACGATGGCGTAGCAGGGGCGTTAGGAATAACTCGATCCCTTCCATAACACTGGTATTAGAAAACTCTTGGTTGTGCCCTAAATCATATAGGTCATCGCTATGTTAAAATCGTTTGCACTTTGAAGAGAACAACCGCCAAGATCGCCACCCGTCCGGCGTAAACGCACACGAGATGGCAGTACAGTCGCTAATGCAATTCAAATGGGAATTATGACGTGACTCCTTATGTAACAACTAGATGGCAGCGTAGTAAACCTGACAAAAGTTGTTAACGTCAAAGCCTATAAGGCCGACCTATCTGGGGTATATATGATCTAGGGTTATGCTTATTTTCTTTAGTGGAAACTGAGCGGAACTCTAGAACCGTTCTGGAATAAATTGATTGTTGAGGAATAATCCTCTTACCCACCTGAAATCAAATCTTCAGTTTCTAGCAAGTTTACCGATTGAGGTAACTTTTCACCAAAATAAGGTAGCGAATACGAAAGCATTTTCCTTTCAAAATGTATCTCAAATTTTTAAAATGTGCCCTAAAACGGGCTTTCCTAATGCTCGATGATCACCGCCATGAAAAATAAGCAAATCTACATGTCCGAGTCTTACACTGCAGTGATATGGGGGAAATAAACACAATTATATAGGCCTACGCGTTCCAGGGTTGTTGCGGAAGCTCTCAGTTCTCTAGGCAACTATCTATGTGAGCTCCAAGGCTAATGACCACTTGTCTCATACCAAGATGTAACGTTCCATTGGAGATAAAGAGAGTTGAGGAAGGTAATAACAAAATGAAGACGCAGTATATTGGAAAACATTTTGTCGAAATCCTATCACTATGCACTGGAGCAATGATTTCAGAAATGTGCACCGCGACTCCCTGGGGTGTCGTATAAAGTGCTGAGGGGGTTTTGAGATGATTTACTAAATAAACAGAAAACGTCATATTAAGATACATTTATGTTGTATTTAGGAAACTTAAAAAAGTTTAAACATAATTTTGAATCGGTTATTTCGAAAACGTAACACGTGACATTTTCGCGCATGTTACTTTTTTCAACCAGAGTGCTCTTTACTCTTTTCTATAACATATTATTGTTAAAAATCATAAAATAAGTCATATATTTCAACTAAGTTATATAAATTAATAAGAAACGGACTTTTAGTCTGATTAATGTAATAAATGCTAGTGAAGCAGTTTGCGCAGAACTGTACAGTAGTGGCAAAAAAAAACCGGACCGACCCTTGTAGCTGATTTCAGAGCCTTGTTCACTCCAGAGCACGATAGACTGGTAAGTAAGACTATCGTGGTTCGAATCCTGCCTGGGAAGGAAACTCTTTTTGTTCCTTATTCAAATTTATTCCCAATACTTTTCGACTGCAGCGATATTCTACTATTTAATTAACTTATTATTCCCAGAACATGAATTTTACCAGCAATCGAGTGTTAATACTGAGTCGAGATTTGACCCACAACATTTAGGAGAAGCATTTTCTGAATGACTAGTCCATTCTTTCCACTATTCAGGTATGATTTTGTAGAGCGGGATCAAGCTAGTCTGTCTAGCTTCGTTTTTGTATTGTTTCCAAGTAATTTGTTAATATCATCACACCGAATTCCTTGATAGGCATATTATACTCGATGAAGTGATTTGATAAATATTTATCTAAAGAGTTTGAAACTGAAAATCCTATTCAGAATCAGTGATGTGGCGGTAATAGAACAATTTTGAAATGAGAATGGTTGGACAAGCTGAAGTATAGTGGAACGTGTCAAAGCTCAGAAGCCAAAACACTGCAACAACAAACAGTGTTCTGTAAAATGTCAGATTGAAATTGAATCGGTCGGAGCTGATGTACTCTGGCAATGCGTTTTCCTTTCCAGATACAAACATTTTAAAGTGATAGATCCTCCATTGATTCAACCTTTAAAGAGAGATATTGTAAACAATTATATTTAAGATGTTATACTTAAGTTCGCAATACGGAAAGGGGGAAATGATAAGGAAATAATATTGATTTTCGTAACAGGACTAATTATGTGTATTTCCCTAATAGGCAGTATGAGTATCCAAATATGCTAGTGATATATTTTAATTTTCTACTATCAGTAATTATTTTCGTAAATACATAGGGTAGACCAGGGTAATTGTAAATACTTTTCACTGATTTCAAATATATTTCAACATTACACAACCCTCAGTACCGTAGTGTTATTTTTAGATATTTCTTTTCCCTGGAAATGGGTTTAAAATAATAAGGTTTACATTTTTCCATCTTTTAATTGCTAGTTTACATTTACCCCTTTGAGAGGGGGTAATTGTAAACACCAATTTTCGCACGGGCTATAAGATACTGAACATTTTTTGTTCTGTTTCAGAAGAAAGAGCTGTAATCCTTCCAACTCCAATTTTGGTCACTGGTACATTTCGTCCCTTTAACCTGTGATATATGACGGATATAGGAACTCAGTACCTCTCCTGAGCTTCACGATAACTGTAGTTACTATTTTTCACATCTGTGACAACCCTCTCTAAATCCTCTACAGTGTAGTTGGGTGGGGGTCTCTTTGATTACTGAAAAATACAAAATGTAACCATAGTAAAACATGTTTACAATTACCCCAAGCAATTACAACTATAGGACAAATGTAAACACGTCATAATTTAATGAACTGAGGTTATGGGAGATCTCAAAACAATTGTAATATATGTTAACTACTATACATTACCCCTAAAAACAACATATTCTTTAAAAAAAATAGCACTGTACGTTTACTTACGATGCCAAAAATGAAGGTGAAGCAAAATTATTTCTCAACTTTTTTTTGTAGACTCTTATAAAACATTCGTTCACAACTAAGCAGTTACTCCTATTTGGCGCCAAACTGCTTTGTAGGTTAGCTAACATGTTAATTTAAATATTCCCCGAATTAAAATATTTATATTGACAGTTTTGTATTTCTCACAGCATTTGTTCACAATTACCCCTGTTTAAAATTACCCTAGTCTACCCTAAATCATTTTACTTTAATTTTGTTTCAGCTCTTAAGTACCCGTTTTCAGAAATAGCAAAATTAAAACTTTTTAGTTTTCTATAGGTCTGAAGTACCGATTTCCGTGAAGAGCATTATTAATATTGTCTCATTTTCTTAGAGGATTGAGTACCGGCTTCCTTAAACAGAAGAATTAATACATTCTCATTTTCTATCAGTCTTAAGTAGGTCCTAAATAGAAAAATAAAATTAATATTTCCTAATATGCTGTTGAGTCTCCATTGCTGGTTTTCACAAATAGAAAACTTAATGCCTTCTTATTTTCTATCAGACTTAGTGCCGATCTACGCACCGTACAATTTTCTATCAGTCTTGAATGCTGAGTTTCATGAATAACAAAATGAATACCGTTTAATTTTCCTAAGTAGCAATTAATGCCTTCTAGTTTTCTATCAGTCCTAAAATTAATACCTTCCCAATTTCTATCAGTGTGATGTACCGGTTGTCCTAAGTAGCAAAAGCCGTTTAGTTTTCTATCAAACGTAAGTGTTTATTTTCGTGAAAAGAAAAATTAATACATTCTAATGTTCTATCAGTGTGATGTACCGGTTGTCCTAAGTAGCAAAAGCCGTTTAGTTTTCTATCAAACGTAAGTGTTTATTTTCGTGAAAAGAAAAATTAATGCATTCTAATGTTCTATCAGTGTGATGTAACGGTTGTCCTAAGTAGCAAAAGCCGTTTAGTTTTCTATCAAACGTAAGTGTTTATTTTCGTGAAAAGAAAAATTAATACATTCTAATGTTCTATCAGTTTGATGTACCGGTTGTCCTAAGTAGCAAATGTCTTTACATTCCAATTTTCTATCAGTGTGATGTACAAACTTATAGTCCCGTCGCTCTAATTTCCGGCAGCCAATCGCATTGCAGGTCGGCTACATTTAAACGTGTGCGTCTTGTTATTCGCGGATGAAGACGTTATTCATTTCTTAAGGCTCGATAAATACTTAATATAATCGTCCGCCATTTTGGCTCTTTCGTTGGCGTTCGCAGAAAGCACACGAAGACGTTATTTGCCGCTCAATTATTTGCTCAATTACAGTGCATTTGATTTATTATCATAGGGGCTACGACATGATAATGTTTAACGGTGTGCAAATAGATTCCTCGTATGGTAGCTCGGCAACGAAAGAATAAAACTGGCGAACGATACTACCTACCTAGACTTTATAGAGCCTTCACTTCCTAACACGTAAGCAAAGAGAAGAAGTCACGCCGGGAATAACAGCGTCGCGACTATAATATATGAATTAATAAATTATCATTTTCTAACAGTGTGGTGTATTGCTTGTCCTAAGTAGCAAATGTCTTCCAGTTTTCTATCATTCACAGGTGCTAATTTTCGTAAACAGTAAAATTAATAAATTGTCGTTATTTGTCTGTGTGATGTACTGGTAGTCCTAAGTAGCAAATCTCTTTTAGTTTTGTATCAGTTTTAAATGCTTATTTTCGTAAAAGGCAATAGTAATACCTTCACATTTTTTATCAGCCTGATGTACCGGTTGTCCTAATAGCACGTGTTTTTGTTTTCTATCCTAAATACTTATTTTCGTAACGAGCAAAATTAACACCTTCTAGTTTTCTGTCAGTCTTAATTGCTTTTTCCCTAAAGAGCAAAATCGCCTAATTTTTGTTTCCTTATTTCATTTATTTTACGACGCTTTATCAGCTGCTATGGTTATCTTGCGTTTGAGCCAGATGAAGGTGATAATGCCAGCAAAATGAGTCCACTTGCTCTTAATGAGTTGAGGGAAAACCCCGGAAAAACCTCAACCAGGTAACTTGTCCCAACCGGGATTTGAACTCGGACCCATTCGTTTCACTGTCAGATATGCTAACCGTTACTCCACAGTGATGAACTCTCGACCAGTTTTAAGTGCTCATTTTCGCAAATAGCAAAGTTAATACCTTCAAATTTTCTATCAGTCTTAAGCAATCATTTTTGTAAGTAGCAAATTTAACACCTTTCATCTTTTTGGCAATACCTATTTTCGTACTGTACATAGCAACATAATACCAAAATACATTTCAATTTGTGAATATGTTTCATGTGAACTTATACAAAATTACATCTGCTTGTGCCATACAATTTCTAATTTAAGTTAACTGTTTTTTGTAGTGGATAATAAAAAAATTGTTTACATTATAAAAACGAATGTTTGTATTATCTTTGTTTGGATGTACAACAAAAAGAACTGAACTACATATAGGAGCATGATAAAGAATATCATGTTCGCTATACGGGTTAAATGTGTAATTAAAAAGTGTGTATAAAATTTGATACCGAGGTTTTTAATTAGGAAGAGTTTTTTTTTGTTGTTGTTGTTATTCATTGTATATATTGCTCTGAGAAAATTTGTATTAATTTACACTGCTGAGTGTAATTTTTACCCCTCAACTCTCAAGCCCATGTATTCACAGAGAAGAAAATTTACCCACTCCATTGAGATCCATCTTCATTTAAGGGGTTAGGTACAGCTTACAGCAGTAAAATTTTTGGAAATATTCAACATTTTTTTTTCCTCTATTACTGTATCTTATACAATAATGAAAATTGGAATGTGTAAAACACTGTCCTTCTGCTATATGTAAAAAATATTTTTACGATTTAAAAAAATATATATTTATATTTTTTTTTCATAGTTTAAATGTTGGCAGTTCACTGTGCAGTGATGAAGCGTTTCCCTCATAACTCAAAAACTTGTTAACTTTTCCATGTTCTCTCTTTTTATTTTATTGCTGAAACTCATATTTACAATATGAAGGTCTTTCAACTGCATTTCTTAATAAATAATATTTTTTTTTATTTTGTGTAATAGAAATATTGAAATTTAACCATTTTTTTTAATTAATCTATTTTTATCAGACAATCTATCAAAGGTAGAGAAGTGATCTTGCATCATATTGTAGATATGACATGCGTAAATACACACAAAAAATGTCATCATAGAATGTTCAATAGTTTTTTAGTTACGTGGGAAATGCTTCATCAGTGCACAGTGAACTGAATTTTGAAAAAAAAAAGTGTAAATATTTTTTTTTAATCGTAAAAATATTTTTTCATATAGCAGAAGGACAGTGTTTTACACATAATAATTTTCATTACTGTAAAAGGTACAGTAATAGAGGAAAAAAAGTGGAAATATTCAACATTTTTTTCCTTCATTACTGTATCTTGTATAATGATGAAAATTGGTATGCATGAAACACTGTCCTTCTGCTATATGAAAAAAATATATTTTTACATTTTAGAAAGAAATACATATATTTTCAAAATTCATAATGGTAGTAGTTCACTGTGCAGTGATGAAACGTTTCCCTCATAACTCACAAAATTGTTAACTTCTTCATGTTCATATATATATATATATATATATATAATATATATGATATGCAACTTCGTGATTTAAGACGGTGCTTATTCCTTCGAATCCCGGCCAACTAGTCACTCATAATGAGTGCACCTCAGCACATGTGAGGATTTCAGTCCTACGTTCATAGACTCTATAACGTAGTGCAGAGGGCGGCCAATAGAGGGAACCCAAGAGTTGGAACTTAAACTGAGACGATTCTGTCCGGCGCCGGGGTTGGGTATCCGGTGTGGCTTAGTGGATAAAGCATCAGCACGTAGAGCTGAAAACTCGGGTTCAAATCCCGGCGCCGGAGAGAATTTTTCTCCGTTCCATTACTCTTTCATCGTTCTTCATGTTCTCTCTCTTTTATTTTATTGCTGAAACTCATGTTTACAATATCATGCTCTTTCAACTACATTCCTTAAAAAATATATTTTTTTTATTTTGTGTTAGAAGAAAATACTAATATTTGACCATTTTTCTTAATGAATTAATTTTTTATCAGACACTTTATCAAAGGTAGAGAAGTGATCTTGCGTGATATTGTAGATATGACATGCATAAACACACACAAAAATTTTCATCACAGAATGTTGGATAGTTTTTGAGTTATGTGGGAAACGCTTCATCACTGCACAGTGAACCGAATTTATAAAAATAAAATGTAAATAATTTTTTTTAACCGTAAAAATATTTTTTATGTAGCAGAAGGAGAGTGTTTTACACATACTAATTTTCATTATTATACAAGATACAGTAATGGAGGAAAAAATGTTGAATATTTCCAAAATTTTACTGCTCTAAGCTGTACCTAACCCCTTAAACTACGATGTCAGAAGCGAATCATGTTTAGGAGCATTATAACCAGGGAAAGGATTTATATGTAAATACATATTTACTTATAAAGCTAATATAATTTATATTTTGCATTATCTTTATGTTTCACAATGTGTAGGGTTGAAAAATCCTACTTTTATTTTCCATATTTTTCCATATTTTAGAGTTTAGTACATATTTTCGTTAATTTCCATATATTTTCCATATTTCATATAAAACAGTCCATATTATATTAGGTTTAACAATAAAACAAAACAAAATTCCATTAACTTTTAAAAATACATTTCAACAATAGAGATTTAAACACATGTTCAGTAATCCCTTTAACATCAGAGTTATTTGAAAATTAGCAGTCCTATCAACAATGGGAAAGTAAGTTACAAAACTGTATTAATTTAATTTAAAATTTTTAACAGACTTCAGTTGTGCAGCTCAACAGTTAAATGCCAGTCAGAGTACACATAGGTTCAGTTTTGTAAATCATACTATAAAGACGGTAAATATGCCAAAAGTACGTCATTCAGTCAATTTAAAATCAAAACTAACAAGTTACATTTCAGAATTTATCAACTGACAATAAAATATTATTTTGTAATTTGTGTCAGTGTGCAGTATCATCTACACAAAAGTTCCTGGTGCAACAACACATTACAACTAGTAAACATCAGGCCAACAAACAACTAAATTCCAAGCAGAGACAATTGTTTTTAACACAACCAACAACATCGAATGTAAGATCTGAGTTTAACATCGACCTGTGCCGTTCTCTCATCTCTGCTGATATTCCTCTCTACAAACTAAAGAATAAGGTCTTCAGGGAATTCCTTGAAAAATATACTCAACATACAATCCCGGATGAGTCAACACTTAGGAAGACGTATGCTCCATCCATCTACGATGAGACAATACAGAAGATAAGAGATGAAATTAAAGATAGTTCAATTTGGGTTTCCATTGATGAGACTCCCGACAAAGAAGGTAGACTTGTTGGTAATGTAGTTATCGGTTTGTTAAGTGAACAATATTCTGAACGAATTCTTTTACATTGTGATGTTCTAGAAAAGTGCAATAACAAAACTATAGTTAAACTGTTCAACGAAGCTATGGGTATCCTGTGGCCAAAGGGTATTATGTACGATAATGTGTTATTCTTTATTAGCGATGCTGCCCCTTATATGGTCAAAGCTGGACAAGCATTATCTGTTGTATATCCTAAATTGACTCATTTTACTTGTGTGGCGCATGCATTTCATCGTGTGGCAGAAGTGGTCAGAGACAATTTCCCTAAAGTAGATTTGTTGATTTCATCAGTGAAAAAAGTATTTCTCAAAGCTCCCAGTAGAGTTAACGTGTTGAAAGAAATGTACCCTGAAATTCCATTGCCACCAAAGCCAATTTTAACTAGATGGGGTACATGGCTAGAAGCAGTTGAATATTATGCCGAACATATAGACTCTATTAACAATGTTCTCCTTGCATTGGACTCTGAAGATGCAGTCTCAATTGATACTGCGAAAACAGTTACCTGTGACATAAGTGTGAAGAATGACTTAGCTCACATTCAGCATACATTTTCATGCATCATAAAAACGCTCAAAAGTCTCCAAAATAGGCACCTTTCACTATCTGAAAGTTTTGAAATTATAAATAGTACTGTGGAACAACTGAATCGTGGTAGAGGTAAAGTTGCAGATGCAGTAAGAGCTAAGGTGGACACTGTACTTTCAAAAAACCCTGGATATGAAGAACTACAAAAGGTTGTTGCTGTGATGAGTGGTGAATCAACAGTGAAGATTAACTTGGACTTATCCCCAGCAGACATTGTGAAATTGAATTATGTACCAGTTACTTCTTGTGACGTCGAACGCTCTTTTAGTCAGTATAAATCTATCCTCAGAGACAATAGAAGAAGATTCACTTTTCAGCACTTGAAAGAAATGTTTGTAACCTATTGTTATGGTAACAGACAATAAAAATTGTGTTTTGTTGAAACTACATTGGAAGATAAGGTACGTCCATTATATTTTTTGTTTAGTTTGATTAAAATGTACCAATATTTAACGTACATAGTCATTTTTTTATAATTTTAAGTCCATATTTAATTCCATATTTTGGTAAAAATCCATATTTAATTCCATATTTTGGTAAAAATAACTACATATATATTTACATATTTCATATATTTTTAGTCCATATAAATCCGTTCCCTGATTATAACTAATAGCTTAATATAATTGGACTGCTACAGAGAGTTGTAAATCAAGGACCTCGAGGTGCAGCAGGTCTTTTGCTGGCTCCGAAGTCAGGACTGTACATAATAATCTAACTGCTTGACCTCATTTCCACATCGCTGTCAATTATTCAACATTAACCTGACGTCGAATTGTTTAACCAGACAAGCACAACAAGACGAATGTTTCTGTTTCCGTGACCAGTAGTCGAATATATACATATCTGCAGGCAAGGACTGCTGCTATTGTGTGAAGCCATGCTAAACATTCCCACGGGAGTTCAGTAAATATCCTTAAGAATATTGGAAGCCTGTATTGTTTACTCCATGTTTTGTATGTCTATTAGGTTCGAACGTCGCGTGCAAGGCGCTTGTATTAAAGAGTAATTATTCGACCCTACGTCATGATAATCGTGGTCTACGCGTGTTTGCTCAGTCTTCCAAGAATTTAAAGTTGCGACGGGTTTTTAGGTTGAAATAAAAAGTGTGCTTTGTGCAGACGACGCTGAACTGAAGATGTGACTTATTTCATGGCATCTCTAAATCAAGCGGTACAAATCCAGTGGATCTAGGTTCGATAACCGGTGGGGAAATTGATAATTATTTATTTTCCACAGGAACCAGAAGTTCCTCTTTGCTTGTATTTGACCTTGTGTTGTCATAACCGCGTCCGTTGTTCAAGTGCTATAATATTTTCGCTGTAAGAAAAATTCTAATGTAAACAATAGCACGTGACTGAAGTGAGGCTTCATTGGCCACTGTTTGGCGCCATAGATTCTCAGTACGTGTTCCCGCCTACTGTTGTACATTCTGTTTCATGTTAAACATTTCCCGTTACTCGTCAAGTAGGTCTAACCTCACTACTATGCATTGGTTTGCTTAGGAAACATTTATTTTATAATTACTGTAATTAAATTATTTTTAAGTCTTATGTCTTCACAATGGACAGTTGAGGATGCAAAAGCCATACTTCAGTACCACGTGCTTACGTGAATAACTACGAGCTCAATTGACGCCAGCTTGTTACAAGAAAAGACTACCTCGGTATTACTGTTGGTATTCATCCGCGTTCATAGTACATAACAAAATATAAAAGTAGCTTTTCTTTTACATAGCGTTTTACATATGAGTAAAGTTAAATGTTTCATCTATTCAACAACTAGAATTCAGTGTTTTATTTTCAAATAATACAAGATTGTGGTTTCCAAATACGAACTGTATTTTCCTGCGTTATGTGAGTGTTTCGACTGGGAGCCAATCACGGGTATGACAGCAACGTGCTTATGTTTACATTAGGATTTTTCTTACAGCGAAAACAGTGTAGAAGCCGCTCCACGGTAGTTGAAGCATGACCTTGGATGCGTATGGACGAAAACAAGTCTATTCCGTAAGATTTTCACGTGCTGCCGCCCACTTAAGGGTACGTACAAGACGGAGCCTGATTCGTTACCGAGTTGGTCGCTCGTAACCTAGTTGGTCGTTGGGCAGAAAGTCGGGGTGTACAAGACGGAACCTGGCTGGTTACCGTGTTGATCGCTCGTAAGCTAGCTGGTGGCTGGGCAGAAGGTCGGGCTGTTCAGAACGACGTTTGTTTGCGGCTGCCAGTCAGTGTAGCTGAACTTACTCTGTTTTTTTTTAATTTTTCTTTAAAAAATAATAACAATTTATAAAAGTGCCAGGATGGATTGTATTGGTCTTCAAGTTCTCTTAAACGTACCTTGGATATTTGGGAATTTTCAGTACGGAAATAACCACGTAAATAATTCCACTTTTCTGAAAAGCGTCATAGTAAAACCCTTTCATTAAATCCCATGTAGTTTATTCTGATACACATAGAACATTGATAAAATAATAAGTATTAATTGCCAAAAGGTCAGTACCGGTAGGTGGAAATAAACCATCGCTCTATGTCAGATTTGAACTTGTGATTCTCACTTTTTCTAACTGGAATCGAAGTACAGAGATTCTGCGGTTCCACTCTTCGTGGAAAGTTCGTCGTAAAAAACTTAACGGAATTTTCATGAAGAGATGGCTATGTAGCAGCAGTTGTCAACGTGAAGTGAAGGAATTATGAAAGGGGAGACGGGAATACCCCGGAAAACGTTTTTAGATTGTCGCGTATTAGTATTAGCGCACAACAGTTTAACAAGTGTACGCTTATGAAAATGAGAAGATCTACCGTGGCTGGGAGATACTGATGTGGGGAGATAGGCCCAGTGCCTTGCTGCGAGAAACTACTTACTCCTCATGCCGAGGTCTGTGACAATGGGCAAGTTTGTTGCAAATTATTATGGGACACACACGAGTGCGCGCGCAACACACAACATGAATCATTCCATCGGGCTGCGGTTCTTTTTGTCTCCGTTTGGAAACATGCCCAAAGTGAGAGAATACAACTTGGAGGAGGTAACATTTTTAAGTTTGTTTTTGTCTTCTCGAGGTGCGGGTGTTAGCATAATCTCATATTCTCATACTTTAAATAAATTGTCACTTGGTGTCCCTTGTTCCCGGTACATGTAAAAAAGACGTTGCATTAGATTAAGCTAAAAGAAAAATAAAGTTGTTCTAGAGATCGGACTATACAGTGGACAATTGGGCCGTAGAGAAATTGTGAAGGAAATTTACATTTTTAAACGTTGGAAACATAGGGTATGTCTCATATCACGGCGGTCAGGTGTTCAAAACATCGTGTAAATGGGAGTTGTAAACTTGTGAGTTAGTAACGGAACAGGAAAAGTGAATTCAGAAACGATACCGGAGAACTTTATTCATAGCTGCGCAATTTACTGAATTCACTGTCTAAACTTAATGGCTGAACTCTGACTTCACTAACTGAACTCAATGCCTGGTCTCAAAGTGATTGACCTCATTGATTGAACTGAGTGAGGTAAACCGAACTGAGTGACTGAACTGAACTGGTTGACTGAACTGAACTGGGTGGACTGAACTCAGCTGAATGTCTAACATCACTCACTGACCGAACTTACTGACTTACTGAAATAACTGAAATAAATTACTTGACTGAACTCACTAGCTGAAAGTGACTGAGAAACAAACATGTTTTAATGTTCAGTAGCGTATTTTAAGAAAAGTACAGACTAATTCACATAAACAGGTGTTTTTAAAATCTTCCTTTTTCTATTTGATAGAAGCTATGAAGGTGCATCTTTTTTCTAAATGTAAGGTTCTCTGGGAGAATTGCTTATCTTCGCAGTAGATGTTGAAAATGACCTTTCCCTTCTGTACATACATTCGTACCAGTCATTCTATGTTTCTTGCAGTTCGCTTCACCATTTCCTCGTTAATTCTTGAACTCGCCGGCTGACGAAACTGAAATCACAGGCTGATAGTGACTGAAATCACCGGCTGACAGTGACTGAATTCATCTTCTAACAGTGACAACTCTCAGACTGTCAGTGACTGAACTCATCTCCTGACAGTGACTGAACTCATCTCCTGACAGTAACTGAACTCATCTTCTAACATGCAAATCTAGTCTTTCAGGTGAAGCTCCCTGTAAAGCAGATTTGAATAATTTCAAGGGAAAAAATTGTTCCGGGGCCGGGTATCGATCCCGGGACCTTTGATTGAACGTACCAGCGCTCTACCACTGAGCTACCCGGGAACTCCACCCGACACTCGTTGTGGGTCTCTGGCGTTCGTCAGCCCGCGCGAGTTGTGTGGATATAAAGGGAAAAGTTGAGACGGTGTCGGGTGGAGTTCCCGGGTAGCTCAGTGGTAGAGCGCTGGTACGTTCAATCAGAGGTCCCGGGATCGATACCCGGCCCCGGAACAATTTTTCCCTTGAAATTATTCATCTTCTAACAGTTACTCAACTCATCTTCTGACAGTTACTGAACACACATACTGGCAGGCAATAACCTTCACAGTATTATCAGAGTGTTTTACATTTCCAGATTCCTTTGCAGAACGAAAAATTACATTTGTTCGAATCAAATTTCGGGTCTCCTGGAGAATACGATTATGTTTCTTGATAGACTGAGATTCTTCGTAGGGCCGAGAATCAGTGACATGTTAGGTTAGGTTTGTTGAGGCTTTTGGTATGCCTTACATATATAATTATTATATTACGTCTTCGTAGTCATCTTTGTTTCAGCAGTGGGGTGTAATATGGCTGTGTGATATTCTTCAGTAATCCACAAATTTCTTACTTACTTACTTACAAATGGCTTTTAAGGAACCCGGAGGTTCATTGCCGCCCTCACATAAGCCCGCCATCGGTCCCTATCCTGAGCAAAATTAATCCAGTCTCTATCATCATATCCCACCTCCCTCAAATCCATTTTAATATTATCCTCCCATCTACGTCTCGGCCTCCCTAAAGGTCTTTTTTCCCTCCGGTCTCCCAACTAACACTCTATATGCATTTCTGGATTCGCCCATACGTGCTACATGCCCTGCCCATCTCAACTTATGGGGGAATGTTGTACTTTTGACAATTAAATTTTTCGATGTGGCAAAGTTGACTAATCTAATTCCATTGTCATTACTAGTTGCGTGTAGGCTCTCTTTTCCAATAGTTGGTCTAAAAATATCCTCCTGTCCTACTTTAGCGTTGAAATCCCCCAATAAAATCCACAAATTTCTACATATTTAAATTAAAAAAATAAACCTATAATTCTTTCAATAATTTATTATCGTAAAACACTGACCTCTTAAATTTACTGAGCATACTGGGAATTAATTCAATCACTTTCCTAAAGTACGCTATGAAATGTTTAATATAAAACACTGGTGGGTTAATGCCCGGTTTCTGGTACACCTCAGTTAACTCTCAGTTACTGAACTGCTCTTATAAATTTAACTGCACTGATAATTTTCATGAGTTTCCGAAAAGTTAAATGTAGATTTATCAGCGCTTGTAACTAACAGTTGAGGTAACTTCAAGTTAAATATCTATTGTCGTCCATAGATGTCACCATTAGTATTTTGTTGATGATTTTCTAGTTATTTATAGTGACATTTGTTTGCACAAGTTTTCAGTAGTAATATGGCCGATATGTACAGTGAGCTCTGTACAAGTAGGTGCAAGGCTTTTTAATAAAGAATCCTGTGTTAAATGATAGTGTAGGCTTCCATCTCAATCGTAATATGAATACAAAAACAATAATTGTTGGTATTTGGCATGATCATCGGGGTAAATAATACTAGTGGAGAGAGGGCTAGATGTAACTTCTGCTACAAAACTGCAACCATAGTCAGCTGTGGTGGCTATGTCAGCCATGTAGATACACATGCAAAAATATTTTACATTCGTCCATATGAATGCTTTCATGTGTTCAAATAGACTGTTCGGTGCCTGAAATACCATTGGCATTGGTAGATCATGCAAGAATAAAATATTCTTTGACTGACATCATAGAATCTGAAGTTGATGACTAAAATTAAGCTTGAGATATTCGAAATTGTCTTTACAAACATTATTATCGTAATATGTCATAGAGAGTAGAACATTTACTGTAAGTTACGTAAATAAAACTCGAATTTTTTTTTAAATTATATCGATAAGATAGTAAATAAATTTATTGTGATCTGTATTATTACTTAATAACAGTTATCATTTACGAAACTGAAATTCAGTAGCGCCACAACTCGGTATTTATTTGAATTAGCACTAACAGCCAGGTAACTACAAGTGAAGGCACAGTTACCAGTTGAAGCACAGATAACTTTAATGATGACGATAACTGTAGTTTCGGAAACTTATTTCAAACATATCAGCACGTTAAATAATAGATAACTCTGCATGTAGAGTTAACTATCTTTCCAGAAACCGGGAATATGTGTATTACAAGTCTCTTTATTGACCTCTCTTTTATTTCAAGAAATTGTATTTCTATTTCACTCGAAAGTTTTCTTTTCTTTTCTTTTTTGCTGTTTTGTACACCCCTTCTTTAAATTAAAAATTTAATTTCTTCTGCCTGAATACTGTCAGTTTATTTTTTATGTATGCATACGTGCTTCCGATCGATGTGAAAGCAGCTTATAAAATTAAGATTTCCGTCCCCTCGTTCTTCTTAAGATTCTGCATATATTAATTAGCATTTATTTGTAAAATTTCCTTAATACTGAATTAATATATTTATACACGATTATCAAATATAAGTTCTTAGCGACTATCATCCGTGAAATATGACGACTATCTCCAGCTCCTTACACATATATCACGTTTCGTGATTTAATTGAAGAAAAATTAATAACTTACGACTTACCAAATTTTCCATTTGAATTATCCGTCGTTGTATCTTGAACTAATCAAAATGTAACAGCGCAACAAAAGTAATCGGTGTATTGTGCGACGAAAAATAAAGGAAATTGGAAGTTAGGCCTAAATCTATTTTTTAATTTGCAGTAGTTGCGTTCTCAAATGCAACATCACTGGTCACATGGATCAAAATTATGATCCATATTACAAGTTATGTTTTTCATAAAATTATATATTTTTTTTTCTTTTTTATACTTTTCCTGATTAATTATTAATGATTACTAGAGGGCGGATCTGTGTGCGGTTAGAGAACGAAACAGGTTAGACTCGACGCGAGCAGTAGCAACAGAGTCCATGCATACGACGTGACGAGAGCACCAGCAACACAGTCCATGCATACTAACCTTGAGAGACAACGCACACAGATCCGCCCTCTAATGATTACATATTAACAGAGTCAAATTATATTCTTTTTTTTTTTTTTTTTCGAAATTCGCAAAACAATTGTTTCTCGAATTATGTATTACAATGTACATTTAGAGACTGAGAACATCTGTGATCTAAGAATGCACCAACTTAATTACGCCAAGAAAATAATTCCTTAACACTTGGCAATTACAGCGACTAGCTGAGAGGGTAGAGAAATACACGGACGAAAGGTAGCCAGATGTGAGATACAATAAATGCTTCCATCTCGAATCACAAATCATAAATAAAGTACTGGATCATTATTGTGATCCACGCAACCACTGGTGGGTTAATGCCCGGTTTTTGGTACACTTCAGTTAACTCTCAGTTACTCAACTGCTCTTATAAATTTAACTGCACTGATAACTCTCATGAGTTTCCGTAAAGTTAAATATAGATTTATCAGTGCTTGTAACTAACAGTTGAGGTAACTTCAAGTTCATTATCTATTGCCGTTCATAGATATCTCCACTAGTATTTGGTTAGTGATTTTTTTAGTTATTTATAGTTACTTTTGTTTGCAGAAGTTTTGAGCAGTAATATGGCTGACAGGTACACAATGAGCTCTGTGCAAGTAGGTGCAAGGCTTTTTAATTAAACAATCATGTGATAAACGATAGTGTACTTGTACACTTCCATCTCAATCGTAATATGATTAAAAAGCAATAATTGTTGGTATTTGACGCGATCATCGAGGTGAATAATGCTAGTGAAGAGGGCTAGATGTAACTTCTGCTTCAAAACTGCAAATATATTCAGCTGTGGTGGCTATGGCAGCCATACTGATAAGGATGTCAAAATATTTTACATTCGTCCATATGAATGCTTTCATGTACAGTATTCAAATCGACTTTTCAGAGATAGAAATACCATTGGCATTGGTAGAACACCAAAGAATAAAGTATTCCTCGACTGACGACATAGAATCTTTAGTTGATGACGAAGATTAAACTTGAGATGTTCAAAAGTATTGTGTTTACAAACACACATTATTATCCTAATATGTCATAGAAAGTAAAACATTTACCGTAAGTTACGTAAATAAAACGCCAAATTTTTTAAACTATACAGATAATATAGTAAATCAATTTATTGTGATCTATATTATTATTTAATATCGGTTATTATAGTTTACAAAACAGTAATGCAGTAGCATCGCATGTCGGTATTTGTTCGAATCAGTACTAACAGCCAGGTAACTACAGGCCGAATCATAGTTACCAGTTGAAGCGCAGATAACTGTTAAGATGACGATAACAGCTGTTTCGAAAACTCATTTAAACATATAAGCACGTTAAATCATAGATAACTCTGTATGTACAGGTAACTGTCTTTTCGAAAACTAGACATCAATCTGTTAAAATTGTTATTTTTACGACCACATCGGAAACTCTTGTATAATGTAATGGTTTGTCACTTCACTTGTTTACATTTAAATTGTATTGTTATTCTGTTACTTGCTTGTAAACGGTAATAGTACAATATTATTGAGTGAGCCTTAAATGTTCACTTCACAAAAAATTATAAGGGTGGTTCACAATTCTCCCCGTCCTTCTCCCGCCAAAGAAAGCAATGTCACATTTCATATCACAGTTTGAAAATGTGAAAGCTACGTTCCCTTTTTAGGTTACAGAAAATATCCTTGAGGATTGTTGAAAAAGTATGCAGTGAATTAACCATTTCCAGGCTTGATTCTTTATACTTATATTCGTACTGTTGTAATATAAAGCATGTTGTACATACAGTAAACAGTTTTGTTAGTAAGAATTGGAGGAAGTATTTCTGACGATTGCAAAAATTACATGCGGTGGGTCAGTTGTATATTTGATCCACTGCATTCCGAACAGTTAGAAATACTTTTTCAACATTCAGTTTTGTATAAAATGCTTGTTGTTGCTGTTATTCCAAAACCTCGTAACTGCAGAAAGCATTTTTCATTAAGAACAAAAATATTCATAGAACAAAAGCAGGTGCTTATACGAAATATAACTACCAAAACCTCGCAATGACCATGTACCAGATTTTGTGTTAAGGGTTTACATACACCTTTCAGACTTAAAAACAATATGTTGGCCTAAATGTTATGTAAATTTTATTCCTCCATTTGCTTAAGTCCTATTTTTATAAAATTTTATATGTTTAATGTCTGAAAATTGCTCTTCGGTCTATAAGAAAAAAAATATTTTCGTACATAAAAAGTTTCTTGAATTGTGAATTTTTTAAATTTTAATTTTGTGTTTTGTACCAAACTATTATTTAAAAATTTTTTTCCCAAGATTTTCAGTACTTTTAATCATTACTCTATTCCCTTAAAGTCAACATTCACATTAACAAGCCCTAGGCCAATGGTTATAATATCTGCAATGTAAGAGAAGAAAAAATTGACTTCGTACATTTCAACTTTTAAGAAATGTTTTGTCCATTATTATTTTTTTAAATTTCTGTTAAAAATAGGTTAAAGATTGAGATACAGTTTGTTGATCTCAGCTAAGAGAAAGAGCTATACAGCATTTCAAGTAGATATTTTTAAAAAATTGTGAAAGGTAAGATAATGAAAAATGTAGTTTTCAGAAAATGAGCGATAAGATTACATATTGCTGGCTTGTATTGCGTTTGCTTGGCAGGACATTTTAATGCATATCTTGGTCACTTTTATAGATATCTTAAAATTTCTTTCACATATATAAAGCTAATAGTTCATGTTAAATTAGGTAATATTAGAAAAATTAAAAATCAATTTTTTAGCCCTCGAAGGTGTATGTAACCCTTTAACAGAATATGTACATCACCAAAAACTCGTATATCAAATCATTAATTGTACGAGGCTTTGTTTTAACATGCATGTTATCTTTTGAATGTACGTGGTTTTGTACTTTGCGATTTACGAAAAATATATTGCATTTTATAAGCGTTCATAAAACATTGAGGATTAACATTTTGCAACCGTTAAGCCCGAAACCGTGGTCAATGAATTTAAGGGGAGAGGATAGTATTTTTTTAAACTTTTTTCCTATTTGGTGTAAATTATTAATTATATGTATCGAATATGAATGAGGTCTCGCCCACCTCATTACATATTACACGACTAGTATGACTAGTCAGTTTGTTTTTAATACCATTAAGTACGAGAAAAATTCGTACCGGCACCGGGAATCGAACCCAGGACCTCTCAGCTGTGCGCGCTGAGTGCTCTCTAACCAACTGAGCTATGCCGGGACCCGATTCACGACGCCGGCCGAACTCCTCTCGTAGTGTCATGTTACGGCCTTACTCCCTGCATTTAATATGCGCTCCTGTATATATATATGACGTGTATCGTCCTAAATGCAGGCAGTAAGGCCGTAACATGACACTACGAGAGGAGTTCGGCCGGCGTCGTGAATCGGGTCCCGGCATAGCTCAGTTGGTCAGAGAGCACTCAGCGCGCACAGCTGAGAGGTCCTGGGTTCGATTCCCGGTGCCGGTACGAATTTTTCTCGTACTTAATGGTATTAAAAATTATTAATTGTTTGTATGTAGAGAGCTCATAACTGTGGCAACTCAACCAAATAAAAATATTTGAAAAAAAAAATATTTGGGGGCCAAAATTTGAAAAAAAAAAATATACCCAATGCAGGATTTTACTAAAACCGATATATCTAAACCGTTTTTAAAGATAGATTCAAACAGTTTTTGCAATGTATTTGCAAAAGTATGTTCTACAAACTGTCTGTAACAGACTTTTGATATTAGTCCCTACGTTTGTAAAATAAACAATTAAAATTTAGTAACAATTTTCTGATTTCCTTTCTTGCAAACAAACGGACTGGAAACCGATAAAAGCGGGCGTGTGATTTAAAAATCCATAGCGCAGGAAGTTTCAAAATGGCGTCTCAACATCCGATAAGGGCACAAATACCCACAAAATGTTATGCAATGCATTCCACACATATCAAAGGGTATTTTAAAGAAAAAAACAATTTTTTGGAAATTTAATTTACCGCAAACAACAATAAAAGTGGGCGAGTGATTTAAAACTCCATAATGCAGAAAGTTTAAAAATGGCGATCCACACATATCACAGAGTATTTAAAGGGTATATATATGTTTTAAATTTAGTCATTTTTCATCAAAAATACCATCCTCTCCCCTTAAGAGGTTCAGGAATAAGAGCGACATTATGTTTGCACCAAGTTCACTGGTTTATATCACTGCGTGTTTTTGCCATGCTTGTTTGTTTATTTGTGCTTGCTAAAATAATGGCTTTAATAATTTATCTAAAGGGGGCGTCTGGGGCGGAGATCTGCTCGGCCTCCGCAGGTCTCCAGACCGGACTGCGATGGCACAGGACTGTCACGGCCACATATGTGTTGCAGCAGCAGCAGCTGGCGGAGCTGGGACGCAAGCAGTTGGAGCAGGCCATGCAGCAGCTGCAGGAGCAGCTACAGCTGAACCTGATCCAACAGACGCATCTGCTGCAGACCGGGGACAAGAAGAAGGCTTCGGGGCCCCTGCAGCAGCTGGCCCTGCAGCAACAGCAGCTGATGCAGCAGCTGCAGATCACGCAACGCCAGTACCTGCTGCAGCAGGGCATCGGGATCCAGCCTATGGTGCTAGCGCAGGCCCAGGCACAGGCACAGGCCCAGGCCCAGGCGCAGGCACAAGCGCAGGCACAAGGCGCAGGTAGGCCCGGGGCCGGCGCCTGCTTCGCGGCGGCACCTGCGAGAGCCCATTCGCGCCAGCTCTGGTTGGGATGATGGGCGGAACTCTGTAGCGTTTGCAGGCACTGCGGCCCCTCCGTAGGCGATTAAGCCGTCAACCAAAGATATGAAATAGAAATGGGGAACGACAGTTATCTGCTCTAATGATTCAGCCTACATATTTAAAGCGGCTGTGTCCATACGTTGGGGGATCTGTTTGAACAAGACGACAGAAGCAATTTGACATGAGAACGACTCCGAGTTTGTTGCCATAAATACGACGCAAATTGATCTGTAAACGTTTGTTTACCGTACTAGGTTTGTATCTGTATTTGGAAGACACGAAAACCCCCAAGTAACGATGTTGTTAGGAGGAAAAGGAAAAGCGCGTCCACTCATGTAACTGCACGATTACGGACTCATAAAGAAAACAAGAGCTGTCTCGATAGAGAAATCTCTTTAAACATATTATACGGCAGCGGATGGACGTGGTTGCATATTTTACGTCCATTTGTCGGACAGCATATGACAAAATAATCGTGATTACAGGTACGGAAATCTTAGATTGATTGCATTCTGAGTTGTGTACACTTGAGTCGTTATCATGCTAGCTGATATGTCTGTTATTTTTCGTTCATCGAGGAAGCATGTAAAACGCACTTATTTGTACAAATCCACTTTGGCGGGAATGTGTGCTGAATTAATTTAACTTGTCAATTCTGGAAAGTATGTCAAGTATTGTCAACATTAATATATGGTATAATTTATGAATCTCTGGCAAGAATAAAAATTTTGTTACACTACAAAACGGATTTAATTAAACACTTGAAGTATTTGGATTGAGAAGTAATAATAGATCTCCAAGTAAAACTGTAAAAATGATGGCACTTTAAATTGAAAGAAGAATAATAACGCTTGAAAGCTTGGACGTGTTGGACAACAGAGACGACACAAGAGCTGGTTGTTCAGAATGACCTCACTACCAGTAAAATGAGGGCTGAAATATGGATGTTGCACATATATTTTCGTGTCAGGTAAATTGCTTCCACAGCTGAATTTTTTTTCTTTTCAGACTGCCATGCAAAGCAAACCATAAATATTTGACCGTGTACATAAGCTATTGCCCACTTATTGATGGAGTTACGTAAGCCTTACGACTAACGACCCGGGAGGAGAAACTCTGGACATAACAATCGAGTAATAAAAAGCGAATTCGTGACACCTACGACTCCGAGACTAATGATTGCCTTAATAAAATGTAATGGGCCAGGAGAGGTCGAGTGACAAACAGGTCACATTGAGTTGTTGGAGCTACCTTAAGCAATTGTCAAGCAGTACAATGACCCATAGCTTGGAACAGTAATCAATATTTTGAATCGTGGCTCTTAAATAGCAAGAAAATATTTAAAAGTTGTTAAAGCCATCTTATAGAAGCGGATACCAGTAAAGCACGATATCCAGTGCATGCTTTTCCTAATTTGTTGAGCTCAAATGTTCAAATATGAAGCCTCCGCTGATTGTTGGTTATTCTCAGAGAAATGAATCGAATATTAAAATCAATTTTAAAATCCATTTTAAATGTAGGTTCATGTTTTCAAAATAGTAAAAGAAATTCAGTAGCATGGAGGATGCATTTCTTCGGACTATGACGAAAACATCTTTTCTCCAACAGCACAACTGTACGATATCTTCTAGAACACATGTAACAGAAACTTACAATGCCACGAATAGCCGATAATAATCAGTAAGAACGTCCTCTCCAAGATAAACAAAACTAATGGTTGGTAATTGTTTAATGTAAACACAGCACTCTGTAGAATGTTGTCAAATTTCATTGCTTTTGTAACTGGAAAACGCCGACGTTTATAACTTCAAGAGGAGCAAACGACGTTATTTTATGAAAATTATCAAATTATTTTAATATTACTAATACGCATTTAAATGTGAAGTAATGAAGCTTAGTAATGTCTCATACACATGAAGGAGATGTTTCTTCCTTAAGAAAACAATTATAGAACATGGAGGAACTACAATATATGGATATACAATATTTGATTTGATATTGAAGAAATGTGACTGGATTATTAAGTATTTGTAATCTGATGTATCAGAATTAAACTTGAAAATTTTAATCGCGTGTATTCTATTGCATGAGACTTCGATTCTGAGTTTTAATTTGGAAGATGAAATTTGAATGCATATGAATAAAACTTAAATAATACGTTTTGAATTCGAGCGTTACCCAAGACTGAAATTAGATTCCATCCGTAGTGCTTTTCTATCAAAAAGGTATTTATAAACATTAATCTACTACTGAGAATGGAGGAATTGTAAATATTATATCTCTAAAAGAAAAGAAATAGAAGAACTGAAAATAGACGTACATGAATTCTGCTTCCTGAAATTCACTACAATTCAAAAAGAGAACATTTTAAATGTGCATAATATGGCTAAAATTTAAAATATTCAAATATTCAGAAGCGTTTGAAATGCAATTTAAATAATTAAATACGAAAATTCGGATAAGGAGAAGAAGAAGTGGACAAAAATTGATGTTCAGAATTGGGATCTTGAATTTTGAAGCCAGTGAATATCAAAGTATTTTCTTGCCATAAGTAGACCATGTCGGTATACAAAGTATATATATATTTTTTTTAATTTTGAAAGTATCAACAACAATATTGAGACAAATGATATGAAATTTATATAGACACAGAATTCTGTTATGCAAAAGCTGGTTCTAGGATTTAAACATTGGATTTTATGAAGACTTGAGGAATAATAAGTATGAAATCTGAATTATATATAATCTGATCTACAGTATTTTGAATAAGATGTAAATAGAGTGTATTAAACTACACAAATCTGGAATCTGAAATTCAAATCTTAGTTTGAAGAAGATATAAGATAATCAGGACAAAAGCAGACTATTCAAGTTTTAAATTTTTTAAGAAGACCGTTCTGATTTTTAATAATCAACTTCAATGCCTACATAATAAGTTGTTTATAATAGTTATAAACTAATGCACAAATTGAAGACATGGATTTGAAGAATGCATACAGGCTCTTAAATTATGAATTATTTGAAATTTGAGAATTTAATTATAAATTTTGTTTTATCCGTTGTATCACCAGAGATTTCAGTTTATAAAAAGGTCATCATATGGCAGAAGAACACATTAATATTAAATTATTGCAAACAAGTATAATATAACATAATTTCTAAGTATTATTGCAATGATAATGAAGAAAATATTCGTATATATTACAAAAATATATTTCTTAATTAATTGAAGTTTAAAATGTGAAATATTACATTGGAATCCTCATAGTTAATAAATGTTTGTTTAAAATGATATTATTCATAAACACTATACCTCCTTATAAGATAAATTACTGGTCAATGATATGGATTAAAGCCTAAAACGACACAATACCTAACTTCACGTTATGTGATAGTACAAGGAGCATAGCTAAGAATTTTATTTCCATATACTCTTGTGGCTGTCATTTTAAGCTCAAATCTGATCTTTTATGTTGTCATTTATGGATGTTTGCTTAAATTTTACTTCGGGATATAAAGTATATATATGTTTCCACGTTTTAATTAACTAGGTTACCTTGTTCACTGGTTTCGGTCTGGAGCCATATCAATTTTACTTCTGCATTCAAAACACAATGATATTTGAAACGATATAAATGAAATGCAAGCGGATTTGAAAAGAAAAGGAGTTGTTGATTATCCTGTGTTTACTTCTCGTGTTGTACATAGATTCGCATGAAATCACATATTACATTCCATTTTATGTCAGTGCACGCACTTTAGTCCGAGAAGAATCGAAAGGAATATTTCAAGACTTGGATAATATAATAGAGCATGAAATAAGAAATTAAAAGAAGGATGTAACAGGCTGATATTAGAAGACAGCTTTGCAAGCTACAATCTGGGGTAGCTAAAGACGAATGTATCTCTGTACAATATGAAGTGGAAACAGTGAGATGATGGACATCTTTATGAGTAATTGGAATATACAATGCAGAAGTATTATTTCTAAACTGAAAAAAGAGATATATTTGTTTTATTCTTGATATATTCTATGCATATATATTTTGTTGACTATGTTTTTTCAAGTTAAGAAACAAAACCAAGTACCTCTTCGAAGTCTTCATATTTATAAAACCGATATATCATATAAATAAAATCAAGAAATTTACGTACTTACACATATATCAGAATGACATCATCTATAGAAATATCTTGTTGATTTTATTTTGGAACTTGAGGAAATAAAAAGTCTCTTGAAAATGACTCATAGATCATACTTACAATATTTCGTACAAAAGAGCCAACCAATTCAATACACGGACCAATATTGGGACGAAATATGCTACAGAATCTTATGTTGATAATTATTGTGATTCGAAAGTGAAGAAAACAAAAATATATAAACCTTCGAAGTACTTATACTAACAATATATGATGTAAGAAGATGCAGTTTAATGCTCACATGCACCAATATCAGGATGAAAGGTTCTACAGAAATTATTTTTTTGATTATGTTTTCAAATATAAGGAAATAAACACAAATAACTTTTCAAAGCGTTCATATGTGAAATATGTTACATAAAAATGTCAAACAACTCAGTATATGAAACCAATATCTCAATATCATTCTACAGAAATCCTTTGAGGATGAATATGTATATTTTGAAACTGAAGTAAATAAAAGCAAGTAACTCTTCAAACAATTTATATTTATATAATATAAAAAGAGACAACCAATTCAATTCGTGCGCCAATATCGGAATGACGTATCTTGCAGAATTTTTTATGGTTATAAATAAGCAGAATCGTCAGGAAATAAAGGTGTAAAATTTTTAACTATTGAACTTTATATGATATGAATAGTCAACCAATTAAAAAAAAACACAACAGTATCGGAATGACATACTCTACAAAATTTTGTGATTGTTATATATTTTCTTAACATATAAAAGGAAATAAACATTTGGAGTGTTCATACTTACAATATATTATATAAAAAGTGCCAAATAATTCAGTACATGCACCAATATCGGAATGACATATTCTACAGAAATCTTTTGTTGTTGACTACATATTATATTTTGAAACTTCAAGAAATAAAAAGTAAATCTTCGAAGTGTTTATATTTGTATTGTATAAAAAGACATAACCAATTCAATACATGCACCAATATCGGAATGACATATTCTACAATATTTTTTTATTATTATACATATTTTTTATTAAAGGAAATAAAGGAAAATAACTATTCGAAGTGTTAATAATTACAATATTACATAAAAAGTGCTAAATAATTCAGTACATGCAGCAGTATCGGGATTACGTACAGTATTCTACAGAAATTTTATGATTATAAACTTTATTTCAATTAAAGTAAACGAAAGGATATTGCTCTTCAACATGTTTGTACTTACAATATATTACATTACAAATGCAAAATAATTCTTTATATGCACAAATATCGGGATGACTTATTCTACAAGAATATTTTGTTCATGATTATATACTTTTCTTAACTTCAGGAAATAAAAACAAATAATTCTTCAAAATGTTTATATTTACATGATAAAAAGAGGCAACTAATTCAATTATTGATCCACCACTATCGGGATGACTTCTACAGAAATGTTTTGCAAGTTAAGAAAATGAAAGCAAACAACACTTCAAAATGTTAATATTTCATATGATGTAAATATGATTCAATATATCTTAATCAGAGCTGAAGCATACACTTTGTCTGTTTCTGAAAAATGAAGCTGAGGCACAGTACAGCTGTGGATGAAAGTGTCCTCGGTAACCTAAATAGTATCAAGGACATGCAGTGGAAAAGAAATATTAAAAAGGAGCAATTGTGTGGAGCTAACGCACTAGAAGGAGGAGGCGGAGAGCTTGTTGTTTGGAAGGTACGTTTCCTCCTCTCCTTTTCTCCGACCTCTTTGTTTCTTTCCCATCCAGCCAATAGAATCCACCATCTCACAGAAGGGCAATAGCTGCTAGGCAATCGAGATTTGGCACGCGAGCTGAGATTTAACGGACTCGTCGACTCTTGATGGGTCCTGCCAGGTCTGCTTGGAGTTTCGCACGCGTGGGTGTCAGTTCGACGGCTCCTGGGGTCTTCTCGAAGCGACGAAGCAGAGAGGTTAGGTTTCACGTGTGGATCACAAAGTTCGAGCCCTTCCTTGCCCCTTCCCGCCCCAACCCTCCCGACAACCTGGACACGAGGACCGGAAGTCAGCCTCTGCCTCCTCTCGATGGTGCTTCACACGTGAAACCGGCCGTCCGGACGGCCGCGGAGGGGTCGAGAGTTGTGCATGCATCGCGTCGATGCAGTCTGAATAAACAATTTACTGGAATAAAGAGACAAAAGGAGATTATTTTTTGTGAACACATGTATTCACAGAGCGCCCAACTTCCCCCAGAGCTTGGAAAGCGTCACGTAGCGAGAAATATAGAAATAAACAGAGACGGTGAGAGAGGAGAGGGACGGAGAAGCAGACACTGACACCCACATTTGTGCGGAGTTCCAACCGAACGGCAAACAATCCCGTCCGCCCGCCTCGCAAATGAAAAACTCCCCATCAGCTCGTTCCCGCGCAAACCCGTCCGATGTCCGATCGTTTGCTGGCTGTGCACTTCCAGTGCAAAGTGCTTACACCTTGCTCTGTTGACAGGACTCGGGAGCCCCGCACCACCGACTTGACTCCGACAGTTCGATCTGCTCACTTTCAAGAGTGAGGAGCAAATTCCCTTATAGTTTCGTGTGCGACAATTCCGTTCGTTCGTCCATCCGCATTAGAAAAGTGAATTGCCGCGCGAACAGATTAAAACTTTTTTTCACTGATTTCATTGATCAAAGAAAGTATTATTATTATTATTATTATTATTATTATTATTATTATTATTATTATTATTATTATTTCTTTCGCTATTAGTTTATCACTACATATTTTGTTATCAATCTTAAGATATATGAACAAATGACATGAAAATTTAAATTCAAGAATGACATCTAATTGGAGACAAAATTCAAAGATTTGTTTTATCTATTTTATAAAAGCCGACCTGTAATTTTGCGTAGAAGTGATAATCTAGAGCCACAGAACCTCATAAAATTCAACAATTTTAGATAGTAAAATGTATGATAGTAGAATGCAAATATTGCATACTAATGATTAGAACCCGAATGTTAGGCAAAAAGCCTTTTTTAAACTGAGTGGATATATGAAAGGCGTATTAGAGATAAACACGTTTCCACACATTTGGGGACCATAGGCCCAATTTTTATTTTGCCTTTCTTAGCTCCCGTTGCCTATTTTAAGGTTAAATTTCTTTCTTTTTTTGGCCTTTTTACGTCGTTATTGTGCATTTTCTATATGTTAATGCATTTGAAATAAACCGCACATAAATTATATCAAGAAACAAAAAAGAAAGGTTGTACAAATTAAAAATATATATTCACCTCACACAAATATTTGCTGAGAATCTTATTCCCCAACAATACATATGTTTCCAAGAAGTCGTAAACTTTTCTCCCCTACCGATTCCATCTTTAATGTCACTTAACAAAGATGTTTGAGCAATATAATCCTCAGTCCTCAGGTCACTTCGGGGTTTACCTGCGAAAGAAAGGGGATGAGGGAAGTATTAAAAGCAAGTCTCCAGGTCCCGTTACTGTTGTCGCTTGCACGCACAAGTCACGCGTACTTTGAAGTCTCTAATTCCTTCTCACATCCCTCGAGGTTATATGTAAACGATGCTGTCTTATTTCTATGATATTATTTACAATCCCCAGGCAATCGCAATATGATTTTATAGTGCACTTAAAATTTCATAAATGAAAATATATAGATAGGCTATCTGACACATGATTGAGCAATTGCAGCAACAATCGTTAGTTAAGTCTCTAAGAGAACGAGAGGAAACAATGATAGAGGTATTTGTCTTTTCTCGCCGTATTTATTATTTTCTGCTAACCACCATTTTCATTAATATTCTGTCTCCGTCTGAAATTATATTCTTTACCACTCAAACCAAGCAGATCATGTGTAGAAGCATTGAAACCAGTCGTGTTTTCTAGTTTCAGCTCGTGTCTTTTAAAATATCTACGGCAGCCATAGAGTGAAGTCAGGTGGTGCAAGAGGCCGACAGTCCATTTACTTTATTTTCGCTCAGTATTAGTTCCAGTCAGACAAATTTATATTTTGCATGAATACAATACTGCTCTCCATGTCCAATTCCTGTCTTAGTGTGGAAACTTTTGCTTCTTAGATCTGTTTCAGGTGGCCGAATGTAAGAAAGTTTTAATTTAGCGTTAAGTCTCCTTGATCTCTGTCGCTTTTGAGAGCACAGAATTTGGCATACGAGTAAACTCGGAAAGTAATTACGTTTCTAAATGTTCAAATTATTAAAACGTACTTGAAATTAGACGGAATTTCACCTATTACCACTACAGTATTCCTCGATATATAGGCATATTTGGAAGTGACAATACATAACTTATATTTTTGCATGAAGATATACAAAAGTTAAAAATAAAATTTATCTACAATTGGACGGAGTTACGCAATAAGAAACAAAGCGCCAAAAACCTGTTTAGAGGTATTGGCCATTGAAATATTTTTTTTTTATTAAAGATTTTATGCAATAAGTATTATAACATTCATACTATTACAAAAAAAATCAGGAATAATGCCAAAAAAGGCTAACCGATTTTTAATAAGAGACCAGCAGTTGAATTAATATTTCAAAGCAAAATAAATAAATGAATTTTATGCAATAAACGAATTTTTGCTTATAAATAGCTGCAAAAAACAGTTATCGCATTCTTGAGTTTTTCCGAGCTAAATTAGCCTGCCATCAACAGATTTGTGCAGATATCTCATTTTTTTTCAAACTGTCGGGTGGTCTATTATTGTGTAATTCCGTCCCGTTATTGTTTCATTTGATTCAAATTTATAATGTGAGGGAAGCAATATTTTTAATATCAGTCGATATTTTCGCCATAGGCTATGTGATGTGTGTAAGGGAATTCAGTATTAAAATCATAGAACATTTATTAAAGAGAACATAACAACCAAGATAACGTCTCGGTTAAGACGTAACGCTGTAAAGCCGGAATGTCACGGGTTCGATTCTTGAGTGGTCGTGGATTTCTCCATGAATCTAATACTTCCGGCCACATTATTGAACATTCCTACTGTCATTAATGCCGATTGTGTGTACACGTAGAAGTCTTAACCTCCCGCCACCCTCTGGGCCGATTTGGCCTGTAATTGGGTTGACTTTACCTTTTAACAAACGTTTCCTAGATTGCATCGTTTTGTTTAATCAAATAACAAACTTAATTTTGCCTCGGTGTCAGGATAAAAATAGTAGGCTATTCACAAAATAATCAAAATCAGTTTTGTTTCAAATACAAAAATAATCGATGCCTGAACTCAAGGGGCAGTGTCGTGTCTGTTTTCGACAAGAAGTTGAAGTGCTTTCTACTTCGGCCACCTGAAAAGGTAACCTTTAGATATTATAAGTAAGTAGGCCCAGTAGATGGGGTACAATTATTGAAATATATAAAGAATGCAAGGCGTAATGTGAGAACTTCTTGGTTACTGGATGCGCTATCGGTCTTTAGGCATGGCGCCTGCAGAAGTGACCAGCCCGTGGAAAGAAGCTACGAGCGAAGGGCTGGATGCTCACCACAACCCCGCGGCCCACAAAAGCATCGCTGGTCTCAATGGTAAGTACACATGCGCAAACTGCAGCAAAGTGGTAACTCACCTTTATTGTTGAAGTTCTCGCTTCGCTTCGTTCTGCTTTAATTTTCTTTTAAAACTTATTCATCGCACATTTATATCAGCGGAAAATCGAAAATTTTGATCGCCTACTCACAGTTATATTTTTAAAATATGAATAGCGTCTGCAACATTTTACTTTGAGTTTCTGATTCGTATTTTATTCTAATTATTTTTTATTTTCGTTTGGTCACCGACGGAAATATAAAATTTTGTTGTTGCTGTTGTGAAAATAATAGTAATATGCGTTACAAGAGCGGTATGTTGAAGTTTTCATGTTCGAGGAAAAGTCTGAAAAAGCGAAACGTAGTTGAGCTTTTTTAATTTCCGAGAATTGAAAGAAAACATACCGCTCGTGTATCGTACATTATTTTGTGCGAAGATCGTTTATTACATACCTGAAAGAGGAATTTCTAATTAGTTGCAATGAAATCTCCATCTTGGTTTCTGTTCAATTACGGCAAATTTGCAAAACAAAAATATCTATCTTCAACATTGTTGCTTTAAAATGTTTTCTGTGTTTACTATACTCCAGCAGGCCGTGATATACGTCTGTATTCCCCCCCCCCCCAGTCTATAAATGCGAACTTAAAACAAACGGCTTCCTTAATTTTACATGCACCACGAATGCCGTAACTTTAGTGGAGTTGTAGAGTTTACTTAATTTTTGCAAATATTTAAAAACAACAATTAACAGTGCAATTTAGGTGAAATTGCAGTGGTAAGTTTCCAATTTATAATTATTACTATATTGAACGTCTCTAAAAATAATATGTTAAAAGCCTAAAGCAGTAAAATGAATATGTCACTTAAGCGGTAAGAAGAGGGAAATTGTTATGTGTGTTCGTTTGGGAATACTGAATGTGGAATTTTAGACTTACCGCGGGTTGGTTTTGTGCGGAAACCAAGCAAATACGCACGATCTCGCACAAAATAATATTTGAGTATTATACTGTTCTCCAACCAGGAGATTAACCGTGAAAAGAATGTGCGTACTATTGCCACATCTATTGGAAAGAAGTAGATAGATAATATTACCGTTATAACGTCAGTTTAAAAAACATACGCTCTCCTGCATAGCCTAGGTTATTTTCTGTATGGAGGGATTAAAAGACCAGGAAACTAACGGTGACCTAATTTTGTAACTGGGGTAGTATAAATATGTGTGTATCAGTGTTATCGTTTGTGCTTTGAGAGTTAGCCAATGGAGATTCTTGTACCCATGTATGTGTGACATTATGACATCAACATTCATTCATAGCATTGCCCCGCTGCTTCTCATTCCCCTGAGACTTTCTCCTGGTTGGAGTACAATAGTTGTTGAGTGATATAGCGATTCCACGTCCTCTTTTCGAGCTAATAAGCTTTTGCGGTTTTTGGTTTTGTCAACTATACAAATGTACTGTTCTCCAACCAGGAGATTAACCGTGAAAGGAATGTGCTTACTATTGCTTCATCTATTGGAACGAAGTAGATAGATAATATTACCGTTATAACGTCAGTTTAAAAAAAACATGCGCTCTCCTGCATATGTTATTTCCTGTATGGAGAGATTAAAAGACCAGGAAACTAACCGTGATCTAATTTTGTAACTGGGGTAGTATAAATGTGTGTATCAGTGTTATCGTTTGTGCTTTGATAGTTAGCCAATGGAGATCCGTGTACCCATGTGTGTGACCTTATGACATCTTATGACATCAACGTTCATTCATAACATTGCCCCGCTGAGTCTCATTCCCCTGAGACTTTATCCTGGTTGGAGTACAGTACCAGTGGTTTAGAAAGATGCCGGCTTGCAGCTTCTGTATGCGAAAAGATATCATTGCGGTGAGTTGTGTATTAGCATCATTCCGTCCGTTTTCCATTTCATTATTATTTCATAATTTTCCCCGACCGCCTGCAGGCGAAGCGCGGAAGAGCTGATCTAGGGACGAGAGAGGTACCTTCTCGAAGCCTCGATATTCAGCGAATCTTAGTGTAGTCAGCTGGTGTGATTGGGAATGGGCCTAGCTATAGGTCAGCTGGACGTAGCGCCGTGGTTCGCATTGCTCTTTCAGCATGATAATGATGATGATGATGATGATGGTGATAAAATACGAATTTCAAAATTTAAATACTTAGGTTATAGCCCTACCTTAAGTTATGTCAGACCAGGATATCCAAGAACAAATAGCCACATTCCAACGCATCTGCGAGATTATTAGAAAAGTTTAGGTAATATAACAAGAAAAGACACCCAAATCAAAGTGTATAAATGTATGGAAATCCCAACGTTAGTATATGAGTCAGAGGTCTTGACTTAAAGAAATATATCAATGGTGTTTAAATTTGATTTTTTTGCTGTAATTAGTTTGATTTTTTTAAATTTACTTACAAAATGTGAAGATACGTGTGTGTATCCAATGCCTACCCACTTCACTTGCGTGATTCGGGTTCCGCATATTGCGGATAGATGGCAGAACTCTGACCCATTTTCTAGTTTTACACCACTTCGACGGGTCACGCTGTACATGATGTGTATCTGTGGAAAGTTATGTCGTGTACCAAGGACCCGGGTTCGATCCCCGGCGCCGGACCGATTTTTTTCCTCAAATATTAATTGTCAATGTTCCAGATATTATTCTGTGTGACAAATTAAATCTATAATATTCTCAAAGCTAGCAGTGCATATGTCTGTACAGATTACTGTGCACTTAACTGCGGAATCCCGGCCAAATAAGTCACTCAGCAGAGTGCATTCCTAGTACAATGGCAGTTGACATTGGACATATACGTCAACATTTAAGCCTAACATGGAGTCAGGCCACAAAGGGAAACATTGAAGGAGGAGAATTCGATCCGGTGCTGTGGATTGAATTCGGCGTAGCTCAGTGGTCTGAGCGCTTGGTACGTAGAACCAAGGAACCGGGTGCGATCCCCGGTGCCGGAGCGAATTTTTCTCCTCAAATATTAATTAAAAATGTACCTTTTCTAATTATTTCCACTTACAGTTCCACATAATTTTTTATGAGCTATTTTATTGTTTAGTACCAGAATTTTCTTTTATATAAATAATATTCTCTGGCTTCAGAAAGGGCAAGCATTTTTGTTTTGTTTCTCCTTCTGTTCCTTAACTTTCATATCCCTAACCGCCATCATGCTAAACCCATCCGTTCTTCTTTGGAATTAAATTGTATATTTTTTTCCCCCATAAAACTTTTCATTTCCCTATATTAATTAACGAGCGTAACATATTTAAATCATTGCATAGTTCTTGTCTAGCTTTCTCATTGCTTGTCTTTATATGATTTTGCATACTAAAGTTGTATTAATTTTCTCGATTTTTATTATACCAAGTTTAAACCTAATTTGATAACATTATAGTGTAATTCTTTTGTCCAATTCGATTTCATTTTCGTAGAACGCAAAATTTTATGTACTTTTTCTCAGAATTATTGCTTCATTTCTCTGTAATATAATATATAAAAAATGCATTTTCCTTACTAAAACAGTCCCCATGATGCTATCCATAACCATTTCACACCTAGCTGCTACATTTAAGGAACTTCTAGGCATTTCTATTTTTTTTTTACAAAATTTGGATTTTATTCTATCAATATATAATAGGGATATCAAATGATATCATGATTCGATATTTTACTTTATATTACCTAGAACGGCACTGTAAATATCAGCAACAACGAAAGAGCAATCAGCCTCTTTTCCGTCGGTAACATTTTTATTATTATTTTGAGGTCCCGTGCGCTATTCATTCCCGCGTACACTGCGCCTATCTTGTTTCTTGCTTTGTCCGCGAGAGGTCTCAGCGTTCTCGCGAGACTTGTCCTGTAGGCCTATAGACATCTATCCACAAAGCAGAGAACTTGGTTAGGAGTGAAAACAGCCTGTCGGTAACTTTTTCTCTGAAGCATTCCTATTCAGGAACAGGATTATTTTATGTAGCGTAAATCTTCTACGCGATACCTCAGGCTTGTTTAACACAGTCGACCTTCCCAAACAAAGGGATATTAATTTTTAAATGGACAGCGATTGTTATGTTCCGGGTTACAATTCGTATTGTAGAAACAAAACAAAGCGTCTTTGTTATATTTAGATATTATTTGACGTTGTGTACAAGCCTGTAAGGCTGGAGAATTGTCGGTTTGAACGTCTGTGTGTACCTCCCGCAGACGTCAAATGCGATCTCACTCCGAGCGATCAACGCAATGTTTGGTAACATTTTGACGTTCTGTGCTGCGCTGTCATGTCATTTGTTTGTGATACAGAGCGCTTATTTATAAGAAAATGCAGGGTGAAATTAAAGAGGAATCTTTTCCAATACACATTATTTAATAATTAATGTTACTGTAAATGTACGAAGACCGGTAAATCTCAGGATTTACCGATGCGAGCTGGTAAAAGTTAGATCGAAGAATCCAGAACGAAGAATCCCGCCTTCGTTGTGCAGATTCAGACATGTTTGCAGGGGTGAAGCGGTTCCGAGAGGCTGCCAAAGAAGGTCTTGAAATGCAAGCGAAGAAAATGAAAGCAGCCACTTGTAACAAAATTCCAAAATTTTTAGTCGGATAGAATGTGAGAATCAAAGTACCGGATGCAAAAATTGACGCAAAATCAATAATAGCTGTGATCATAAATATTTAAGATGACTTTTATCAACTTGGTACCAAAGCTGGCAAACGGAAGTCATTGTACTCTAGGAATGAATTTATATTGTGTAAAGAAAATTTTATCAGCATTGGAGAATTAGGAAAAGAAGGAATTAGTGTACGGGAAGTGGTTGGCCAATTATTTTTCGTTGGAGGACAAGGGTTCAAAAAGTGTAAATGTTTAAAAAGTGTCCAACAAAAAAGTGCTTCATAATGTTTGTTTTACTTAATTTGTGGACCTAGACTGTTTGAGGAGATGTAAAGGCATTATTAATTTTTATATGAAATACTACAACAGACAGTGGTTAAAATTATAATATTTTTCACTATTTTAATATAGAATGTTGTTTATTATACTCACATTAGAATGTATGAATATTTAAATAACTTAAAAATGATTACAAATTATTTCAGTCATTGCTGAGGTGATTTTTGTTTATGTTTTTAAATAGATCCTAAAACAACAATAAAAGATGAATTGGAAATATATATGTAGAAGTGCGAAGAACGGCAAATCTGAGTAAAGATTCTTTTTACTTCTTTAATACGATTTTACCACAGCTGATCGGTAAGTCCTGAGATTTACCAACATCTGTTGGTAAAAGTTTAAAATTTATACATCTAATAAGATATTTCGGGGTTTTACCGCACTGTAATGGTAAATGTTAGGTTATACCGGTAAATTCTAAGATTTACCGGTCTTCGTACATTTACAGTAACATATATATGCAATCCTAAAACTAAATCTTTTAGAGCTAGGCAAGCGTGTTGAAATTAAATATTATACGATACCGTGCGAAATAGTAAATTATGCAACGAGCCTGTAATAGTAGTAATTAAGACGCGAGTATGTTTATGAAACGAGCGAAAGCGAGTTTCATAATTTTCATACGAGCGTCTTAATTACCATTATAGGCAAGTTTCATACGACTTTTTATGCTCGACCATATTTCTAACTTGAAATTATTCATTAGGATTCATGTTATTCTTATCTGACTGGGGAGCGGAACTGACCTTGTGCAATATCTCGTAAATTGTGAGATGTGCGCAGAAGCGAAAGTATTCATTTTTTTTCCGAGAAAGAAATGTCATTGACCTTGATATAATCTAGAGAGTAAAATAAACATTAATCTTGATATAACCTTGAAATTGATTTAGATATTCAAAAACGAGATGATAAATTGAATTTACTTGAATATTATTTACAATTAACCCTAATTATTATAGTAACGGAACATAACCTTCTGCGACAGTATTGGATTTCCAGCCTCCGTGACGTTTCGCTAGTTGTCTTTCGATTGCGTATCCGAGAATAATCGATACTTGCGCTTTCATATTGCTACAATGGTGTTTTCTGATTGGTGGAACACCTGAACTTTAATGAATAGGTGTACTTTAATGAGATCCATTAAAGAGCTGCTACCAGGTGTATAATTACTACATTTCGGCATGGTCGAGCATAAAGTACTTTTAACGCTAACAATCAACTTTTTGCGCCTATTGTCAATTGTTTTTCACCAGAAAACATATGGCAGCAATCGCAACCGATCAATAAAGCGGGCCAAAGAGCTGCAAGTCTAATTTCAAAATTAACTGGTTTCGATTAAGAAATGTACACACAAAATTACTCTAAGAATTGTTTCATTGATAATAATTATATGAAACAAATAAAAATTATATATAATTTTGAAAAATTAGAGGGCACCCGTATTTCAACTGGTCACCTCTCAAATTTTGGCTCAATATTATACAGCTGAACTATAACACCGTTTGGTTTTAACGTGTTTCTTAAATTTCACTATGTACAGTGAGCACAGTGAAGAAGTCTTGAAAATTTCCTCTATACCAGCACGACTGAAACATATGAAGGGTTCAGAGCCATAGTGGGCCAAGCGCCATTTATTAAAAATGAAAAAGGAAGGGTTAAAGTTAAGTGAATGCCATAGTTTAATGAAGATTCATATAAGTTATGATTTAGTTTTAATGTATATACTTTATATTACTTGCTATATGTTTCCATTGAATTATGGCAATAACTTCATTTTAACCCTTGTTTTCTACGGTTGTAGTAAATGGCGCTTGGCCCACTATGGTTCTGAACCCTTCATATAGTGTACGATGTAGATGTTAAAACGAATTTATTTTGTTCATAGGGATTGCTTCACTCTGCCTACTTTATCGTTTCGCAAACATCCCTACTCACAAACTAAACGTCATTTTGAACGCTTGTATCATAAATAACTAGGAGATATTTCTGGGAGAGGACTCTTGGAACAACTGATTTTATATGCAACTTCGGAGCCATCATGTCAGTAGCGAGAGGAGGTGACATCATTAGACGTGGTCACATTGCTTCATGCCTAACTGCTAATTCGACTGTGGCTAATAATCTTGTTTTTTAGTTTATTTTACGATGCTTTATCAACTTCGATGATTGTCTAGCGTCTGAGTGAGATGGAGGTGATAATGCTAGCGAAATGAGTCCAGGGTCAAACGTTGAAAGTTACCCAACATTTGCTCTTAATATGTTGACGGAAACCCCAACCAGGTAACTTGTCATAACCAGGATTTGAACCCGGGCCCGCTTGTTTCACGGTCAGACATACTAACCGTTACTCCACATAATCTTGTTACAGTAGACATTTTAAATTCTTTCACGTTTCTCGTATCCCGGAAGGGGTACCCATACTCGGTGCGAGAAAATACGTATTTACGTCAAAAGAAATGCAATGTGCTTCTATTGAGAAATTGAGAACTTGGTACTCCAGATTCCTTTCTGTGTCTGACAGTCATAAAATATATACTTTCTTCAGCAGTAATCTCACTAGAGGTTTTGATTTATCTAGAGAAAATAAAAACTCAAGTGAGATTTATTTGACTATTACACCATTAGAAGAAAGTATATTATAAAGATTAGAAGAAATAATGTACTCTGATAAAATAAAATATTAATTGACTTACTAAAATTCTATTTCTCTAATGTTAGCTTCACCAAAGCGTTGTCCAAACCTGTGGAGAAACGGTTAGCGCGTCTGGCCGCGAAACCAGGTGGCCCGGGTTCGGTTTCCGGTCGGGGCAAGTTACCTGGTTGAAGTTTTTCTGGGGTTTTCCCTCAACCCAATATGAGCAAATGCTGGGTTACTTTCGGTGCTGGACCCCGGATTCATTTCACCGGCATTATCACCTTCATCTCATTCAGACGCTAAATAACCTAAGTTGTTGATACAGCGTCGTAAAATAACCTATTAAAATAAAAAGACCAAAACGTTTGAACGGAGTCGCCATTTTCAGTTGATTATGAGGTAAACAAATGACGATCGCAAAGCATGTTTTATTAGTACCGTAAAGAATTTGCAGTTTGAAATGTTGGCAAACAAAGAAACAAATGCTAGGGAAATGATAAAAGCAAACAAATGCTAGGGAATTGATGAAATTGTAGCGATAAACAGCCATGATTCGTTGAAACATGTTCTTTCGTACCGTTTTATTGGTCAAAAGTAGTATGACGTAGTACAAAATGTAACAGTCACGGTAAACAAATGGCATGACATTCCCTGCGGCTGCTTGCTTGTAGCTACAAACGTTTCGAAGTGATTTTTATTTACATTTGATAGGATTATTTTTATTTGTTATGGTATCATTTTGTTAAACGCGGATCAGGAATTTGCCACAACGGTTTAACGTTGCGCCGTGTCGCAAAGAAACCGGAATGGGGCGGAGTCCCCGCGAAAACTGAACAGACGGAAGGCAGGACGCTATGTTATGTTGCAGGCCTGCTGAGTTCCATGGGCCTGGGTCGGCGCGACGGCCTCAACGGAGTCGCGGGTCTTCAGGACGACAAGCTCCTGGACGGCTGCGGCGAGAAGATGCACCCGCTGTACGGACACGGCGTCTGCAAGTGGCCTGGCTGCGAGGCGATTTGCGACGACTTCCAGTCCTTCCTCAAGTAAGTACCAATCCATTTCCTTCGACGTTCAGTGCGAATCACGGCCTTTTGAAAATCATTCTCTGACCAGTTTGGATGGAAGAAGCCCGTCCCTAACATGACAAAGAACACGCAGCCAAGTGCACAATTTATAACTATGGTTCGGATAAAGTAGCTGCATCAGGATAGGCATCCTTGGTCCGTGCGTTTTGTTTACAAGCTTCAACTAGTTGTTGCGTGTCCCCCAGTCGACAGTAGTGACGACGTATATTCAGTTCCTATCGACTGTTCTGACCATTCACTGATGTTTTAGCTAAGGGGTGGAGGGTGCTCTTCCCAGCAGGTAGAGTTTTAGCTAGTGGAAGGGGATAGTGCTTACTTGGAATGGAATGGAATTTAACCGAGTGGGGCACGGATGGCCCAGCACTGCGACCTGCAACCCTCGATATGGAATGAGTTGCGTACCACAGATCCCCTACGCGCACCAAACCTAACCACATGACTTCCTTAACGACCGGTCCCTACAGCCGACAGAAATCCATATACCATTCCTGCTTCGGCAACTTTCCCGAAGGCCGCCCTGTCGGTCCGAGGCGAAACTCCTCCCCCGAGTAGGTCCGCCTCGGGTGCTCGTTGCAGAAGCCATCCAACGTCGGTTAGCTACATTCCACGGAGGCCGGTCGAGAGAGCCAGCAACTTCGGCAGGCCGCCTGTAGAGTGATCTGAAAAACCAAAAACGGGATGATGGGGGAGGAATAGAAGTGGCGAAGATGAGTGGGGTTCCAATCGCCTGACAAAGTTACCTGATATTCAGCCATAGGAGTGAGGGAAAAATCTCACCCAGGCAACTGGTTCTGACCGGGAATCGAACCCGGGACCGCTGGGTTCGGAGTTAGACTCGCTAACACCTCAGCCACAACGATAGACATAGTCCTTACTTAGTCAGAAGCAAGTCAAGGCCCTATCCTATACAGCTATACAGCCTATTCTGATACAGCTACTTTACCCGAACCTTATTCATAACGTTTTAAGGTATCGAGGCCATGAAATTTGGCCCATGTGGAGATGAGTCCAGAAAGTGCCCCTTACCCTAGTTAATATTTTCTGTTTAATTCTTAAATAGATCCTAGAAATAATGTAGGCTACATAAAAATATTAATAAAACCAGGAATATTAATTTGATTTATATCATTTAAATAATAGTTTAAGTTCTCTGACATTATTATTATTATTATTATTATTATTATTATTATTATTATTATTATTATTATTATTATTATTAAACATTCAGTATTAATACATCTTCTACGCATAACCCTCCCAAAAACGGGGTAAGCTTATGTTTTCATTATTTTGTAACATTTATCATTAAATTGAAGAAAATATATAACAGTTGTATGAGCACTATGTCTCTTGAGCTTCTTTATTTATCATACATGTTTCGGGGATTGCATCCCCGTCGTCAGTGATGTCAAGACTGCAACGGAAGCATTTACAATTGAAGAGTCCACTGCAAGAATTATGGATGTCACTTTCTTGTCGAAAATGAATCAAGACTGTCAATGCATAGCTTAAGACATATAGAATGTACATAGAGAGTTATATGGCATTAACACTGATAGTTATTGTCCAGTAATGATCGGAAAATCACAGTTAAGCTTTGAGCGCTAAGCATTTCAAACTTTCAATTGCTTCTCCTGAAAAATGTATTCCAAATGACATCCATCATTCTTGCAATGGATTCTTCAATTGCTAACTGAAATAGTTACTTATATATTAAAATTTGAGAAATTTAAGAAGTTTAAAAAATAAATTGTCTTGAAATTACAGTAATTTACAAATTTCTCAAATTTTAACATATGATAAGTAACTATTTCAGTTAGTAATTGTAAATGCTTCCGTTGGAGTCTTGACATCACTGATGATGGGGATGCAATCTCCGAAACATGTATGATAAATAAAGAAGCTCAACAGACATACTGTTATATATTTTCTTCAATTTTATTGTATTTTATAATTTTTAATGAAAACTATTACAAAATTGACCAAAAACGTGTATTTTATCATTTACCAATAAAACTTGTTTATGTATGGTGGACATTAAATTAACTACAATGTTTACATATTTAAGGAATTAGGCCTAGACTAGTTTTATGAAAATTTAAGTATTTAAGATTATACATAAGCTATGAAAATAAATGGTCATTCCTACACAAGGAGCAGGAGATATCAAGATACGTGTTACTGTTACTGGTATACAAGAAAATATGAAATAAAGTTCATGAAAAGCATTTATATCATAGTACATATATTTATATCGTTCTTTGGATTTAGTGATCTAGGTCGGAGCGTCATCCCTTTGTCAGTCATGGTTTTACATACCGAGTCAGATGGCATTTATTTACTGGAAGTGCCACAAGTCTTATAAAGAGTAAAGGCTAGTTCACAATAAACCGGGAACGGAAACGACAGCGAGAACGAGAACAGAAATATTGTTAAAATAAATTAATTTAAATGTGAACATTCACAATTATTAACTACTTTGAATGCTCACATTTAAATACATGTATTTTAACATTATTTCCGTTCTAGTTCTCGTTGTCGTTTCCATTCCCGGTGTATTGTGAACCAACCTTAAATCACGCACGCCTTTTACGTGCAAAGACGCTCTTATCAGGATACTTAAATCCTTGGTTTTTCTGAAAAGACGCATGCGACGTGCGAGATGCGAGGTCCGTCTCGCACAAATCCGGATTACACGAGAGATAGTGAGTGGTTTCTATAGCTGCGAGATGCGAGGTCTGCGTACCTCGCAGTTCTAGAAACCACTCACTATCTCTCGTGTAGTCCGGATTTTTGCGAGGCGGGCCTCGCACCTCGCATGTCGCATGCGTCGGTTCAGAAAAACCAAGGTTTAACAGGTTCATTGCTGAAAACTCCCTCTCGCATTCGACACTTGGTATTGTAACATAGTTTACAACTGGTAGGCCTATTAGTTTTTTCATCATTGGTAAGGCGTCCCGAAACTGATCCTCGGAGAGCCCCGCCTGAAATTAAATCCTGTAGCAGGTCCCTTAAACAGTGGTTCTAAGTATGTTTGAATTGTTAAATCTCGTTTTCACTGAGCGAGCAAGCGAAACTTTATTTGCGCGGTCAATGTAAAGGAGACAGCGGACCGAAAATGTTCGTTCGGGAGTGTTCGGGTAGTTTTAGTGAGCGAATGTTCGTTTAGTGAAAACGGCTACTCCGACTGAGCGCGAATTCGCTCGGTGCCGTTAGTGCTCGGTCGTGGTCCGAGCTTTTTGTGAATTTGACAATCAACATGGAGTGAACACAAGAGAAAACACAGGAATTAATTGAACGGTTCAGAACCATAGTGGGCCAAGCGCCATTTACTAAAACCGTAGAAAACAAGGGTTAAAATGAAGTTATTACCATAATTAAATGGAAACATATAGCAAGTAATATAAAGTATACACATTAAAACTAAATGATATGTCAGTCTTCATTAAACTATGGTTTCACTTAACTTTAACCCTTGGTTTCTCCGTTTTTAATAAATGGCGCTTGGCCCACTATGGCTCTGAATCCTTCAAGTAATATATAGGAAGAATCTTTGTTTGTGGGATCCATAGCATCATGAATACAAGGAGATATCCATAAAAAAATTATGCTTGGACCTCAATAATTACACATAATCCCGTGAAGATGAACATAGACCGGACGTGCTTCTGGTATTAACTTCAGTGTCGCTGGTTTGGAAATCTCAAATAAGTAGGCCTACATAAAACAGCGTATGAATAGCCAGTTACCAGATAACGCTGGATAACAGTAATTTTATATTTTTGCGCAGGTATTGCTCGACGATAATTCATGTTTCCCTTCCTTATTTTATCTTACATAAATTTCAGTAATTGCTCAAAATCTTGCTTGTTACACTTGCAGGACTTCCGAAGTCGTCCATCTTCTAACTTAAATCTGAACTCGTTTATGCAATGTCTGCATTTTTCGTGGCGAACGAGGTCACAGTTGAGTTTTTCTCGCGGTTCTCCCGTTACCCATATTAGGCATCTAAATTATTCCCTCTGATCTCCATTCCGTTATCATTCCATATTATAATTCTCCCATCAACAGATGCCGACGCACGGCGGGGGGGGGCTTGTATAGGAATGAGTAGGGTTGCTGCTCGACACCAATTTTGAACAGTTTTCATTATAAATTTATTCTTGTTCGGTAGTTAAATAGCAAACATTGATCACTTAAGAAGCTTACACCCGCGACGATGATCGCCACAAGAAATGGTCATTAATTCCGAATTTTGATAACGGCTACTTTTAAATTTCGTTTGTTTTTTTTTTTTTTTTTTTGTGAAAGATGTTGAACCTTAGTAATAATTTAACTGATATTTTGTAAATTACAGTTGAGCACACTGTTAACTGAAGTGTTAATTCCGTGTTGTTATTTCCGCTCAGTAATACTTATGATCGTTCCTGTTCGATCGTAGTAGTTGACAGATTTGAATTGAACTGAGAAAGTGTGGATCATAAACAAAAATGTAGAGTCACCGTTGCATCATGTGTGGAGATTCAGCGATTTGTGATGCAGGAGGAAAGAAAGAGAGGGACAATTGAAGGGTTCAGAACCATAGCGGGCCATGCGCCATTTATTAAAAACTGAGCAATCAAGGGTTAAATTTAAGTAAATACCATAATTTAATGAAGATTGACATATCATTTAATTTTAATGTGCATGCTTTATCTTACTTGCTGTATGTTTCGTTGAATTATGGTAATCACCTAATTTTAACTCTTATCTTCTCCGTTTTTAATAAGTGGCGCTTGGTCCACTATGGCTCAGAACCCTTCAATTGTGATTTACGCCACTGACTTGTTCATTGCTGCAGATGACCTCTATGGATTTGAAATAATCATTTTTGGCTTGTAAATTTATCCTTAACCTTAGAACACAAACGTTCGTAAATTTTGCGTGTGCCATGTACTAAATCAAAGTGGGGAAGGATAAAAAGTCAATCAACATTACCATCTGTTCATTACTTTTCCATTTCTTGATGACGATGTTTGTACTAGAGTTTCACGCTGAGTACAACTGTCGGCATATCAAAAAACCAGAAACTCTTCTTCCAGAGTCGTAATTTTTACGAGTGTGTGTGAATGTGTAACTTTTAATTAGAATAAAGCAAGGAATTTTCATTTAATATAAGTAACTGACATTACATGATGTCTTTTTTTTATTGTTTTCAAAATAACATTTTCATTCAATTTTGAAATTAGCACAAGTTCATTGTACATAATGTCCGATAAGTCCGGCAACATTGGCTAATTCATAAAATATGTTCAATAAGATCCTCTCCGATTTCCAACATGTCTGGAAGAGGAACTTCATGTTATTTACAATGCGGTGTAGGATGTCGGGAGTGATTTCACGACACTTTTCTTCCATCCGCATTCGTAGATGTTGCAGATTACGAACTTTCACTTCACTTTTCCTTAGCCAGAAAGCAAACTCTAGTAGTTTTAGGCCAGGCAAACTGGGAGCCTGCTCTCTGGGGTCTACCCACCGATCGGGGAACCAATTGTACACAGTTGTGGTATAAGATTACGTCGGAATTGGATCTGCTAGGCGGAAGACAAGAATGGTTCATGCAGGATGTCTACCGTTCCATATCCCATTATGTATTTTGTACGGAATGCTAAACGTTGCTTGCGACAATTCATGGATGATTTGTATGCATAATATCTATCGTGAACAAAAGCCTACACTTGTAGGCCTACTAAGGCTACTAAACGAAGGACCAATTGAAGGGTTCAGAGCCATAGTGGGCCAAGCGCCATTTAATGAAAACGGAGGAACCAAGGGTTAAAGTTAAGTGAATACCATAGTTTAATGCAGATTGACATATCATTTAGTTTTAATGTGTATAATTTATATTACTTGTCATATGTTTCCACTGCATTATGGTAATAACTTCATTTTAACCCTTGTTTTCTACGGTTTTTGTAAATGACGCTTGGTCCACTATGGTTCTGAACCCTTCAATTTTGTCATTGATGAAGGAAAGACCGAGTATTCTAACACTTCCTACTGTCTGTTCAACGGTTAAATATGTATTGGGGACCGAAAATCACCAAGAAGAAGTTACTGAACCTTCTTTCGTAAACATGAGAACAATGTACTACAGTTGTCCATCAAAAAAGAGAAGAATGATTACAACGTATTGTACCATTTGTCGTAGGCCTTTTTTCAAAGGACATCTTGCAAAATTGTACAATAATAATTTTAAATAATTACGTTGTATGATGGTAATGTTTGATTTGAACCTTCTAGTAAATATTAAACAGCGTGTTCAAAATAAATATAATTTATTATATTCCCTTCTATATCCTAAAATATACTTTATCAAGTGGTCGTAAAAATTACGAACATTTGTGTTTGAAGGTGGCTGAAAAAGGTTTGTGTTCTAGGGTTGAAATTGAAAACTCTCGTGGCATTACCTATCTAGAATAATTGATTTCTCAGACACGTACGAGTTTTTAGAGCGAAAAGCCATTATGTCTTAATTTTTAATTCGGTGAAGTAACCATATTTTACGTTCATTATTCTGAGTTAAATTGACAGAATATGAATAAAATCTGTCCAATATCATAGGAGAAATGGCCATAATTAGTCATACATAATTATAGGCAGGCAGACGGTATTTTGGAAGCATTTTCAGTGTTTAGGGTTGCTGAATACATACAGGCTTATTTCGTGAATATTTCAACACCTTGTGACTGCAAGGTAAAACAATAATAGAAATTGTAGCGTTTTTTTTTTCACACAAAACATCGATGACAGCGCATTTTCCATAGGCCTATATGTGAAAGGTTACATAATTGAAGGGTTCAGAACCTTAGTGGGCCAAGCGCCATTTACTAAAACCGTAGAAAACAAGGTATAAAATGAAGTTATTACCATAATTCAACGAAAACATATAGCAAGTAATAAATTATACACATTAAAACTAAATGATATGTCAATCTTCATTAAACTATGGTATTCACTTAACTTTAACCCTTGCTTTCTCCGTTTTTAATAAATGGCGCTTGGCCCACTATGGCTCTGAACCCTTCAATTCTAAGTTCAACGCGGTAGAATTAACGTCATTCTGTTTATAAATATCTGAGAAAATTTTCCAGCGCCCAGACTAGAAAATAATAATTTATTGATTGTTAGAAACGTACAGCTTCGCACGATATCAGGAACAAGTGCCACGTATTTATAGGCCTATGTATTTTTCCTTTCTGCTTCGTCCCTGTTCTTGGAACGTATTTCAGCGTAAAGACTTAATTAACATGTTAAATCGGAGGTTTCGCTTCTGCCATTCACCTCATAGTATGCAAAGATGTAGCTGACTTGGCCTACAGAATAATTAAAGTTGATTTTTTGTGATTTCTTTCCAGCCATCGTCTTCTTAGAACATTTGAAAGAATCATCTACCCTTTTCTTGATGTTTTCCATTTCAATTCCTCCATTTCTTGCTCTTTTACCATCTTGCAGCCCCATTCCTCTCTGCAGATTGATTATACCGCACCCTAACCCCCTCCCGCCCTCAACAACTCATCTTAATGCCGTATCCTGCCAATATTTGACCAGGCGTTCCCATTTGAATGTTCACGGTTGGCATCCAGTTTCGGTAATCTTTCTGTCTGTTCTAAGAAACGTGAACAAGGAAAATTGCTTCACTCAGCAAAACTCCCCCCTTTTTTGGGATTTAGCCACAGAGAAAAGACGCTAGCACTGTCCGTTGTTTTTAAAACGCTAATTACTCTTTGCCTAATTAATATTCAAGACCTTTCAGTGCCTCATGAGTTGAGTTCGCGAACTAAATCCTTGCACCCTGCCACTCTCCACTCCCAACCCGGACTAAGCCGATTCCAAGATATTGAATAAAAAGTAGACTGATTCGTTGAGACCAAGAATAATCTAACCTTCCACTTGAAGAGCAGTTTTTTATATGCGTGATGTCTGTGGTTGCTAAAGCTGTGACACTTCTCTTTGAAATATTGTTATGATTAATAATAAAGTATATTTATTCATTTGTCAGAAATGAATAATGAAAATCTCTGTTAATTGTTTTAACCTGAAGCTGAACGACACACATAGAACAGTGGTTGCCAAATTTTGACGTAATAGAAATGCAACCCGCACACCACTATCGCAGGGAGAAGGGTGGAGTGGGTATCTTCTCAGGTAATGCAGAGACGGACTGTGACCAAAAAACAAAAACAATATTCTTCTACTTATTAGCTACACACACTTTTTCCGTGTTAACTTTTATCGTCCTATTCATTATTTTTGTATTATTAATAAAATAAAATACATTTTCTTATTTAGCATAAAAAGAACGTGTACTTTACATCAGCAGATATTTGAAAAAGCCGATATTTTTTATTGTTTGTTTATTAATGAAATATTCAAATTACACTACATACGTCGAAAAAACGCCAAGTATTTTACCCCAATTAAGACATAGAAGCCGATACTTTTTATTGTTTGTTTATTAATGAAAAATTCAAATTACGCTATATACGTCGAAAAAAAAGTCGAAGAATTTTACCCCGATTAAGACATAGAAGCCGATACTTTTTATTGTTTGTTTATTAATGAAATATTCAAATTACACTACATACGTCGAAAAAACGTCGAAGTATTTTACCCCGATTAAGACATAGAAGCCGATACCTTTTATTGTTTGTTTATTAATTAAATATTCAAATTACACTACATACGTCGAAAAAAAGTCGAAGTATTTTACCCCGATTAAGACATAGAAGCCGATACTTTTTATTGTTTGTTTATTAATGAAATATTCAAATTACACTACATACGTCGAAAAAAAGCGTCGAAGTATTTTACCCCGATTAAGACATAGAAACCGATAATTTTTATTGTTTGTTTATTAATGAAATATTCAAATTACACTACATACGTCGAAAAAAAAAGTCGAAGTATTTTACCCCGATTAAGACATAGAAGCCAATAATTTTTATTGTTTGTTTATTAATTAAATATGCGATTTACAGATAAGGGCGTGGTAGTCTTTATAATGAGAAGAATAATGATAACGTTCATTGTTGTTTTATACTTCGTTTAAAATTTTGCAACAAATTAAGTATCTCATATTTTTGCTGGCTGCACAAAAGAAATACTTTTCCTCCCATGCTCCTTAAAATTAAGTTGTTACATATTATCTGTTTCCTGTTTTGGAAAATACATCGAAGCATATTATCTTACACACTTGTAACATTACATGTTTATGTCCGCTGCTGATAAATGTCTTTACTTATATCGAAATGAAGGCTGTAAACAGAGGGTGGGGGTATGATGTCATGGATACGCTTAAGTGGAGACAGGGGCATGTGTCGCGACACAGCTTTTGGCGATCACTGATAGAATGTACAGAAATAGTTATTTATGGTACTTGTGAGGTAAGTGTATATTTATTTGCGAGTGGAAATATTTAAGCAGGAGGCGTCAGCCTCATGCTTAAATTACACGAGCGCAATAAATATCACGCTCACAAGTACCATACGTAATTTTATCCATGACCATAACGAAAAATTCTGTTTTATAAAAGAAAGTATGTTGAAAATAAATCCTCATATAATCAGATATCATGGCATGGATTGTAGAATCGATACATGTACTAGGTAGGCCTATGTTATGATGTAGGAGCCCATGAACAGTGAAGAATGGAGTTTAAGGCGTTGGATAAATAACAAATTATAATTATGTACTTTCAATATTTTTTTTTCATTTTAAATATGTATTTTCATCTTTTTCAAGTTCGAGGGATTATTTAGAAGCGTTCGTACAAATTGGAAAGGGATTTTACGTGAAAAAATAACCGTATATTACGCATTAGGCGTAAAAATAAAGATAAAAAAGGGCTTCATATATAAATTTATTCAACAGATGCACAAGGAATCCAGACACATTTCAACAAAGCAGGTCTAAATTCAGAGTAATTCAACATGAGAGCTCGTAATGCCTCAATCATGTGAACTTTAGCATTGAAAGTGTTGGCTGATTGTTTCAAAACTATTTCTTTCAAAGTAAGAAATGCTACCCTGCAATCAATACTTTTTATTTCCTTGACGTAACTCATTGTTTTAACCCTTTCTACGACTGTATTAACATTATCAACGTTTATCTGTACAATATTTGCTGGGTTGAATAATTCATTTAAATTTACAAACAATGTATAGGAATAATGCAACTCGTATTTTTCAATCACTAGTTTACTGACATGCTTAAATAATTCTTATATTTCAGTCCAAACTGAAATGGTTAATTAATTTTCCTGCCGATTCATCTATATTATTATAAATTACTACAGTCATTCCACGCTTCATATCATTATATGGAAATCTGTGGTCTCTACCTATCCCTCTCCATCGCTGACCATGACTACTCACGCGCAAGTAAACAAACCCGTACCTACAGTAAAATAACAGCAAACCTGTTTCATCGGGCAATAAGTTTCGCTGCCTGTTCATAATTTAATGTCGGGAAATTGAAAACTTGAGAATAGGCACCGACTTCTTTGAAATTTGGGGGCAGGACTATGAAGAAACGTCCGAGAAAACTTTAATTTCTGTTTCTCAAAACCTTCCTTACATGTTTTGGAGAGACATTCGTCCGATTTTCATATAATACCCGTGGAAATTGCTTAAACCAAATTGGTTGGAATCTACAACCCTAATGCACTACATTTTACTTTAGCTGAGTTGTTCACATTTGCAACGTTGACGAATGCGAGCTATTAGAATCCGATTTTTCTCTCGTGCCACAAAATCCACATCAATTTCAAGTAATTGTTAATTTAAAGATATAGTGAATATCGGACCTATAAAATACAGAACTGGTTAAAAAAAAGTGTGATATTCCTGAAATTTTCTATCTGAAATTTGTTTCATTCGGTAAAGACATAATACAAAATAATAAGACTTCCTTGAAACTTCCTCCAGCCCATAGTCGCTGACTTCGGTAGGGCAGGGCACTTTCTGCCCCCTCTACTTATAAAGCCAGGGGCGTCGTTCCTCCGTAATATTAATATAGGACCCTCGCACCTCCAAATAATTGGAAGAGAGATTCCTCATATTAAAAAATAATATTCGTTTGAAAGACCAACAAGGACACAAGCCAAAAATGGTTATTTCAAATCCACAGATTGGATCAGCTGCCCCAAAGAGCATGTTAGTGGCGCAACTCACAATTGTCCCTCTCTTTCTTTCCCCCTATATTTGAGATCCTTGAATCCCCACACATGATGCAACGGTGATTCCATTTCTTTGTTTATGATCCACATTGTGTTTCCGTTCACTTCAAATCTGTCAACTATTACGATCGAACAGTAACGGTCATAAGTACTACCACAGTTTAGTATTTACAGTCACGAAGCTCAATACGCAGGGAATATGCACCCATAGATAGTTGCTAACCACTAGGATCGCTACTATCTCCTCATCACAGACAATGCGAAATAGTACTGGCACAGTCTGTTGTTCCTAGTACCCTCAACAACTCAAGCTTCGTGACTGTATACAGAGTGTTTCAAAAATACGGGGCATAATTTCAGGTATGTATTTCCCACATGTAGACAATCAAAATAGTTCATTACAACATGTGTCCGGAAATCCTTTATTTCCGAGTTATGGCCTTCACAACATTGAAATTCACCGGAACGTTTTTCTTTCCGCAGGTCGTTGCCGTCAAAGAAGACATTAAGAGGGCACTCTGACAGTTCATTCCGAGGCGAAGGTTATATTCAGTGTTGTGTAGGCGTTAGACTGTGCGACATGTATTCAAATCAAGAGCTGGCAGAGATACACTTCATGTACGGTAAGGCGGACAGCAATGCTGTGCTGGCTCGTCGTTTGTACCAGGAGAGGTACCCACAGCGACAATGTCCAGATCGGAAGACATTTGTACGTCTCCATTACCGTCTGTGCGAGTATGGAAAATTTAACTCTCCTGGTTTGGGAAGGGGACGACCAAGATCTACAACTCCAGAAGTACTGGAGGAGATTCTGGAGGCTGTGAACATGACTCCTTCTATCAGCACACGAAGGGTAGCGATGTGAGGTCTGTATTCAAGCAGGAGGTGGACATTTTGAACATCTTCTGTAATGACAACGACCTGCGGAAAGAAAAACGTTCCGGTGAATTTCAATGTTGTGAAGGCCATAACTCGTAAATGAAGCATTTCCGGACACATGTTGTAATGAACTATTTTGATTGTCTACATGTAGGAAATACATACCTGAAATTATGCCCCGTATTTTTTAAACACCCTGTATACTAGACTGTGGTATTACCAAGTGGAAATAATGGCACGGAATTAGCAGTTGAGTTATCAGCATATTCCACTATATTTTTCCCTAATGGGTCTATCAGTTAAATTATTTTTAATATTCAACATTTTTTTTTTTCACAAAAAAAAATTAAATTTGTTACGAAATATAAAAGTAACCTTTATCAACATTAAGATTTATTGTCAATGCATTTCGAACTGGCGGATCAAGGTCAAGCAATGGACTGCATTTTCCACGTGTGCTTACCCCATTTCTGGACCATTCTTCTCAACTGAAATCAGTTGGGACAGTCTGGATTATCAGTGCTTCAGTTCACAGTTTTCATTTCAGTGATTCATGCTTGGTTCCTACGTTTGTACGTGACCTTGATCCGTCAGTTCGAAATGCACTGACAATAATGATATTTTCTTGTGATTGTCGCCGCGGATTTGTACGTGAGATGTAGCTACTGAAAATAGATAAATTCTTAATAATGAAATCTTTTCAAAATAAGGTTGCAATGAACGCGAAAGGAAAGATAAATTGGATTGCAATAGTGACAGTAACATTAATAGCTCGCATTCATCAACGCTGCAAGCGTGAACAGTTCAGTTAAAGGTAAAATGTAGTGCATAAGGGTCGTAATTTCAAACCAATTTGGTTTAAGCACTTTCCACGGACGGCTGTCTGTCCAAAACATATAAGGAGGGTTTTGAGAAACAGAAATTAAAGTTTATCTGACGTTTCTTCATAGTCCTGCCCCAAATTTCAAAGAAGTCGGTGCCTATTCTCAAGTTTTCGATTTTCCGACATTAAATTGTTATGAACAGGTAGCGAAACTTGTTGCCCGATGAAACAGGTTTCCTGTTACTTTACTGTAGGTACGGGTTTGTTTACTTGCGCATGAGTAGTCATGGTCAGCGGTGAAGAGGGATAGATAGAATGACAATAGTAATTTATAATAATGTAGATGAATCGGTAGGCAAATTAATTAACCATTTCAGTTTGGACTTAGAGATTAAAATATAAGAATTATTTAAGCATGTCAGTAAACAAGTGATTCAGAAAATTGAAAAATACGAGTTGCATGATTCATATTCATTGTTTGTAAATTTAAATGAATTATTCAACCCAGCAAATATTGTACAGATAAATGTTAATAATGTTAATGAACTCACAGAAAGGGTTAAAACATTGAGTTAAGTCAAGGATATAAAAAGTACTGATTGCAGTGTAGCATTTCTTACTTTGAAAGAAATAGTTTTGAACAGTCATTCAACACTTTCAATGTTAAAGTTGACGTGATTGAGGCATTACGAGCTCTCATGTTGAATTACTTCAAATTTAGACCTGCAGTGTTGAAATGTGTCTGGGTTCCTTGTGCATCTGTTGAATAAATTGATGTATGAAGCCTTTTTTATCTTTATTTTTACGCCTAATGATTAATATACGGTTATTTTTTTCACGTAAAAGTCTCTTTCTAAGTTATACGAAATTATTGCAATTATTCTACAACTAATTGGCGATAAAACGCGAAATATAATATTTTTGTCACGATTTTTTTCGAAGTTAATACGGAATTCTATAGTCCCTAGCCCATGATGTAAGTTACTCGTCCGCAGTTGATAAAGCGTCGTAAAATAACCAATTAAAAAGTTACTCGTAAAGCGAACAACTAAGGCACAGTAGTTCAACGGGGCACGACCCACGCCTCCTTCTATTATATTGGGACTCTAGAACACAGTTAACCTGAAACCACTTGCCTCTCTCCCATCGGGCAACAAGTTTCGCTCCCTGGTTATGAAATTCGTGTATGCCTATTATAAAATTGACAGTATTCATAAATTTCTCATACTGATCACAGTAGTAAAAAATATACATTTTAATAAATTTTCGTCTAAGAGAGTGAAGTAATAATCAGTGTTCGTTTTAATAATAATGAATATTTTTTTTTTTTTTTCAATATTGTAGAATAGTGCAATGCTTCTCGATTTGATAGTGTGTTAGTTTTTCACCCCGAATGCCGGGTTTTGGTAAAAAAAAAAATAGCGCGATTCTGGAAAAGATTGGCATGTGGTGCTCCCATTTTCTCTGACACGAATTCACCAATACGCCATCACTTCATTAACATCACTCGTAAGAAAATGAAACATCCTCCAACACATAGTAGAGCTTAATTTATCTGATGAACACTCGAGCTGAAAACAGATGAAGATATAAATAAGTAAAACATTAGTAGGAGAAATGTCTTATTTCTTCCCACCATTATTTTATTTGTCCTTGAATATTTCTTGAATGATTGCAAGCTGAATATTCCTGGGCAAATCGCAACGCATCACACCCATTAAAACGTCGAGATTCTGTAGTGATTTTCTTCCGTATCCCGACAGAGCGACTTCAAGCTACAAAATGCAAACGTAACGAGGTAGAAACCAATGCTAGTGTCACATTTAAATAGGCTTTTAAGATTCATCCCCCTTTTTCTAATAACTTGCGGAACTCATTTTGTAAGAATTTCATTTAAATGAAACCAAAGAAGCAGGAGAACACCGGAAATTCTACGCAAAAACTCAGTGAACATAGCACGCATTTACGAGGTCAGAGTTACATCGAATCATGAGAAAAGAAGTCTAGATTTTAGTAGCGAATTACTGTCGTAAATACATATAATGTAATTTTTTTTTTTTTTCCTTCGAAATACACATTAGAGAATGCATTCTTAGAGACGGGTTCGGTCGCACTTTTAGCAAACACCAGAAAAATGGAGGTACTTCCGTTTAATCGATATTAATCGTTGACTCATCCGCATGTTTTATGCATTTCCTACTGACAAAAGAATCACAAATGTGTGACACATATTAAGTCTTCTTCCATGTGGCGTCGCTCCGAAATATGTAGGCCTAATATTAATCGCAGTGAATAAAACTAAGAGGAAACTGAAACATGAGTCTGGAATGGTTTCAAATAATATTTTCAAGTTTTCCTTACATACAGTTATGCTAGTACGAAATCCCTCTCACTTCTCGTCCACCTTTGTAATGGAAGATTGCTTTGTAACCGCAATATCCTGCAATATTTTATTGCGGTTTAAAAACAGATGGACTTCCTTTCTCCCTCTCACTCAGGTAACATGCTTATTAAATATGTGGTTGCTGTGAGACATAGACCCTGTAAGGTCTAATCAATATCGAGCTGCTGTGTCAAAAGTAGTTACACATGTAAGCAATTTCGTTTCGTTAAAATCCGTTGAAAGGAAATGGATTGGAATTACAATTGTAACAATTCTACAATATATTCAGTTATAACCAAAGCAGAAGGAAGGGAATATTTTTCTCTAGATAAACCGAATTCGATATTAAGAAAAAAGTAATCTTCCGCTAGTTAGTAGGTACTAAATTGACGATCTTTCTCTTCCCACACCATTTTAGATCAGCGTTATAGTTCAGAAACGCTCCAGTAGGTGACAGCACAGCCTACACGATATGTGACTCCCTCTGTGCTGTGTAGCTATAACTATATCGAATGTACGCTGTTTTGTTGTAGACATCGGTCGAGCTCATGACTTCGATACTGTGTTTCTGGCGGACAATATAAACGAATAACGTAAAAGTAGTTTTCATAAATGTAGTACATTTCTAAAAAACTACACTTTATAATGATGCTTTTCTGGAGTCTCTGAAAATAAATTAATACCTATATGTAATAAACCGCTGAATTTAAACATTTCTTAAACTGTTGTAATGTACTCTTGTTTATTATGATAGTAAAACTATTTGTATAATGCAGAAGTGTTCGCTTTGCGGTGACGTAGGTTAAGTATGTTAGAAGAACAAAATCAGAAAGTACCCATAATTCAAATAGATTTAAAGTGAAATTGCCAAAAATAAATATATGGTAGGTAAAGTGAAATGTCACTAAATTAATTAGTAAAGCTATTACAGCTTGTTTATTAAAATTACTTTCCTGTTTCTCTGTTATATCATTTTGCAAATGTACAACTGACGTTTTTAATAAATGTATTCTGCGATTATCAAACATAAAATAAAGCTACGTAAAAATTATTTAAAGGGAAAAAACACTGGAGGAGAGGGATTCGATCCGGTGCTGTGGATTGAGCTTCGGCGTAGCTCAATGGTTAGAGCGCTTGGTACGTAGAACCAAGGACCCGAGTTCGATCCCCGGCGCTGGAGCGAATTTTTCTCCTCTAATATCAATTGACATCAAATATAAATAAAGTGATTAGTAATAAATGTTGAAAGCCTGAAATAACAAGTACTTTATCGACATTAATTCCACATAGTTCAATTATTTAAAACATTCGTATATTAGTTCGTTAAAAAATCATTAAACAGCTGAAGGCACAGGACTGTACAGAAACTGGAAAATAGGTAACAAGAAGAGGTTTTAATATAGTAATATTGCAAATTAATATGGCAAAGAACGTTATGATTTCTACTATATTCTGATATCTAGAAGTATATTTGAAATTTGATCATTTGGAATTGATTGAGTATACACCCACATTTGTTGAAATTATAAAATAATATAAAATAGTTAAAAAGAAATCCGATTCCGAACAACAAGATGCTTCATTGAATTATTATAGAAGATATTTTTAAATTCAAATACTCTAACAAGATATGTAATACAAGATTTTGGGTTCCTCAACTGAGTATCGAGATTTAACCTCTTCAACATTTCGGAACTGCTACAGGCTCCATTCTCAGGGTAGTATATCTCAAAACCTGGAAAAGAGGATGGAACATGTATTGAAAAATTGAATCCGAACAAACAGTAACGAAACCCAAAATCACCATTACAACACATTCAGCGTGAAAGCGTGGCATCTTATATACTTATATGAAATTTGCTTAATTCAAGAATGTAGCACTATAATCTGGGACTCATCACTGCTCTACATCTCCACATCACTACAGTTACTTTTTAAGGCGATATGTTTGTGCACTAGCTAGTTGCATGCTTTATTTCTGTGCAGTCTTGGAATTGGTGCTTCTCTAAGTGCCGGCGTCACTAATTGCAGGCACCTGAATACAGAGCACACGCTGGACGACCGATCAACTGCACAGGCAAGGGTGCAGATGCAAGTGGTGTCTCAGCTCGAGCTCCAGCTGCAGAAGGAGAGAGATCGCTTGCAGGCCATGATGCAACACTTGCACATGTCCAAACAGCAAGCATCTCCAGAACCTCCAAAGTCAGAACCAACGGTATGTGCATTTGATGCTTTCATACACACATTTGACCAGCATTAGTAATCTGCTTCTTTATTATTATTATTAGTACTACTACTACCACCACCACCACAGTATGATGTCATTATAACGAACACCAGTATAACGAAATATTATTTAGAAATTATTTTTGTCCCCTTCTTTTTCCCCCCATAATAATTTAATGTTAAAATATTTCATTTTAACAAATTTCGTTTTTACGAAAAAAAAAAAAAAAAGAAAACATAACGAAATAAAAATTTCGCTACCATGCCGAAAAAATCTAGTTTTTCAACAAAAACAATTTAAGTAAAGGGCACAATTCGTTAGTAAGTATTGACATATTTTATACTAGGTGTATAATAATATTGCAATTCCATAGTGGCCACGTGGTCTTTAAAAATGTAGCTAATGTACGAGTAATATGTCGTCGTTGTTCCTGCAATAACTCCGAGTGTAAAATACAAACATTTTCAGTAGGAAGAGAAAACACATTTATTCATCCTATGGCAGCTGTACATAGAAGACTGTGAATTCTTACATTTTCGAAACAAAGAAATATAATTACATATAGGAGATTTTATTATTTGCTGTATCACTATTTAAGTTATTTAATAGAGCAAAAATCTGAAAATCGATAAATATGTCACATAGGATTTATTACAGGAACAACAACGATATCTACTATGATGAAGATGTTTCTGAATTTTCTGTTACTCTTTTCATACATTTGTTCCCTTGTTCTCCCCATTTAGTTTCCTTCTACCAATTACAGTCACTAATCTCGCAATATGGCGCATCCAGTCACAGCTCATTAATCTCATAACATGGCTTCCCAAACAACATGGCACTTCTTGTCCTACAAAGTGCTTCAAAAACCTGAATTTTGTACTTTTCCTATTCATTTCTTTAAACTTTTTCTTTTTAAATGCAATGCAAGTTCAGCCTTTTTATCTTATTTAAGGATATTTTCCAGATCTGCATGCAAAATATTCGGAACTTATGGCGTAAGTTGTGGTAAATAAACAAACATGCTTAAAAAAATAGAATAGCACATTTCGACATAAAGAAATTTCACAATTACGAAGTATTTTCATTGGTCCTAGGATTGCGTTATACTGGTATTTTACTGCATTATTATTTCACTGCGGGAAGGAGTTATATTTCCAATAAATCCGTTGTATTTATTAATTTTAACGTTCCTGAACATACAGATGTCAAGTTTAAGAACTTGTTAACAGAAAACATGTTCACAGAGAATCCTACATACATAAACAGTGCTAATTTTATTTCGCATTAAATATTTCTTTGAAAATTCTATTCATATATGAGAATCTCCCAGAAGAGCTAATTTGAACTCAATATTTTATATTCCCAGTTGAACAAATAAAATAACACTGAACAACAAGTTTTTACTCTTTGTCTTGCTCCGAAATAAAAATAGGTGAATATTACTAATATGCGTGCCCTAAATCTGAATTTAAAATCCAAATTGCCCCATCACGTACTATTTTCCGGGGAAAATGAATTGATTTTTTTTATGAAAAACTACCTTTTTTTAAATTGTTCACTGCTACTGATCAAATTACAACACACTAGGGATTCAAAATGCCCCTTAATACTTGAAAAATGTGTCCTGGATACAAAAATGATGTTACATAGGTAGTTTAAAACATAACAATAATAAAAATATTTCATATGTATAATGAGAAAAATGTCGGAATTTAAACTTATATTTAAAAGAATTTTCTGGATGACTTGTGTTTATAACTAGACCCGGAACTGTCTTTTATAGGGAACCAACAATAGTCTGCAAGTATGCTGGATGATGATCTTCCTTTATCTCGCCTTTCTATTTCAGATATTTCTTGATGAAATCTTTATCCATGCTCGTCGCTTACCGCTCCAAGGTTAGGAGGAAGGAAATCCAAATGAGAACGTAAAAAGTGTATTTTGAGAGATATATTACACCCCATTTTCTCTATGCACTTGGCATGGTTTCCACAACAAGTTCTATGGCTGCCCTAGAATTTCCAAGGAAATTTGAGCAAACATCTTTAAAATCATGTCATGCCATTTTTCCTGTAATGGAAAGTTTTTCCTCAAACAATGAGTCAGCCATAACTTTATGAATTTGTGGACAGATGAAAATGCCATATTTTAATTTGCCTTCACTCAAAATGGTAAACATTTCTTTTAAATAATGAAAACCACACACTTGTTTGTTCATTGCGTATACTTCACTTTGAACTTTATACTTCACTTTGGTTAAGAAGTTAAAAAATAATGTTGCTCCTGGTATAGATGGAATTAAGAATAATACTTTCAAAATTATTATCAAATATATATTAAAACCCATGGTTCATACTTTTAACTTATGTTTTGTGCAAGGTATATTCCCAGATGTTTTGAAATGTGCCATAGTAATTCCAATATACAAATCTGGAGATAAAAATAATTTAAATAACTATAGACCTATATCTTTACTTCCAACATTTTCCAAATTGCTTGAAAAATGTTTAAAGAATAGATTAATAAATTATTTAGAAAAACATAAAATCCTCTCTAAAAATCAGTTTGGTTTCCGCAATAATATTTCTACTGATGATGCTCTTATTAATGTTACTGGAAAAATTATCAATGAACTAGATATCGGAAACAAATGTTTGGGTATTTTCTTGGATCTACGGAAAGCTTTTGACACTATCAATCATAATTTACTTTTGGACAAACTACATACTATTGGAGTTAGAGGTATAGTTTTAAAATTATTCCAATCATATTTTAGTAACAGAAGGCAAATGACCAAAATTGAAGATCAATTTAGCGAATACAAATATATTGATATAGGTGTACCGCAAGGAACAATTTTGGGACCTATTTTATTTCTAATATATGTTAATGATCTGCTAAATATAAATTTAGAAACATTTAATGGATCTATATATTCATATGCGGATGATACAGTAGTTATTTTCAGTGGTTTTTCTTGGCAGGAAGCATATAGAAATGCTAATATAGGTGCTAACATTGTTAAAAAATGGCTTAATTCCAACTTCCTTTCTTTAAATATATCTAAATCAACTTTAGTTCCTTTTTCGTTAACAGCTGCCAGTGTTCAAAATTTAAAATTTAGCGATAAATATAGACTAATAATACACAGTGAAAATTGTTTAGATCCCAAAAGTTGTAAATGTCCACCTTTGAAAGAAGCCACGTATGTCAAATATCTGGGTATCATTATTGATCAGAATTTAAAATGGCCTCATCACATTACTTATCTTTGTAAGAGGCTTCGTAAAACAATTTATAAATTCGTTAATCTTCGCTGCTACTTACCTATTAGAGTTTTACGAAATGTTTATTTGGCCATTATTCAGTCTATCATTCAATATGGTATAATTGTTTGGGGTGGAAGTACAAAAATTAATCTAGGTCCGTTAAATTTACTACAAAAACGAATAATTAAAATTTGTTTGAAGAAACGTTTCGATTATCCAACTAAATTAATTTATTCTGAATTTAATGTATTTAATATTGAACAAATTTATAAGTATACGCTGTTAAAATTTTATCATAAAAATCGTAATAAGTTTGTATTACAGACACACAATTATGACACAAGACGAAATATTAATTCAACATTAGTAGAACCTAAATGTCTCACATCTGCTGGTCTAAAGCATAGCATAAATTTTGGCCCTCGGTTGTACAATGCTTTAACTAAATTACACCCAGAACTTCTAACATGTAACCCACTAACATATAACAAGAAAATTAGAAACGTGTTAATATCTTCAATTTGATTAAATAAATTTATAGCCTATGTGTATGAATTAATCAACCTATATTATATTTGTATTCTATAATTTTGAAATATATATTAGTCCTACTTCTCACGTGCGATATTATTCTTCTATAGTGTTAATATTATATTATATAATTCCATTGCCGCTGTAATTATATTTTAGTTCCTATTTTATTTTACTTATTTATTTATATTATTATTATTATTTTTTATTTTAATATTATATCTGAACTGCGACCGAGCACGAGCGCTGCTCATTCGGTCTCAAATTTTGTTAATACTACTGTATCTTCTTTTTATATTGCTTGTATTATTTTATTTGTATTTCTCTTTGTTTGTTTTTGTAATTATATTTCTTTATTCTGTATATTTGAATTTAAATAAATAAATAAACTGTTATGAAATGTCCTGAATAGAAGGGACCATCGTTTATTTATTAGAAGTACAAAAGAACATGTCAACAACCATAAGGAACCGGAAATAAGTCATAAACTCATAAAATGCATTAGCTTTTGTTTTGGTTTACAATCTCCAACCCCTTATCGAAAAGTGAAATCATAGTCTATCTTAAGGGGAATTGGACGTTATCGCATGCAAAGTAATGGTAAAAATAGCCTATCTTCAAGCTGTCATAAATGTAATACTATTTATCACAGCTATTTCATTTTTTTAGTGATATATGTATACATATTAAACTTTAAAATGAAAAAAGAATGGTTAATCTAGTGTAAATCTTACCCTTAAATTAATTTTTGAATTTAAACATATGTTTTATATAAATTCACTACATACCTGTGATTAGGTACACTCTATTCACTTATCATAGCACACATTGAACTAAAATTTTGGCCACTTACTGCTAACAGATACTAAAACATACCCTACTAAAATTATTAAAATATCTTTAATATTATGGGCATAGGGCTTATACAAATCTTCAATTTTTTTTTTAATTTATTGACGGTGATGATTACTATAAGCCCTATGCCCATAATATTACAGATATATGAATAATTTTAGTAGGGTGTGTTTTAGTATCTATTAGTAGTAAGTGGTCAAATTTTCAATTTAATATGTGTTATAGTAAGTGAATAGAGTGTACCTGATCACAGACATGTAGTGAATTTATAAAAAAAAATTGTGCTTAATTAAAAAAATAATTTAAGGATACAGATTTACTCTAGAGTCACCATTCTTTTTCATTTTAAAGCTTAATATGTATACACACATAGCTAACAAAAATGAAAGACAACTGATAAATAGTAGACTATTATATTTATCACTGCTAGAAGATAGGCTATTTTTTACCATTATTTTGCATGCGATAATGACCAACTCCCCTTAAAAATCTTATGTGATACGAAGAAAAGGATGTATTTTCGGATTCAGCACACACTAAACCTTAAGGGACACATTGTTTTATGTCGAAGCAAAATTCTTGTTGTTATGTTTAGTAATTAGTGTATGTTTTCTGTGTTGGTATTCCACAAACATTTTATTTTAATCTTTTAACTTTTACGTTGTTATAACAACTACGACTATCACCACCACCACCACCACCACCACTTCTGCTGCTGCTACTACCACTAATACTGTATTACTACCTGTCATTCGTAAAAAGCTGAAGTAATAATATTCATGTTGTGGATTATGTACCTAGGTAATAATTAATACATAGACATTATATGGATATTTTCTCACATTATGCCAGTTGTTAAAAGTAGAGCAGATCTTTGAAGATTAAACCCAGTAGGTTCGGTGTAGAAAGTGTGGAAAAAAAAAATATATATACTGTATGGTATATACTCACAAGGTGGAAGGGAACCTGTCACATTAATTCACAGAGGTAATAGATGAAGTCAATGCGAAAAAGTTTTGTTAAATAAGTTCTTAGATACGTCGAATAGCTTGGAGAGTACAAAATGTAATGCATTGCAACTCCGTAATGCTCCTTGAGACATTTTTGTTCACATCCTCCTCTCTCAAGTTTTGCAGAATGGACGATTATTCACACACACTGTGAAGCAATGGCCTCAAGGAGTGTTACAGTGTTGAAACGCGTATTTTGCCAATAAGACAGATTACACCTGAATTAATAACGTTTTTTTTTTCCCTAGTCTCAAGACATTACATGTAGCTGGATAATTATGTGATGGAATCGTGGTTTTGTTTTTTTGTTATCATTTGTGATTTGGAATAAAAAAATTAAATGTTGAAGATTTTCTTTTATTTTTTACTTAAGGTCATGCATAAAAATTATACTGGTTGTATTTTTAGAGTGACATAAAAATAATAACACATTTTCATAGAATAGCCTACAGTGTTTAAAATACGTGATAAAAATGTCATTGCATTATCTTAGTCTTTTTGAAATCTGATTTCCTAGTTTGAAAAATGTAAGAAATGTTTTGCAGAAAACTGCATTTAAAGTCAGGCCGTCTAAACTAATTAATATTTAGGTCACCTATAATTGAGGACCGTTTTTGCAAAACTTGCTAACTGCAAAATTTGCAAAATTGACATTTTGATGGACTCGTTAACATAAGGAACCCCTCTACATGATGTTCAAAGCGTCTTAGTAAAATTGGGTTGTCTGTCTTCATTGTAGTGTGTCAAAGTGTGATTGTTTTTTCAAAACTTGCTTTCTGCTATAAGTGAGAGATATAGCAAAACTTGCTTACTATAGTGTTTTGTCTCTCCTGTAAAATTTAGTTTTTTCAGTTAGCAAGTTTTGCAAAGATGGTCTTCAATTAGAATAATGAAATTAAACTTTACAGAAATGTTTCCCATAGATCAAATGACGCTTTTTTTTTTGTGAGAAAATTGAAAATTGATACAAATTGAAATGCTTCGCCATAACTCGGTACCCATAATTTCAAATAAAGTTATATTATTTTAATAATAATTAAATTTTATATGTATCATTTCCAGATAAGTTGACTTATACCAGTACTGAATATGAACAAAATCCGTCCAGTTTTTGAAAGAATAATTGTGCACAAACGGTCAGACAAATAGATGGCGTGCTCAAAACTACTACTGCTGACAACTGGTATTTTCGAGAAAATTTCGAAATCTGTTTTTCACAGCATCGCACAATTTCACGTATATGTATAATGAGAAAGTAAAAAGTCTTCAGACTTGATAATTCTTTGTCTGGAACGCGTCGTAATGATAACCATACCTATCAATGAATCCGAAAACATGACGTCATGCTCTTTTGTCAATTTTATTATAATATATATTATTTGTTGGTTTTTCCATCTCCTTTTCAAACAATACGCGCTGGCACACTCCATCTTTTGTGTATAATTTAGTAGCTTTTTCTGCGATTTCCGCAGTTTATTGTGTGTGTTTGCAAATATTTAAAGTCAGGATATTTATCACCATAGTCAGTTATGCTTTACTCATTATAACCTACCTATATATCATAAAGGTTATAAGCCACTAGCGTGGCTCAGTTGGTTAAGGCGCTTACCTGCCGGTCTGAAGTTGCGCTGGGGCGCGGGTTCGATCCCGACTTGGGCTGATTACCTGGTTGAGTTTTTTCCGAGGTTTTCCCCTAGCGTAAGGTGAATGCAAGGTAATCTATGGCGAATCCTCGGCCTCGTCTCGCCATAAACCATCTCGCTATCACCAATCTCAATGACGCTAAATAACCTAGTATTCGATACAGTGTCGTTAAATAACCAACTTAAAAAAAATAATAAAGGTTATAGATCTGGTTCGTCTGTTTCAAAATAAAATGAAACTCTGCAGCCGAAATCATTCCTTCGATTGCATCATGAAAATGTTTAAGCCTATAGTATAGTCAAACTTACCGTACTTTGAATTACACACACTGTGCTCTGTTTTTGAAATGCTGCCCGAAACAGCATTAAAGAAGCAAAAATCATGTTAATCCTGAAGCGAAATGTCTGAGTTACAAAACAATGTACATGCAAGCTTCCCCAGGATACTCCAGTTTACCATACCATAATTTCGCTGAGTTGTTATTTTTACTCTCTTCCTCAAAGAAAACAGAGGAATAAATTCTATTGTATATTATTTATTATTATCATCATATGCTTTAGGCTATCATTATCATTATTCTTATATTATTATTATTATTATTATTATTATTATTATTATTATTATTATTATTATTATTATTATTATTATTATTACTACTTCATCAGGAAAACTAGCTTGCAGAAAGTTCAAGTGATTTGTATTGTATTTTTGGTCCAGGGAAATACTCGTCTTTTACGAAAATAATACCGTGGCTCACTGAATTATAACACGTTAAAAGTATTAAATTGAACCTTCACAAAGAATCCTTTATAAATAAATTCGAAGATTTTCATTTCCAAACTCACCCGAACTTCTCGTGCGTTAGTTTAGAAACCTTCTTCTTCTTCTTCTTCTTCTTCTTCTTCTTCTTCTTCTTCTTCTTCTTCTTCTTATTATTATTATTATTATTATTATTATTATTATTATTATTATTATTAGACTATTATTATTATTATTATTATTATTATTATTATTATTATTATTATTATTATTATTATTATTATTACTGCTGCTGCTTCGAGAAATTAAATAAATTTGGAACATTGTGGGAAAAGTTAAAGGAACAGTGTACTTCGTTATTTTGCATAATGATTGCACACAGCATGTTCTCTTTGTTGTTTATGAGATCAATATTGAATTTCCATCTCCAAGCAACAAAACATGAGGCGCACAAAATACCACCAATTCATTATTACCGCACTGTTAAAAAGTGATGCATAGTAAAAGCATCAACCTACTCTACTACACTCATTGTTTGCTGAATTGTGACCACCAAATATTGGCTTAGTCCAAATTTCGTGCCCATTTGCCTAGGAATTTCCTCTGTCAGCTGTCTGAAAATCTGCAACCGTGCTTTCTGCAAGATTTTCCAAATTTTTCCGCATTTACCACACTTTTTATTTCCTAATAAATGCCAAGGTTTTTATATACAATTGAAGTCTGGTAACCACACCTTTTGGCTTCATATTCGGGATGTCTAGATTTTAATCTTGAGATCTGCTATCTTAATAGAGACGTTTCTTTTAATAGAACAGCAAATTTCTGATTGATCAAATTGGCCCGAGGATTGCTGTCTGTGAATAGTGTATAAAATCTGTAGATCGTGCTACATTTCTTAGATAGTGCCTGTAATGCGCCACATTGTAATGAATTCACATTATACCACGATGACGGTGGTGGTGATGATGATGATGATGATGATGATGATGATGCAATATACAGGGTGTAACAAGACTTCACCGACAAACTTTGAGGAATGATAGATCACACAGAGAGGGTCATTTTTTCTTAAAGAACATATGCTCAATGACACGTCCTTCATGAGTTATCCATCCTCTTTAGAAGCGCATTCTGCATCACGTATGTGCACCTTAAGGGAAGACTCCACTGAAAATCATGAAAAATTTTTCCAAATTTTTTTAGCTATTTCACTTATTCAGAATTTATATTTTCATACCCCAAATGGATTCAGCTCAATTCTGATTACAAATACTCGTATGTTTACACTTTTTAAATTAAGGCTGGAAGGGGGCGTAGAATTTAAAGAGCTGTCAAAATTGTTTTTCATCGAAGAATTCTTTTTTAAAATTTCTGATTACAAATCTAGTAACTTTTTGTTGGCTCCCTGAAGTTACTAGATGAATGTAGCGGAGGAGAATATTAATTTACATAAATATTCATTTTATTTTCAAATCTATTTTTCTGTGTTCATTTTTGTTGATTCAACACTAACTTTATTACTCCAAATATTAATCAATCTGGATGAAATTTTTACTGCAAGTATTTATGAGGTAGCTGCATGTTTCTATGCATTTATTTTGTGAGAAATGCTGCTAGTTTATTTTATTAATATTTTTCTTAATGCTGCTAGTTTATTTTATTAATATTTTTCTTAAGAAAAATAGTGCTGCTAGTTTATTTTATTAATATTTTTCTTAAGAAAAATAAAAAAAAAATTTTCTTAAGAAAAATATTAATAAAATAAACTAGCAGCATTTCTCACAAAATAAACGCATAGAAACATGCAGCTACCTCATAAATACTTGCAGTAAAAATTTCATCCATATTGATTAATATTTGGCATAATAAAGTTGGTGTTGAATCAACAAAAATGAACACAGAAAAATAGATTTGAAAATAAAATGAATATTTATGTAAATTAATATTCTCCTCTGCTACATTCATCTAGTAACTTCAGGGAGCCTACAAAAAGTTACTAGATTTGTAATCAGAAATTTAAAAAAAAATTCTTCGATGAAAAACAAATTTGACAGCTCTTTAAATTCCACGCCCCCTTCCAGCCTTAATTTAAAAAGTGTAAACATACGACTAATTGTAATCAGAATTGAGCTGAATCCATTTGGGGTATGAAAATATAAATTCTGAATAAGTGAAATAGTTAAAAAATATTTGGAAAAATGTTCATGATTTTCAGTGGAGTCTTCCCTTAAGTCCTTATCATCCCTGTTACACTGCTGTAATTAGTTTGTTATTGGTCTGTCTGGTGCATCTTCAATCCATCTTACTATCCAACAATCCAACACAACACTGCATGCTTAACAGAGTTGTATGATGAATGCTGCTAAGTTGTCAAAAATGTAATCAGATACTGTTACTGTAACAGCACAGTCTAGTATATAGAGTCACGAAGCTCAATACATAGGAAATATGCATCCAGAGATAGTTGCTAACCACTAGGTTCGCTACTATCACCTCATTACAGACAATGCGAAATATAGTGAGGGTCACATAAGAACAGTTCCTAACCAGCAAATATTCCGTCTTGTCATTGTTGCCAACTGTTATCAGATATCACAAGATCCTACGTACTAAATGACTTATTTACTTACCGTACTTTATGTTGGAAGGTTATTCTAAATAATTCAATAATTTGTAACATATTTTCGTAGGCAAACTATACGAGAAAGGGATCAACATGTCAAGTATTTTGTCTGGCAATACGAAATTCATTGGTTTGACTAAACAATTGATTCACGAGACCTAACCTAAAAATGTATTTTGTTTGACCACATGAAATTATTAGTACTAACTCCGAAAACTTACTTGACTATAGTTTTGAATTATAAAAACAACGCAACACATAAAATAACTATTATGTATTAACATTAATACTGATATTAATTAATTATTAATATGTTCAAATTTCTTTAGCTTCCAGCAACCGACTCAGAAATCTAGTACAATTTTAATTTCATGGAACTCCAGTATCTACAAATATTATCTATATTTGTCTCAGCTGCCAACATACCAGCTACAAAATCACTACCATTTGTAGTATTTGTCAGTATCGAAATTCGAAACGAAGTTGGAAAAAGAAAATTCAACCTCGAAACTAGAAAATCACTACAATCCACTAGCATATGTAGTAATGGGAGAAAAATGGTTAGGTTTCACCCTTGGGGTATGAAGTAAGCTGACCCGGACTATAGTACCGGCACAGTCTATTGTTCCTAGTACCCTCAACAACTCAAGCTTCGTGACTGTATATACTAGACTATGGTAACAGGATATATAATTTTAACAGCTGTTGTAAATTGTCAGAACATGCATGGAAAATTAAATTTCAGTTCTGTAAAAAAATTACTGGACATCTAACTTTTGGATGTATAGTTCCTAAAGGACGTGTCATTGAGCATACGTTCCTTAACAAAAAATGATTCTGTTTGTGTGACCTATAACTCCTCAAAGTTTGTCGTTGAGGTTCTGTTACACCCTGTAGAAGTCCGATTTTGTTCACTATAATTTTCACTTAGACTCACATCCCTAGTCTCTGATATTTCTCTTTTACTATTTTTCTTTATCCATGTTTAGCATGATGATGCAGTATTGGAAGTCCGATTTTGTCCACCATAATTTCCACTTAAACTCACACAACATAGTCTCATATTTTTTTTATCCTTGTTTTACCTCCTTTCGGGGTATTAAAAGTCAGTTCCTGTAGGAGAGGGATAATTATTTTAGACCACATACAACACATGGACAATTGAGGTACTTACCTGGTGAGGAATCTGCTTGATGCAGGGATAGCCTACTGAAGGAAATACGAATACATAAATAGACAATGGACAGAACATTCTGGGTAGATGGAAATTAAATTCCAATCCAGCTTTGCGAGTGGGGAAAACCCTGAAAAAACCCACACTCAAATTGGCCGAGCCTGGGATTTGGACCCAGCCCTCCTGAATGCGAGTCCGAGACAATCCTGCTTTGCTAGTCCGATATTAGTAGCCATTATTCTTGCCATATAGGGGAATTTATGCCCTGTGTAGTACTTTGGAAAATTAAGCTTTGCAGTCTAGAGTATTGCTAAATAATAAATGGAAGTAAAAGAGTTCTTATGCAGACCAATCTGACTCCAGCTTCTACCTAACAAAATCTCTTGGTGAGCAGCGCGTAGTCATACACCAGCATACAAAAAGATTCGTTCACGCTTCCCTGCACAGATTCATTCTCCTCGACCCTCCACCACTTAGCTTACTTGGAATGGGCGCTTTACACTACTATGATACAGTGTGATCGAGAAGTCTCTCCGCAGTGCTTGTATAGCCGAAAATCCACTAGGCAGAGAATTCAAGTGTATTCGGTAGAGAATTGAAGTGGCAGCACTGGCCGCTAAGCATATGATGGACTGGGGGTGTGAGGTTGTCAAACCGGAATTAATTTTCTACAGGGTTGTGTTCAAGGGTTACTAGAACTAATAGAACTGCGGAGGGACTTTTCGATCCCACTGTATAAGCTGACAGAACATAACTATTGAGGACCAGTTAGCATAGGAATGCTCTGTATATTCCCCAAAAAGAAAATTGACTTAACTCCAACACTGTTGATTTCAGTAAAGTGCCATGAGTCAAATGCGAGAGCAATGATTTCGTTTACAGAAAGGATGAAAAACTTACGTTAGTAACCAAGTTACTGGATTTCTTTGGTTGAGGAATTCTCTGTGTGTGTGTGTGTGTGTGTGTGTGTGTGTGCAGAAGTCACAATGCAATGATCACTCAGGAGTAATGACAGCCATCTGGAGCAAGTGGAACTGTGTGAAGTGCTGATTATTGTGGTGTTGCAGGCCGACACAGGGAACTTGAATCCCCTGCATCAGTCTTCGAATGGCTCCTCGTCACTGTGGGGGCAGTCAGACCTCTTCCAGACTGGGCCAAGTCTGACAAAACTCAGCTTATCATCAGTGCTCCTGAGCCAGCCCCCTCCAAGCTTGGCGACTTCTGCGGTGAGCCAGGTGGCACCCGTGTCCATGTCAGCTTTGGTCTCTGCGGTACGATCACCAGTGCTGCAGCCCCCCACGCCCAACATGGGCGGTCCCATCAGGAGGCGGATCAGCGACAAGTCTGCACTTTCCCTTGCAGGAGGTGAG